>NC_071505.1:38214027-38587409 GCF_027887155.1 Malaclemys terrapin pileata | reverse complement strand
TAGAAAATGATGCCATTTAGAATCTGTACAAATCACCACTTCATCAGCACATTGAGGATTGATCCCGTCATTACAGGGAAGAATGGGGCCTAGTGTTAACATGGGAAAGGACATACATGTAAATCGGTTAATATATAATATACATTTTTCCTTTCAGTGTTGTGAATTCATGTTCAATGTTAATACATGTTTGTGAAACAAATAAACAAAAAGATATCTTTTAAAACTTCTTTGTGTTCAGTATGCCCAAATTTGGTCCATTTAATTTATTTAAAAACTGACGCACATTCTCAGTCTAAATCACATTTACATTTAATATTCTATAATTATTTCTACAAGTCTGCTATTCACAAGGAATGAATAATATGGCTGAAATATGACATTTTGAGTACATCTGCTCAGCTGCTGGAAAGTGAGACTGGATTTGGAATATTTGTGAGAAACAGTAAGTCATTGGATTACATAACACAACAGTTATTTAAAAAAACAAATAGTTTGGTTGAAGATGTTCATAAAATGAGATTGGTATGTAAAATGGCAAACACGAAAGTTTAGTATCACTAACACAAGCAAAGCTCTAACTATAACCTCAAATCAGTGATTTTTAACCAGTAAAACTAGAAATCCCATATACTTATAAACCATTAAGTTGCAAAGATAAATCATATATTCATATTTAGTAGAGCTGGTAGAAACTCAGAATTTCTATATCTCAAAAATTGATTTTGTTCTGATTCACATGGTGGGGCTATACCAAAGCCACAGACCCTGGAAATGCAGGGTTCCCAGCACTGGGGCAGTGTGCATAGTGGGGCAGTTTTGAAAATTTGAGACAAATGTGTTTATCCTTTTAGAGTTGCATCAGGATTTTTTTTTTTTAATTAGTTTCCCCCTCCCCCCTTTTTATTCCCCTGTCCCCAAGTACATTACTGAATTTTGAAGCCGTGTTAGTCTGTATCTACAAAAACAACAAGGAGTCTGGTGGCACCTTAAAGACTAACAGATTTATTTGGGCATAAGCTTTTGTGAGTAAAAACCTCACTTCTTCGGATGCATAGAGTGGAAGTTACAGATGCAGGCATTATATACTGACACATGGAGAGTAGGGAGTTACTTCGCAAGTGAAGAAGTAACTTGCAAAGTAACTCCCTGCTCTCCATGTGTCAGTATCTAGTGCTTGCATCTGTAACTGTCACTTAATTGTGACATCAGAGGTGCTCGTTAGCTGGTGAAATGGCGACCTTCTTTTCTTTGTGTTTCTAAAACGTACCTGAGGACTTAGATGCAAAAACTTAATATTTCATTGTCACTAGGTTGTGAAATCAAACATTTTGGTCAGAAAATCCCAAGTGTAAAGTTGGCAACAGTGGGAGCTGAGGCTGCTCACTTCCTTGTAGGAGCAAGTCCATATTTAGTATCAAAGGGTTGCAGTGTTCAAACATGGCAATGTGTATCTCTCTGACTGTTTCACACCTTTGTCTGTAATATAGGTACTTAATGTCTTTCTTTGTCAGTGGGAGGGGGAATTCACACCTGTAGAGTTATTATATAAATTATATAAATTTATTCCCCCAAAATTTAGCCAGTTAATAATAAATAACTGGCTACATTTTGGAGGATTAACAACTGGCTAAATTTTGGGGGAGTTAAACCTAGTCACAACAGCAATACTTTGGAGGGGGAAAATGGCAACAAATCAGCAAATTTCCGATTTTTGTCTGTCCTGGCACACAAGCCTCCACTAGAGGTCAGCCAAGCAACTTTGAAAGGGAATAGTGAATAGAAGGAAATAGACCATTAGAAAAAGAGCTACCTGAACCACACACATTTTTTTCTATAATACAGTTTCAGTAGGGCAGTGTTAACTTTCCTATGGGTTCAATCCGCTTCACTCTGAAGTCAATGGAAAGATTCCCACTGACTTCAGTGGGAGTTGGATTAGGTGCTATGTTATGAAGGGACGATAGTGATGATAGGAGAAAATTAGACATGGAAGACACCTATAGCTTACCTAGTTCTTCCCCCAAGGGACTCTGCTAGTAGTTGATCTAGTTAGTTTTTAAATTTCTTGAGCACTTTTTGAGAGTGATTATTCCACAGTTTAATATACTATTCAATGGCAAAAACTACATCAAAGCAGAGTTGCGGTTGCTTGGTGATAGGTCATTCCCTTGCAGAACACTGAGCTGAGCAACACCAGGAAATGCACAGTAAAGATTGCCCATGCAACATTAACTCCGCCCTGCTTCAGCACGGCCCCATTTTCCCTGTTAATATACAGACCTTTACTCTGCCAACCACACAGCTGCTGAAATGTACAAGTTGTTTATTTCCTTTTATAACCCATTCACTCTCACCCATTGCATTCCATCTAACACTAGTAAACACTAGTAAAGGACAAAAAGAAAAAAAAGTTTCCCACTAATCAATTGCTAATACGTGGCAACAGAGTCCATGCAGTTGCCCTGACCATAGCATGAAATTCTCCATTTTTTTAAACTGTGACCATGCCCTGAATTATGCATAATGTTGCCATGACAAAATGTATCCATAACTATGTTACAGTGGAATAGTGTTGGGGTGCACTGGCAGTGCTTTGTCTCCTTCACCTGAGCTCCCAATCTCATCTCCCCTACCATACATCCCCATTTATCCCTCTTCTCACTGCAGCCCCAAGCCCCTGTCTTCCTATTCCCCCTCTCCTCTGCCCCCTAATAGCCCTCCCCAGAAGTAATCACATGTCTAATTATTTTCACCCGAAGACTTTGATTATATTCCCTGCAAAATAAAATTGCCACCCGTAACTCCAGCCATTGAGTTCAAAACTCGTTTTGCCTTAAACAGAAGCCCCTGGCTAATTTAGTTATGTTAGCTGAAGGGGGAGTTCACAGTCAATTAGAAGTCTGTGATTCATCTAAAGAGACAAGATGGGTGAAGTAATATCTTTTATTAGACCAACTTCTGTTGGTAAGAGAGACATGCTTTCGAGTTTACACAGAGCTCTTCTTCAGGTCTGGGAAATTCAGGGTTGGTCTACACTAGAGAGTTAGGGCAACTTAAGGCAGCTTATGTCGACCTAGCTATGTCAGTGTCTACACTACAGCCTTGCTCCTGCTGATATAAGAGCCCTACTACAATATCATAATTTCATCTCCATGAGAGACATAGGTTTATGTTGGTGTAGTTAGGACGATGCAGTATCTGTGTAGACACTGCGTTCCTTACATCGGCTGTTGGCTGTCATTCCCCTGCTGCCTGTCTCCGCTCCAAGCTGGGCTGCCACCCAGGCTTCTGGCTTAGGCTGCCACCTGGGCTCCCCACTCCCCACAAGGAGCCTTGCTTCCCCTCTGGGTGAGGATTCACCTGCTGGAGATGAGAAGCCCTGGTGGCCGCCTCCTGGCAAGAAGTGCCCTAGGATACGCCAGGGAAGGATGGTGGAAGAGATGGGGTGAGCCATGAAAGTCCCCACTTTCCCCAGCAGCCTGGGTGAACCTGTAGAAGGATCATTAACGGGTTTGTCTCTGGGGGGCAGCTAGGCTCCTGGTGGAGAGTTGCCCTGGCTCTCAGCCCCCCACTGCCCCTCCTCAGTTGGTGGAAGTGCTCCTGGTGAGGATGCACACTACTAACGGGAGGAGGGTAGTGTGGAAGGAGGGTGGTGCACTGGCTGTAAATTGACCTAACATAGGGCGACTTAAGATTGTAGTGTAGACATGCCCTAAAAAATGTACGTTTTCTTAAATACTGTTCTCAGTTCAGGTCCACCAAGGATTTAGTGGGTACCATGCATTACCATATTTAAAACTTAATCGATGGAGACCATTTTGACTTGCACCACATCAATAGTTTGATCTCTAGCTCTGAGCAAAACAAAAACAAAACTCAACCTGGAAACTTTTTTTTAAATGGCTATTGGAGGGGTGGGTTATCTCTGGAACTCCTGGCTCAAATACCTCCAAATTTGGATCACTAACCCCACCTAGACTCCTCCTGAGGCACACCAAATTTCAAAGAAATTTGAGTGAGCATATCAATTTTACATGACTTAAAAATGTTCACCTTTAAACAGATGTCATGACACAAACTTACTATAGTGATACAACCTTAACTACAATGCAGCTAAAGTTTTCCTGATGTAGAATATCAGGGTTGGAAGGGACCTCAGGAGGTCATCTAGTCCAACCCCCTGCTCAAAGCAGGACAATTCCCAACTAAATCATCCCTGCCAGGGCTTTTTACTCTAAAATCCTCTTAATCCTATTTTAATTAATAACCCCTTCTACTGCACTTCTTCCTCCTTGGCATTTATCCCTTTCAAAAGCACAGAGAGAGATTGTCCTTGTTTTCACTTAGCTAAACTGCAGTTACTTTAATCCTCTTCTGTAACTCCCTCCACCCCTGTAGTTATAATTGCTGCTTTACTCTGAACTTCTTCTAATTTCTGGGTATCTGTCTAGTACAGAGAGATTCAGAACTAAAGGGAGCACTTTAGGTGCAGTCTCAGCAGAGCCTTATAGAGAGGGAACTCTCTTTTTAAAGACAAAAATAGCTTTAGCAATTAGAACATAGCTTCTAAAATATGACAGTCAAATGGGTTTATATTTGAAAGGTTTCTTAGTGAGAAAGGGCCAGTCTGAAGGTCTATATATATTATAGTGACCAGCAAAAGCAAGGAAAACCAGTGCTATGGCAGACAATGTGCGTAACAAATGCTGCTCCATTTTTTTCCTAATCACTAAGGATTTGATATTTTGCAAGAAAAATGCATGTGTGAGAGCCACTGCCACACCAGTGCTCTCCATAGGAATATTTTGCACAGCCAAGTTTTTTTTCTTACATATATGCATACGGAAACCTTTAATCATAGGGGATCAAAATGAAAGGCAACCAAGTACTCAAGAACTGAATTATTACAGATTCATAGCGTCCAAGGCTAGAAGGGGCCATTGTGATAATCTAGTCTGACCCCCTGTATAACACAGACCATAGAACTGCCCCAAAATAATTCCTAGAGCATGTCTTTTAGAAAAACATCAACTCTTAATTTAAAAGTTGTCAGTGATGAAGAATCTATCGAAATCCTTGATAAATTGTTCCAATGGTTAATTACCCTCTCCGTCAAAAATGTACGCCTTATTTCCAGTCTGACTTTCCAACTTTGAGTCACTGGATTGTATTATATCTTTCTCTGGTAGATTGAAGAATCCATTATTAAATAGTTGTTCCCCATGCAGATATCTATACTATAGACTAAGCAAGTAACCCCTTAACCTTCTCTTTGTTAAGCTTAATAGAATGAGCTTCTTGAGTCTATCACTATAAGGCATGTTTTTTAATCCTATGATCATTCTTGTGGTTCTTCACTGAACCCTCTCCAATTTAATCAACATCCTTCTTGAATTGTGACCACAAGAACTGGACACTATATTCCAGCAAGGGTCACACCAGTGCCAAATACAGATGTAAAGTAACTTCTCTACTTCTATTTAAATTCCCCTGATTATGTATCCCAGGATGGCATTAGCTCTTTTGGCTACACCGTTGCACTGAGAGCTCGTATTCAGTTGCTTATCCGCCACAACCCCCAAATCTTTTTCACAGTCCCCAGGATAGCGTCCACGATTCTGAAAGTCTGGCCAATGCTCTTTGTTCCTAGATGCATACATTTACATTGAGCTGCATTAAAATGCATAATGTTTGCTTGCACCCAGCTTACCAAATGATCCAGATTGCTCTAAAGCTGGATCATTTGGTTTACCACCCTCCCACAATTTTTGTCATCTGCAAACTTTATCAGTGATAATTTTATGCTTCTTCCAGGTTATTGATAAACTTGATAAAATATGGTCAAGAACCAGTTGCTGTGTGACCCCACTAGAAACAGACCCACTCAATAAAGCTCCTTTATTTACAGTTATATTTTGAGACCTACCAGTTAATTAGTTTTTAATTCATTTAATGTATGCCATTGTGACAGGGCAGAGCAGCTCCGCATTGGTACTGCAGGGGGTTAACCCTTCCTTCCTAGCAGAGGAAGCCAAGCCCCGGAAGCTCTGCTGGGCATGCTCCAACTGGAGAACAGGTATAAAAGCCTGCAGACCTGCTCAGTTTGGGCTGACCACCAGAGGGGAAGGAAGCACGCCACCAGCTCCCAAGGAGGGACAGCCTGCGCTCCAGGATCTGGAGGCTAGCCAAGCGGGATGCACCCTGAGGCCCAGACGGAGTACGTCACAGGAGGGGAACAGACCGGAGGATCTCCCGGAGCGGAGAACCCAGCATTTATGGTGGGAAGTGACCCAGGGGAACTTTAGAGGAAAACGGCATTAGAGCCGCATAGGTGCTTGGCGTGTTTTGGGTAGATCCCTGCCAAGCTGGTGGCAAGGGGAACTTGCCACTACCAGGGTCTTGGGTTGGGACCTGGTGGCAAGGGCAGGCCCGGGTCCCCCTACCACCAACCCCCCCAGCATGGGAATCATATGGACTCTGGCTGCTAGGCCACACTACCTTGTCTGAGAGGAGTGATTATGTGGACATCGGCCAACCTGCACTGCTCCAACGCTGGGAGCGATTTATATGGACCCTGGCCATTGGGCCACACTGCCCTGACACTTGGGCAAGTTATATGGACTCTGGCCGCTAGGCTGTACTACCTTGCCTGTGAAGGGGGAGTTATATGGACTCTGGCCATTGGGCCACACTGCTCCAACGCTGGGAGCAATTTATATGAACTCTGGCCATTAGGCCACACTATCCTGACCAAGGGGTGATTGCGTGGAGAGAGGCCATTAGGCCGCATCGGGCTGGCAACAGAGAGACGAGCACACGAACTTGGGAGTGGCGAGGTTCCGACACCCCATCTCACCCCTGCCACAAAGGGGCAGTGCGGTCCCATGAGTGTGAACATAATGTAACTAAAATATGCTTCATGCAAAAGATCTCTTGTAAGGTATCATTACAAAGCTAATAATCTACTGAGTGTGGTCATCCTATTTGTATGAATGTATCATTCTCGTACCTGAAACTAGAAATAGGAAATATAACTCTGAGGGCCTATTGTAATTATGCAAAGTGTGGGCCATTAATGGTGGTTTGAAATCTTGATGGCTCCCATTAACCAGAACAATTGACTGTAGATGGCTCTGTTTTACTTGTAAGGCTTCCTGTATATCTGTGTGCTGGTAAGTGGGTAATGAAGTCTTACAGTGACATGTGATCATGTCACCTGAACTGGAATCCATCTTTAAGCTGGTGTTTTTCCATTTAGAAGGAGGGGTGGGAATCCAGAGAGGGACAAAGGATTCCCACCTTATGCAAAAGATATATAAGTGGGTGGAACAGAACAAAGGGGGCTGCAGTCATGAGAAATCCCCTAGCTACCACCTGAGCTGGAACAAGAGCTGTATCAGTGGAAAGGATTGTGCCCAGGCTGGGAAGGTGTCCAATCTGTGAAAGAAATTTATTGAAATATCTCTGAGGGTGAGATTTTATCTGTATTGAGTTTTACTCTATTAGGCATAGGCTTGCGTGTTTTATTTTATTTTGCTTGGTAATTCACTTTGTTCTGTCTGCTATTACTTGGCACCACTTAAATCCTATTTTCTGTATTTAATCAAATCACTTTTTACTTATTAATTAACCCAGAGTATGTATTAATATCAGGGGGGGGGGGGAACAGCTGTGCATACCTCTCTATCAGTGTTATAGAGGGCGAACAATTTGAGTTTACAGGGTAAAATGGATTTATTTGGGGTTTGGACCACAGTGGGAGTTGGGCATCTGAGTGTTAAAGACAGGAACACTTCTTAAGTTGCTTTCAGTTTAAGCCAACAGCTGTTAGGGGACGTGATTCAGACCGGGGTCTGGGTTTGCAGCAGGCTAGCAGGTCTGGCGCAAACCAGGCAGGGCACTGAAGTCCCAAGCTGGGAGGGCAGGGAAAGCAGGGGCAGAAGTAGTCTTGGCACATCAGTTGGCAGCCCCAAGGGGGTTTCTGTGATCCAACCTGTCACATACAGCAATACTATTACCTTTATCAAATAAATTTGTTACAATCATTCCAGGGTACAAAATATATCAGAAGGACAGAACAGGTTGTGCGGGGGGGGGGGGGGGGGGGGGGTGGAGAGAGTAGCACTATATGTGAAAGAAAATGTAGAATCAAATGAAGTAAAAATCTTAAATGAATCCACATGTTCCATAGAATCTCTAGGGATAGTAATTTCATGCTCTAATAAGAATATAACATTAGGAGTCTATTATTGACCACCTGACCACGACAGTGATAGTGATGATGAAATGCTAAGGGAGATTAGAGAGGCTATCAAAAGAAAGAACTCAATAATAGTGGGGGATTTCAGTTATCCCCATATTGACTGGGAACATGTCACCTCAGGACGAAATGCAGAGACAAAATTTCTCGATACTTTAAATGACTGCTTCTTGGAGCAGCTTGTTCAGGAACCCACAAGGGGAGAGGCAACTCTCAATTTAGTCCTGAGTGGAGCGCAGGATCTGGTCCAAGAGGTAACTATAACAGGACCGCTTGGAAATAGTGACAATATAATAACTTTTAACATTCCTGTGGTGGGAAAAACACCTCAACAGCCCAACACTGTGGCATTTAACTTCAGATAGGGGAACTATGCAAAAATGAGAAGGTTAGTAAAACAGAAATTAAAAGGTACAGTGACTAGAGTGAAATCCCTGCAAGCTGCATGGACACTTTTCAAAGACACCATAATAGAGACCCAATTTAAATGTATACCCCAAATTAAAAAACACAATAAAAGAACTAAAAAAGAGCCACCGTGGCTTAACAACCATGTAAAAGCAGCAGTGAGAGATTGTCAAAGCTGCTTCCCCACTTTGAACTTTAGGGTACAAATGTGGGGGCCTGCATGAAAACTTCTAAGCTTAACTACCAGCTTAGCTCTGGTCCGCTGCCAGCATCCCAAAGCTACTTCCCTTCCCTGGGTAGCCTTGAGAGACCTTCACCAATTCCCTAGTGAATACAGATCCAACCCCCTTGGATCTTAAAACAAGGAAAAATCAATCAGGTTCTTAAAAAGAAGGCTTTTAATTAAAGAAAAAGGTAAAAATCCTCTCTGTAAAATCAGGATGGGAAAATAACTTTACAGGGTAATCAAACTTAAAGAGCTCAGAGGACCCCCCTCTAGCCTTAGGTTCAAAGTACAGCAAACAGAGATAAACACTCTAGTAAAAGGTACATTTACAAGTTGAGAAAACAAAGATAAACTAACACGCCTTGCCTGGCTGTTTACTTACAAGTTTGAAATATGAGAGACTTGTTCAGAAAGATTTGGAGAACCTGGATTGATGTCTGGTCCCTCTCAGTCCCAAGAGCGAACGACTTCCCAAACAAAGAGCACAACACAAAAGCCTTCCCCTCATCAAGATTTGAAAGTATCTTGTCCCCTTATTGGTCCTTTGGGTCAGATGCCAGCCAGGTTACCTGAACTTCTTAACCCTTTAGAGGGAAAAGGATTTTGGAGTCTCTGGCCAGGAGGGATTCTATAGTACTGTACACAGGACAGCTGTTACCCTTCCCTTTATAGTTATGACAGAGATAAAAAGGCATCTTTTAAAAAGTGGAAGTCAAATCCTAGCGAGGTAAATAGAAAGGAGCATAAACTCTGCCAAATTAAGTGTAAAAATGTAATAAGAAAAGCCAAGAAGGAGTTTGAAGAACAGCAAGCCAAAAACTCAAAAGGTAATTTAATTGGTAAACATAACAGTAACAAGTCACCGGGACCAGATGGCATTCAAGTTCTGAAAGAACTCAAATGTGAAATGCGAAACTACTAACTATGGTTTGTAACTTGTCCTTTAAATCAACTTCTGTACCCAATGACTGGAAGATAGCTAATGTAACGCCAATACTTAAAAAGGGCTCTAGCGGTGATCCCGGCAATTACAGACAGGTAAGTCTAACGTCAGTACCAGGCAAATTAGTTAAAACAATTGTAAAGAATAAAATTGTCAGACACATAGAAAAACATAAAATGTTGGGCAAAAGTCAACATGGTTTCTGTAAAGGGAAATCAAGTCTTACTAATCTATTAGTTCTTTGAAGGGGTCAACAAACATGTGGACAAAGGGGATCCAGTGGACATAGTGTACTTAGATTTCCAGAAAGCCTTTGACAAAGTCCCTCACCAAAGGCTCTTACATTAATTAAGCTGTCATAGGATAAGAGGGAAGATCCTTTCATGGATTGAGAACTGGTTAAAAGACCGGGAACAAAGGGTAGGAATAAATGGTAAATTTTCAAAATGGAGAGAGGTAACTAGTGGTGTTCCCCCAGGGTCAATCCTAGGACCAATCCTATTCAACTTATTCATAAATGATCTGCTTGGCACGTATCGTCTAGACTGAGCACTGAGTCCCAGTGGGTAGATAGAAAGATTAACCTAAATAATCTATACAGAAACCTGTGTAACCCCATAAGATTGGGTCCCTAATCCATGAACTATTAGAACTCATTTACAAAACTTTTCTTAAACATTACATAAATTACGTCTCATACTATAGAGTTAGAATTTATAATCCCTGTTCCATGATGAGATAATGTATCTTAATTAAAACTAGCTTTAGAGAGGTTTTTCCCCTCAAAAATCCAATTTAAATAAAAAATAAATCGGATTTAAAAAAAAAGTCATTGATTTTTATTCACTCTGACAGCAGGGCATGGGGACGGGGGGAAGGATTGGTCCCCAGCTAGAGTGACGAAGAGGCCAGGGGCAAGATGAGCACAGCGGCGTATGCGGGGAGGATTAGTCCCTGTTGACTGGAGCAAGGCAGGGACTGGGGGCAAAAGCACAGCTGGGCGGGAGCTAGGGTTGGGCCCTGGAGCAAGGGAGGGGCCAGGGGAAAACTGCAAGTGCAGCAGGGCTGGGGGGGGGGGTAAACAGGATCCCCCCTCCACCCCTGCCCACGTAGAGCGGGTACCTACCTTCTCCCTGGTTCTAGCCCATTCTCTGTGTCTCTCTGCACTGAGCTGAGGGTCGGGGTTCACTAAGCACAGGGCTGGTGGTGCAGGGTCTGGGAGGGAGTTAGGGTGCTGGAGCAGGCTGGGGTCATGGGCAGGCAGCTGGAGGGGGTATGCCCTGATTCCACGCCCTTTCCCAAGGCCCCGCCCCTGCCTCTTCTCCGCCTCCTCCCCCAAGCAGCGAGCGCTCTGCGGCTCCGCTCCTCCCCCTCCCTCTTGCCAGCAAACAGCTGTTTGGTGGCCGGGAAATGATGGGAGAGGGAGGAGCAGGAAAGGGGCATGTTCCAGGGAAGTGGCGGGGGAGGGGGAAGCTTGGCTGCTGGCGGAGCCTGCCCTGCAGCAGGAGCCAGCAGGACCAAGCTTCTGCCCGCTGCCCCTGCAGGAGAGAGTGGTGGGCAGGGAAGAACAGGATGGGCTGGGGCCCCTTTGAAGTGTGTGTGGGGTTGGGGGGGGAGAGAAAGACAGAACTTTAGGCTGTCATTCACTTTTTGAAGCCACTGAAAGCATGGTGGCTGGTCCTGGAAGACACCTGAGGAGGGTTTCCGGGGCAGGGACGCCAGCTGAAAAGGGTGCTCTTGGTGCTACGAGCAATAGAAGCTGTTCCCTGATATTGGATTAGTTCTGCGTTCGAAGACACCGAACTGCATCAAAAAGAATAACAGACTCCATCAATTTCTACTTCCAGCTGGAATATCCCTGGGGCTCCAAAACTTTGACAAGCCGCTTGGGTCAAAAAGGGCCAACAATACTCTAAGGGAAATGGCCCAGGTCTTGTTTACCTTCTAATTCTGCCTGTTTAGCAAATTAAACCTGGAATTCCACTGATTTAAGTCAACTTTTAATTTGACTTTAAGCAAGAACAAAAGCTTTTAAAACATAGATGGGAAAAGCTGCAGTGAAGTTTGGTGAAGTCATCTAAATAGCCAGTAAACTTTGGGCTCACAACGTGGACTGTTTCCTTTTCAAAAGAGATGGGGACACAGAATCAATACGTTGTCACAGCTTAGTTACAGTAAAGACAGTTCAAGGCAGATATAGCCTTGAGCAGCTGTGCCAATTTACCTACACAGCGCTGCTCTTGAACAACTCTGTGTACTCCTCAGTCTGCACAAGCCTTAGCTGAGTCCCCTTCAACTCATCTCCTTGTAACTGCCCTTTCCATTTGCCCAAACAGGCTGTGCACTTCAAGTCCCCCAACAAAGAACACGTTTCCTGTCATCATTAGCTTAGCTGTTTTACCACTGTAGGTTATACAGGTACCTTACCATGGGCGGTGGGTATAATAGGCCAGGGGAAGCACCTCCGGATACCTGGGCCATGGTGGCCCTGCCAGTACTCCACTCCTTCCCCACGATCCCCACAGGGCCGCCCAGAGGATTCAGGGGCCCCTTCCATAAAAAAAAGTTGCAATACTATAGTAACATGTATTTGGAAATGTAAAAAATAACCAGTGAAATACATTCAAAAATTAATTTTTAATAATTTGAAAATACATGAAATACATTATTTAAATAATGTATACATAACATTAAAGCATTTAATGTTATGTATACATTTGCAATTACATAATGGGCTGTCACTGGATGATGGTGATGGTTGGTGCCAATGGGCTGTCGCTGCCTGGGGGTGGCGCTACTGTTGCCCAGGGCTGGGTGGGGAGCTGGGCTCTGGGTTGGGAGCTGGGCTCTGGGTTGGGAGGTGCCCAGCTCAGAGGGGCTGGGCTCGGACCTGGGGATCAGGGCTGTGGGGGGGATGGGGTCGGGGGGTGCCCGGCTCAGAGGGGCTAGGCTAGGAGCTAGGGGTCAGGGCTGGGGGGGGGATGGGGTCAAGGGGTGCCCGGCTCAGAAGGGCTGGGCTCGGAGCTGGGGGTCGGGAGGTGCCTGACTTACCATGCCGCTTACCACCCTCTCCCAGAGCCTCAGCGAGCTGTGTCCAGGAGCTCCTGCCATTCAGCCCGCCGGAGCTCGCAGCCCCCCCCAGATCATGCGGCTCCAAGCGGGAGGACCTCAGGACCCGCCCGAGCCACGCCGCTACAGGGCTGTCCAGGGCCGCTCCTAGATGCTGAGGCCCCGGGGGATGGGGAAAGGCGGAGGCGGGGGGAGCCTCCGACATTCTCATGGGGGCCCCTCCCCGGGCGGCCCTGGATTCCCAGCACCCACTGCTGCCTGGTGAATCCCTCCTCCAGGGCCGGCTTTAGGAAGTGCGGGGCCCGATTCGAACAGTTTTGACGGGGCCCCGGCAGGGATGACTGGAGAAAAAAAAAAAAACACATAAAAAACACGTGGGGTTTGTACTCACCGGGCGGCACTCCTAGTCTTTGGCGGTGGGTCCTTCACTCGCTCCGGGTCTTCGGTGGCACTGAAGGACCTGCCGCCGAAGTGCTGCCAAAGACCCAGAGCGAGTGAAGGTGAAGTGCCGCCGAAGACCCGGAGCGCTGCCGGGTGAGTAAAAATTAAAAAGGAGCCTCTAGCCAGGGAAGGGATTCTCGGCCACTTGCCCCCACCTCGGCGGCCCTGCCACTGGGCGCGGGGCCCTCTTAGGCGTGGGGCCCAATTCGGGGGAATTGGTGGAATTGGCCTAAAGCCGGCCCTGCCCTCCTCTCTTCCACTCCACCCCACCCCACCCTCTCCGGAGGTCCCCGCCCCTCACCACATTCCTTCTCACCTCCACCCCCCCATGAGAAACCCCCCACACCTGACATGTCCCTCCTCACTTTCACCCCCTTTCTCACAAGGCTGCCTGCCGCATCCCTACTCTCCCCGGAAGCCAGTGGGGACTCAGCTCCAGCTGGCAGGGCTCGGGCTGGCTGGTGGCCCAGGGCGGCTCGGACCAGAGTTCAGGCTGGTGTGGGGGCCAGCAGCCCAGGCTGGACCGAGCCGGCCTGGGCTGGTGAGTGCTCAGGCCAGTGCTCGGGCTGGTGCTCAGGCCAACCCTGGGGCTCGGCCCAGCTTGGAGGTCGGGACAGTTCGGGTAGGACTCCTCTGGCTGCAGTGGGGCGGAGTGGAACTCAGAGCTCCAGCGTGCGAGAGGGGAGAAAGGGGTGGGGTAGTGGTAGGGGTGGGGCCTTGGGTGGAAGGGGCGGGGGCTAGCCTCCACACAGGGAGGTTTCACCCACCGCCCATGTACCTTACTCTATCTAACCTGATTCCTCTTTGGGAGCAGCCATTTTGTAGACACAAGGAAATCTACTTGAAATCAAATATTAAGGAATTTCAAAAACTTCAACTTGTCAATGTCTAGTTAAGGGTCAAGAACAAATATTGCCACTGTATCCAACTGAAGGTTTGCTCGCCTTCCAGAGATAAAATTATAGCTAAACTACTGCTGTAAAGGACACAGGAGATGGGTCATGTTTTTTTTCTTAATAAAACACAAATGACCATGATTGGGAAAATATTTTCACAGTCTAGTTGTAAGTATTTTGGTGCCACAGTAAATTAGTGAGATGGATCTCTAAGAAGAGCAGTTCTCAAAGTCTCTTTATAAATACTTGCTTTCATAGCTGACATCGCAGTTCACAAAGGCCTTGATCCTCCAATCCATTCTCCACAGGAGAACCCTTCCACTTGTGTGGAGCTCCATTGACTTCAGTGGCACTCTCCAAAGGTGTAAGGTATACCCAGACAGATTGGCTTGGAGGTTAGGGGCCACAGTTTGGCTATGGATATTTTTATAAGTGTAGGGCTGTCTGGATCCAGGATTTTGATACAAGGCCTACTCTAGCTGGAGAAATGTCCAGAATTTTTGGATTTGTTCTGTTTGCTGGAACAGGGCTCATGGTGGCTTAAAGAATTTGTAACATTCTTCTGAGCAATCTGAGTACAAAATTAATTTCAGAAGAAGAGATTCCCTTATGACTGTCCACCTATCTAGTGCCAAATCACAGTATCATCTAAACATTCTATCAACACTTATCTAGTGGCTGATACAGAAGAAAAAGTACTACATGCTTTCTAGACAGATGTGAAACATCAGCAATACTGGAAATAGCGTTTTACCTTAAAAGGCTTTGCAACTTTTTCTGGTTTTATCAGATAAACTCCACTTTCAGCATTAGGATTTTCAGCAAATATTTCTGTGCAAT
This sequence comes from Malaclemys terrapin pileata, assembly GCF_027887155.1. Lineage (NCBI taxonomy): Eukaryota > Metazoa > Chordata > Testudines > Emydidae > Malaclemys > Malaclemys terrapin. Next base: position 38,572,323 of record NC_071505.1, on the reverse strand, counting down.
TACGTCCTTTAATTGAAAAAAATTACAGGTGAGTTTTTTTGGTTGGTTGGTTGGTTGGTTTTGTTGTTTTTAAAGCTGAGTGAAGTGTTGGGGGGGGGGAAGGGTGCTGTATACTAGCGTTTTTATTACAGCTGGTCAAAAATTTTCCATTGAAACTTTTCTTTGACAGAACATGGCTTTTGATTAAATGGAAATTTTTGCCCCAAAATTGCTTGCATAGAAAATGTTCTGTTTTTTTCATAGAAAAACTGCATATTTGTAGGGCAGGGGAAGATAGTTGTTATGAAAGCCAAAATATTTTGAAGAAAAATGTCAGCAAAAATGAACAATGTTTGTTTTCATCAACAATTTTCACAGTGGAAAAAATTATTTCCTGTCAATCTGAAAACGAGACTACTTATTTTATGAGCCTAGGCGAAATGTTTCAAACATGGTTTATGTGTCAAAGTCCTCTAGAAAAGCCAAGATTTTTTTGGGTTGAGAAGTTTGACATTTACTGCCCTTGGAAATCTGCCAGTCCCACAAACCTTAGGGCTTGATGCAAGAAACCACTGAAGGACTTCCATTAATTTCCTTGAATAAGGCCTTTAGAACACCTAGTTTTCACTGCTGTGGGTGCTATGGAAATAAGTAATAATAATTTATGTAAGACCCATACAATAGAAAAAGAAAGACGCTAAGTTGTATTTTGGCAGTGCTTCCATTCTTAAATTTAACATTACATTGGTCTTGATGGCTAAAACAAATTTAGCTTATCACGTTCGTTATGCAAATATATTTATTTAACTTTGTACTGATAGCTGATTAATATTTGAATTAATAACAGACTAGTGGCTAAAATATTTACTCAAATTCTATCTTACCAGTAGCAGCCTCTGTGGTCATCACCTGCAAAGAGATTGCATAGTGTTTATTTTACACTAAGCTATAACATTAGTGGTACAATGCATAGAAATTGTGCTTAACTCAACAATACAAACAGATTAAAACTAAAAGACTTCCTTCTTTTAAAAGGATTTCTAAGAGAAGGAAGAGCTCTGAAAATGAAACATTCACCATCTACGTTTAAGATTTAATATATGAGAGAGACAAGATGGGTGAGGTAGTATCTTTTATTGGATCAGCTTCTGTTGATGAGCGAGACAAGCTTTCAAGCTACACAGAGCTCTTCTTCAGGTCTGGGGAAAGTAATCAGTGTTTCCAGACCTGAAGAAGAGCTTTGTGCAGCATAAAAGCTTGTCTGGTCCACCAACAGAAGTTGGTCTATTAAAAGACATTACCTCACACACCTTGTCTCTCTCGTATCTTGGGACCACTATGGCTACAAGCCTGCAAACATTTAATATATGAAGTATTTTTAATCCATGCCCACTCATTGCAGCACTCTGTGCACCTTTAGTGGTGGCTGGGCCAAACATAGAGGCTCATAAGCTTGTTACAGCCTGGGCTAATAGACTTGGCTCTCTTACCTTAGGCAGCAGAGGCTCATGCTTAAAGTTCCAGAGGTCCAATGTTCAACTCCCACTGCCAATGACCCACCCAAGGGAAGGCAGTACCAGGTCGGTGAACATCTGTATGGCCAGCCACCACTGGGTTACAGATCATCACTTGACACACAAAGTGGCTGCTTGGTCTAATGAACATGGGATTAGACTGGGAGGCAGGATTTCTCTACACAACCACTAGATTTGAGCAAGTCGCTTAACCTCTCAGTGTTTCAGTTTCCCCATCTGCACAATGGTGATTATAATGCTTACTCACCTTTTGTAAAGCTATTTGAAATCTATGGATGAAAAGTACTATTTAAGTACTAAATATTGTTCTGATCTATTATTAAAATGTTCAATTCACTCTCTAAGTCAGTGTCAAAACATAAAAGCATGAAATAAGTCAGCTTCATTGGTCAGGGAAAACGCCAATTTTCATCAATTTGGGCCAATAAACCTGTGTTTTTTTTTTATACTTATACTGAATTAATGGTAGACCTCACCTTTGCATTTGCTTGCTGAAAGTACAGGCTTAATAAGAATATTGCAATGCTGTTTAGTTAGCAAAGAAGATTCAGTTTCATAACTGAAACAGAAAAATTTCAAGAAATAAATTCAAACTGTTGTGTTCCTTTAGTTAAGACGAGCAGGGGCCAGTGGTCTCTACCATCCTAGCAGAGGATTAGCTGCTGCACATGATAGTGGGCTAAATTCATCCATGGTGTTAGCTTATTTAAGTCAGTGGGGCTCCTTTTGAACCACTGCTTTTATTACTGACCATTTACTCTTGAAAGTTGGAAGATCCCATGTTCAAATACTTTCCCTCCCTCCTGCAGAGGTGGGACTTGAATCCAGGTTTTTGACCTCCCAGGTGACTGTGCTGACCACTGGGCTGAAAGTTAGAATGTGAGCAGTCCATGTGCCTCCTGCTGGATTTTGAATGGTACCTAAGCTAGTCAGTGCACACTGAGCAAACCTACCAGATCAGCTCCAGCAGGGAGTGTAAGATGGGAATGCCTAGCTTCCCCCAGTTTATGGGCCACGCTGGGGCTTAGGCATCCAGAGTTACTCTAGGACTAGAATGAGGCAGCAGTGCACATGCCTGGAAGCAGACACATAGGCACCTATAGAACTTTTATCTTGAAAATTTAGGCATCAAGTGAGTTTCAGTGCTCACAGGGTTAGGCAGCAGATGAGTTGGAGTTTTGGGGAGCTCAGTGAAGCCTAAAACTGGGACTTAGATGCCTAAATTGGAGATTTAGGTGCCTAAGTCCCTTTGTGGAGCTGGGCCTTACTGCAGATTTAGGTATGCAACGTTTCCCTTCAACTTGATTTTCTTCTAAAAAGTGAATCAAAGGCTTGATTAGTCAAAATGATCAGCCTGGAATTTCATTAAAAATGTTGCTGTTGGCTAGCAACAAAACCACCAGGATAGAGTTCCTGACATGAAACTTCTTACGTCCCATTAGAAGATATAGCACAGTGGATCAAGGCACTCCCTCCACGCCACCAGCTATATGGCCATTGTGCTGAAAATGTGACTGTTGGTCCTGTATCATTGACATGTTGGCAATACTGCCTCCGAGATAAAGGGAGCATGGCGTTAACAGTAGTTAGGGTGACCAGATGTCCTGATTTTATAGGGACAGTCCCTATCTTCATGACTTTATCTTATATAGGTGCCTATTACTGAGGCATAAAGCACAAAATCTTGTGGTTCTCCAGACTGAAGGGGAAGCCTTCATTTATTCCAGAAATGGATGGGTCGGTAGAGCCTAAATGCTGCAAATGCAAATTACAGCATTGGTAGATTTTGACTAATATCATTATGTGTAAATTGGCACAGAGCCAGGCAATTTACCACCACCAGAGAAAACACTTTGTGCTTGAACATATTTATTGTCCACAGAGAGCCCTTATCTCCCCATTCCCCAGGCAGGGTTATGCAAGCAAAGGGATTTTTAAAAGGTCTCGTGTCAGGGTTTTATAAACATAAAAGCCAGCACTGCCCAAAGACTGATTTCCAGGGGTAAAGTTTCCTGGACCTTTTCATAGTTTTCTGCTCTTAATTACTCTATAGGTAGAGGAGGAAAGCAAGTGGTTATGGACCTACATTAGCAGGATGGTAGGAAAGCTGTATGGCTATGAGGCAGGTGAGAAAGGAACCTTGATCTTTGGAAGGATGAGGGCAAGGGCTAGAGGAGACCTGCTATGTGGCTAGTATGGGATCATGCTATTTGATCCTTGAATGGACCTGTAGGTGTTGCATTGCCTGCCACCTAGTGGAATCCACAACTCTGAGTTAGGTACCCAGGCTCCCCATACAATGAACGTGGAGTTTTGGGCAAATGAGAATGGAATTCATGGAAGCCAGCAAGCAGAGCAGGGAGCTGTTTAAGCTAGTCAGTAGCAAATACTGGAGAGAGCAATGGGGCCTAAGTTCTGCCCCTCAAAAGGAGGGGAGGGTTGTACCCAGTGGTTAGCACACTCATCTCAGAGGTGGGACACCCAAGTTCAAATTATCACTCTGCCCAACAAGGAGCCAAGACTTGAATCCAACTCTCCCAGGTGAGTGCACTAGGATAGAGAGAGACTATAGGCTACTGGCTGTGATGGATGCCTTTCTCTTACCTTCCTTGCCCCTGGTTTTTTAAGGGTAGGGTAGGGGCTACTTAAGTGGCTGGATTGGCTGTCACCAATCTAACTCTAGGAGAAGGTTCATGGCAGAGAATCCAGAGTGAAAGTAGACATCGAGTGGCCCAGATCCATTATAGTTAAAGATACACCTCTACCCCAACATAACGCAACCCCATATAACGCAGTAAAGCAGTGCTCCGGAGGGGCAGGGCTGAGTGCTGCAGCGGATCAAAGCAAGTTCAATATAACGCGGTTTCACCTATAACGCGGTAAGATTTTTTGGTTCCCGAGGATCTGTCCATAAGCTCCACCCTTTTCTCTGTATTTCATGCCTGGCTAGCTTCTAGTGAGTCCCTTGCTTACATGCTTAACTCTCCCCCTACAATGCACAGGGAGCCCAGGGAGCTAACACTGAAAAAGTTGCACTAAAGATGGGTGCCTCACAAAAATAAGTGTGCACAGGGAGAGTAGAATAATCAGGAAGCAGGAGTTTCATGGAGAAATGTGTCTCTACAGCTGCACCTCTGGAGAACCAGGTCACAACTAGCTTTCCCTCTGACTTCTCTACAAAGGCATGACTGAGCAGGCCAGCTCATGCATATTTAATTTAGTAACTGATGGCAGAAGTTACAACTGTAGCAAATAACATGATGGCCAAACCTCCAGCTACTCATTATTTTCAGTCTCAATTTGCCCTTTCTTCTTGCTAGAACACTCTGCCCCATGGCCAGCGACACCTTGATCTCTGCCCAGGAAGTGGGCACCTCCAACCAGCTGCCACAACAAATAAACTCTTCATGCCAGGTTGTGAACCAGATTCTCCATCTGCACAGTGAAAAGTTTCAAGCTGAGACTTCCAGCCTTGCCCCCTGAGCTGCTGGAATCTCTGCACCTGCTTCAGCTGCTTTAGGGAGAAGTTGGGGGAGATAATATTGCATGCATCTTATCCTAAGATCCTCAGAAGGCAATATGAAAAGTATTCATATTTTTAATCTCATAGCAATGAGCTAGGAGCCCGTAAATACAGCTACTTCTAAAGAAACCAAGCACACTGTAAGCACTGTAGTAAAGAATGCAATAGCATGACAGGAATTAAAAGCATTAACAAGGAAGGCAAAATTGCAGTTTTATCTGGTGGTTCACTTTAAAAAAAAAAAAAAACATTTTTTAAACTGAAAACAAGTAAACATGAATTAATGGCAAAACAGGCAGCTGTAAGTTTACAAGCTTATGAATACAGGTTGGTGGCTACATCTTATTTAATCATGACAGCAAAACACCACTGGCTTTATGCTACTGGAAGCATCCAGAGACTTGCCGTGTCTTAGTTTCTCATCTGAAAACTCTGCAAGCTGCTACAAGGTTACATCTGCTCGGGAGTAGTTCAGTTTTGGGCTATTGGGACTAAAAATGGAACCTAAATTTTTCTATAGCAAAATTTGAACAGCTGGTATAAATGAACACAAATCCCTTCACTTTAGCTGAGCTACACTGATTTACACCAGAGGCTCTGGCCCTATGAAGAACCTCTTGGACATTTTATTTCCAAATGCTACATATTAATAAATTGTATGCACATAGTATTTTACATCAATGCTAATATTTACATTTAACATCCCTGATTTGTACATACAGGAAAAAAAAAAGGAAAAAGGAAAAATTGCTGCCAAATTACTTTAAAGAGGGCTTAGCAGTGCCAAATGTCTCTGAAGTCACCTCAGTTCTACTCAATCAATTTAGCACTCCACTCTTAGCTGACGCATTCTAGCTGAAGCAATTTTAACCCGATGCATCATTTACTGAGCCATCCTAAATGCTGCATTCCAGATAGCCCTGATGCAACTATCTCGGAAAGCCTGAATGTGCCAGAATAGGCACTGTCTCACAGGGTTGCTACCCCAAAGAAGGGAGAATGGAATCATGGAAAGTCTGTAGGTCCAAGATAGTCCCCGGATCAGGGATTTCCACTGGTGAAGGGTGAGGAATTTCTGGACCACTCACCTGCTCTTGACATCAGCAGTTCACATTGAGTAGGCAGAGAAACGAGCTGTGCAGTTGTACCTTTCCATCAGTTAGCAACAGTATCCTGCTGGCATCAACTAATAAAGATCGTACTGTGCTAGGCACTGCGCATACCCAGTAAGAGGCAGTTCCTGTCCAAATACCACAAACCCTTTCACAGACGGGAACCGAGGCACAGAGAAATTAATTCTCACAAAGTCATACATCAAGTCTGAGGCAGAACCAGGAATCTAGGATCAGATTTAAAATATATATATTTTATATATATAATTTAGGTATCTAAAGATGCAGATAGGTGCTTAAGTGCTTTTGAAAATCCCACCAGGCACCAAAATAGCTTTTAAAAATCCAGCACTGAACTTGAGCTCCTGGGTCCAAGTGCTGCCTTAACCACAAGCCTGGTATCCAAATTCAACCACCGAGACACTCAAATAGCCTCAAATTATTTCTTACTGGAAATATTTGTTTTTCATGCTACAGGTGGTCATGGCACCTTGGTTTATCTTAACTTTCTTCCTGAATGCCTTCACCTGTTGGAAGAATTTAGTCCAAAGGGGAAAGGGTTTGTGACATATTTAGACTGACACAGATTCACATGAATGTATCACATCACCTTGGTCTAACCGTGATCTTGTTTGGTCTGAATCTGGTCTAAAAGAAGTAAGTGAGAGTTGATCTGATTTAGAAAGAATCTGAATCAGTTGCAGGCAGAACACTATTTTTGCAAACTTAAGTCAACAGGGTTTTTGCAATGCTCCTCACATTGCCAGCAGCTTTCCTCTTCCCTTTCTTGCTGGGGTGATAGGTACATGGTATTGACTTTGTTTAAACAAACAAAACAAGCTTGGTTGCCTGGTCTGTTTTCAGTAATCTCAGATTCACATATGGAGTGTTAATCCCTGTTGGCAGTCGTTTCACTCATGAGACCAGCAACTGCGAGAACTCACTTGTACAAAGATGAATTCTTTCCAAAAGCAAGAGGAGTTGTACCTGCTAGTATTTTCCTGAGCCGCATGTATACCAAAGCCACTCCCTCCTTCGACTACATCATTCTACCATTGGTCTGATACACGTACAAGTAGATGGTTTTGGATTTATTACTTTTTCTTCAAAGAAAGCCAAAACAAAAGCACCTCTTAAGACAGGGATCTCAAATTCAATTTACCTTAGGGCCAGTGCCAGTCCTCAAATCCTCCCAGAGGGCCAATGTCACTCATGCTGCCCAGAACCCACCTCCCCAAAACTCCACCCCCCCACCTGCCTAAGGCTCTGGGACAGAGTTTGCGGGCTGGGAGAGGTGTGGGGATGGGGAGCAGGCTGTGGGAGGGAGTTGGGGGTGAGAAGGGGTGTGTGGGGAGGGGGTGCAGGCCGTGGGAGGGAGTTTGGGGGTGTGAGAAGGGGTGTGTGGGGAGGGGGTGCAGGCTGTGGGAGGGAGTTTGGGGGCTGGGGGAATGTGGGGATGCGGTGCAGGCTCTGGGAGGGAGTTTGGGGGTGAGAGGGGGTGTGTGGGGAGGGGGTGCAGGCTCTAGGAGGGAGTTTGGGGGTTGGGGGAGCGTGGGGAGGGGGTGCAGGCTCTGGGAATTTGGGGGCTGGGAGGGTGTGTGTGGGGGGGTGCAGCCTGGGAGGGAGTTTGGGGGTAGGAGGGGGGGCAATTTCTTTTGCTTTGTCCCTGATGGTAATCATGCAAATCAAGTTTAAAACAAAACTTAAATACAATCTCCACTTAAAAATATAAAATGCTATAATTTAAAAAAAATAATGATATCAACTTCTGCCCTCCGGACTAAAAAACCTGAATTAAGGTGCCTGAATTGGCTTAGTTCTAGAATACATTTTCCCAGTGTGAGATATGTAAGAACGGCCATACTGAGTCAGACCAAAGGTCCATTTAGCCCAGTATCCTGTCTTCCGACAGTGGCCAGTGCCAGGTGCTTCAAAGGGAATGAACAGAACAGGACAATTATCAAGTGACCCATCCCCTGTCATCCATTCCCAGCTTCTGACAAATAGAAGCTAACAGCAATTGAAGGACCTATCCTCCATGAATTTATCTAGTTCTTTTTTTGAACCGTTATAGTCTTGGTCTTCAAAACATCCTCTGGCAAAGAGTTCCACAGGTTGACTGTGCACTGTGTGAAGACATACTTCCTTTTGTTTGTTTTCTATGACCAATCAGTATCTATTTCTGACTCCCTAAATACTACTTTAACAAAGAACAGTTTCACACTGCAGATATATAATTAAATATTTTTAAACATTCATAGCTCTCCCTTTCACCTCAAACATATTATCAGTATCCATCAAAATACAGAACCAAAACTGCGTAAAGTCAACAAGAGGGGAAATAGGAGCTTCATTTGTTTATTCTCAGACATTGCCACCCCAGATATTAGCAAATAAGAATACTAAAATGGCAGCTTTCAAAGTAACATTTCCAGAGATTGTGATGATGATGGATGGATTGAAGACTAAATTACACAAGTCACATTGAATAATGTTGAACAAGTACACATCTGCCAGTTTAATGTAGAAAGGACTGTGTCAACAGCATAAATAATCATAGATAATGAACGCTTATATTAAGTACTGGATAGTTTATAGGGAACAAGCTAAGTTGGCAAAGTGATCTTGTTTAGGTCAACTGACTTACAAGCTGCAGTCCAAGATTTTAATAAATATTTGTACGTGTGTATCACACACAAACATGTTAAAGCTAAATATATTTTTCTGCTAGGACTTTCGAGTGCAAATAAGTATAGTCCCCCTCAATTCTGATTTCTATACTGCATATTATAAAAAAATTATACTCAGTTGCTTTTCCCCCCCACCCCAGTCTGCAAAAAAATTCTCTAAAAAAATGACTGATGTTAATATGAAGGTTCACAAGAAAGGAACTACTCAGTTAAAGGAATCATAGCTTCAGATAAGCAATGATAAGCTTACTCCTCCATTAAAGAGGATCAAACATCCCTGCAGAGTAAAAGCATTAACCACATTTTGGGAATAAGTACTGTTAATTCATCATCAGTCAAAAATATATCAGATTTCTGATTTGTTATTTTTGTCGTCACATAAAAACAGTTACATTTGGATGTTCAAAGATCACTGTGTGCCTACACCTAAGACATCACTAATTACAATGTTGTGAGGAGAAAAGAAAGTTGTTCAGCTCCCCAAACATTAATCTAACAATGTACATGGACTGTTGATTGTCATTGGTCCATTAAACCTATGATCCATGATTGTGTCAAAATAAGCACTGCTGCTGAAGTGTGATTGTAGATACATCCAAATGAACTGTTTCAATGACTTAACAGCACTTTGATTTTGCCTTGTTTGATTCTCCACTACTGAAGAAGGATCAGCATCTCCAGCTTACAGTGAAAAATAAAACAAGGCCATTATGAAGATCACGTAACACAGAGTTCTGAAGCCCAGAGTGGCGGTTTACTGCTATATGGAAGTCTGCTGCTGGTCACTGGAGCACAAGTGGCAGCTGCTGCAACTGTTTCCTCCTCTTCTTGATCTTCCTGTACCTCAGTGAGATCTTCTGTCTCTTCAAATGGATTTTCCAAGCGTTTCAAAACCTCTCTTACCTAGGGAGAAAACCGCAACGTTGCAGTAAGAAATTAAAAAGTAAAAACTGAACCTTCAATAGGTTCAAATAAATCTGAAAAACTGTATTTAATGGATAAGCAGCCTATGAAGAGCCACAAATGAAAGATGAAATAACGTGATACACTGGTGTTATCTAAACTGAAAATGGAGATCTGCAATTATTTTATCATCTATTGTAGCCTGCATGGAACTCCGTAGGAGTAACAGCAATTGGCAGGCTTATATTATTCAAAATAAAGTACCTGAACACCTTTACATTAGAATCAATACTATACATATGTTAATTGTATCTGGACACTGTAATATTTAAACATAACGTTGAGCTAAATAGGATCAAAAGTTATCACATTTTAAAACTCCATTTGGCAAGTAGGGTTTTAAGTACAAACTAATCCTCAACACTCTTGTGAGTTAAGTATCCATTTTATAGATGCAAAAATGCCCACAGTTCCACAGCCAATCAGTGCAGAGCAGGGGTTGAAAAATCAGAAGTTCCTAGTTCCTTGCCTCATGTTGTAGTCACCAGACCACCTGTAGCTCAAAAATAAAACAAAATAAAAAAAAAAAAAATTGGCCCATCATATTATATTTTTTTCTCTTTTAATCTTGCTGCATGTTATACAACATGTAATCTGGACTGTAAAATTCCTTGGAGGATTTTCTGAAGTATCATGCATATACAGCAATGTTGAATAGTAATACTGTACCTCTGTGAAGTCTCCATTTTCAGCTGCTTCAATGGCATTCTGAGCAATGTAATTTCTCAAGATATATTTTGGATTGTTTGAATTCATAATCTTCACACATTCAGCATTCCAGACAGCAGCATTACTAACACTTTCTATCTCTTTTTCTAATCGGACTCTGAAAATAAGCAAGAAGAAACAAATTAAGAATTTTGTTTGCTTCAAGATTCTGTTTTTAAAATTTGGACCCATTTTCTTGAATTAGCAAGCATAAATGGGAATTTCAAGATGAGAACATGGCCTAGGATCCTCCCTGTTGGTCTGGAAAGCTCAGCCATTTTTAAATTTAATCTACAAAAACTCTACCTCTCACCTCAGTTAAGAGCCTGTTGTTTCACAGTCCATTAGATGCAGCAAATTGAAGTACAGCACGTGCTAAGTGCCAAGCATACACATTTCTCTTGAAGACTTCACATTTTTGAAAATATCATTGCTTATTTGAAGCCTTGGCAGGTAAAACATACCGCATAAGTCATCATATGAATGTTCCTGCACTTTCAGGAATCAACTCTGAAGCTTTTCTATGCACTTGATTGTATAGTTAAGTTTCTTGCATTCTTACAATAGTAGAGAGATGGGATACAGTCAAGAATCAGATCTATGACTGGTACTTACTCCTGGTACAGTTCTCAGCGGTAGTGAAGAGGATCAGTCACGGGAAGCCAGCTGTGACTGCCATCACAAGGTAAAGCACGACTTCGCCTGCCCTAACTCACCCTGCTGGAGTACACTATACCAACCCTACCAGCTCTGGGCCAGCAGAAATTTCTACCTTCACAGGAGGATTTCTCTGTCGGGAATCTCCAGCTATCTTAGTCTTTTGGCACTTCTATAAAGCACCAAGTGGCCTTAGGGGTAAAGAGAATGTGGGCCCCATTGTCTTGCTTTACTTTATGCTCCCCACATGCTTTTCTAAATTCAAATACAATACATCTTGGCAGTAAGAGTATTGAATATTATCTATTATTGTGTGGATTTTTCCCTCAGGCCAAGAAGTATTAGCTGGGTGAACTACCCTAAAGGTTGGACAGCTCTGGTGTAAGTCATGTTTTGGTAATATATTTACTAACTATCCAAACTAATACAATCAAGTTTAGGTATATGTTAGAATTAACAAAGTCAAAATACACAATTTCATCCAAATGTCTGTATGTCTGTGTACCAATGCACCAAACTGGATTTAATACTAATTAACTTATGAAATTGCCACGGAAAATTATTATTGAACATGTGGGTGTTTTATTCTAACTTTTGTAGCTTATTCACATTCTATTTTTTTTTTTTTGGCATCACCTACATCTGTTCTATGTTGTAAAGCTTTTGAGCCTGGGGCCATGCTGTCTTCTATTTGTAGAGGGCTGTGTACTGTTGCTCAGTATAGTAGAACCTCAAAGATATGAACACCAGAGTTACGGACTGACTGGTCAACCGGACACCATGTGGAACTGGAATTAAGCAATCAGGCAACAGCAGAGACCAAAAAAACCCCCCAAAACGAACTCCTCCGCTCCCCCCCAGCGAATACTGTACTGTGCCTATATTGCATCTTAAAGGTAGGCACATCTGGGCTGCCTGTCCCCACCTCCACCCCCTATTCGTCACCCGGGGGGCAGTCGCTTACAGATAGGAGGTGAAGACGCTGAAGTTCACAGGCACAGCTGTGAGCCCCCAAGCAGGAGCAGCACTGGGGTCTGCACCGCTTTCCTGTAAGCCATGGGTGCAGGTTCCCCATACTCCCCCTGTGGTCAGCAGGGGGACAAGCCTGCAAGCTCAGTCCCAGCCTGGGAAAGAAACTTCCTGAGCTCCTGCTGGAACCTGAGCCCAATCTCCTGCCTGCATGCTACACTCTGGATCAGCAGCTCAATTTTAAGGGGCCATAGCCTGCACCGTGCTCCCACTGACGCTGTAGTGCCCCAGGGTGCCTCATTCATCACCCTTGTAGTGAGGTGGCTAGAACCATCTGTCTATCCCCATCCCCACTCGCTGGGCAGCCACTTACAGGTAGCAGATTACTCCTGGGGGAATTCTGCGCCACTGCGCATGCAGAATTTAATGTTGTGTGCACAGAATTTCCTTTTTCTCCCACAGAAATGGGCTGTAGAGCTGCTGCCCGCCACTAGGGGCTGCTGGACCCGGCAGAGCCCAGCTCACAAATAAAAGATGCTGCTGGGGGCAGTTGGAAGGGGGGAGGGTGCGAGTGTCTGAGCAGGGGGGCTCTGTAGCTGGGCTCTGGGGTGTCTGGCGGGGAGACACCTCGCAGCTGGTCTCTGGGGGTGGAGGGAGTGCGGGTGTCTGGGCTGAGGGCATGCCCCACAGCTGGGATCTGGTGGGTAGGGGATGCAGGTGTCTGGTCTCCCTTCTGGGCTCTGAGGGGGCAGAAAAACAGGGGTTTCTTTAACTCCCTACTCCTGGGGGAATTTTTTTTTTTGGGTCAGACAGTCGCTGACAGGTATTTTGAAATAAATTACCAAAATAATTGAAACTGGCCTGATTATATAGTGTTATTTTGACAAATAAAATATGCAGAATTTTAAATACTGTGTGCAGAATTTCCCCAGGAGTAGGAGGTGAAGACGTTGAAGTTCACAGGCAAAGCTGTGAGCCCCTGCTCTGAGCAGTCCACCCTGAGGAGCATCCCAGAACCTCTTGTGCAGTTACGAACATTTCAGAGTTATCGACATCCTCCATTCCCGAGGAGTCCGTAACTCTGAGGTTCTACTGTAGATATGACAGCACAAATGTATTGCAGGCAATATTTAATAATCTCACCTGTACTTCTGCAGCCATTCTTTCCAGTGTCTTTTATTTCTACTCAGTAAGTCAGCTGCTGTTAATTGCTGCAGTTTAGAAAACTGTTCTATGCGTTCTAATTCTTTATTTATATTAGCTTTTGTTCCAATTAATGCAAACAGTTGAGGATTAGACTGAGCCAACATTAGCATCATGGAAAATTGTCTGCAGGGAAGAGGAAAATTATATCAGACATTAAACTCACAGTAACAGGCAAGGACTGGCTTTTTGTAGCCAGACTACTTTAGCAAGCAAGCACAGTAACCTTGTTTTTTGTCAGCAAAGCTAAATACCCTGTATCCCACAATAAAGACTATATCTTATTATTCAAAAGTATATTAATGTTACTGTTATCTCCCTCCTCCCATTTGTTTAATCCACTTCTTGTGTTATGTCAAACCTAGATTGTAAGGCTGAGAATTCACAGCCATCTAGGGGATTTAGATGCACAATTTCCCCCTGAAATTAATGAGTTGTGTGTCTAAATGCCCTAGTCAGCTTTGAAAATTGCAGCCTCGTGTTTGTAAAGTGCCAAGCATAATGGGATTTCATTTTTACATGGGGACCCTAGGTACTACTCTAATACAAACATAGTATCATAGAAAAGAAAGCAAACACACTTTAGAAGAGTGGGGAATTAACACAATGGTATTGCTATATAATCATGCAGCACACAGTAATATAATCTCAGACTTGTTATATTTTATCCTATTCTGCCAGAAAGGACTATAGACAAAACATACCTAAAATATGTAATTCAAACTAATTTATTGGATAATGACTAATGTACTCTGCTAAAAAGATATGCTAATGGTTAACAGGACTAATTTATTAGAGGACAGGAGTTACTATTGTTAATGGATCCAAGTTATTTTGGTGTGGTTTTTATTAGGTTTCTAAAAGCTGTACACTGTTGGATTGTATTAGTGTGAGCTGTCCAACAGTTTTATCACTTATTCAGCTGCCTTCTCCTCCTTCTCCCAGTTTAAGTAAACATTTGTTTTTGTCATGCCACATCAATACAAGTGGAAATCTCAAAATCATTTTCTAAACTTCTTTCATTAATGCACACACAGAAAGTAATTAAAGGACAAAAAAAAACCATCAGCACCTAGTAGCTAAAGGACAACTCATCACTAAAGATAATTAAATATAATAGGATAGCATACATGGGAACATTATCTAGCGGTTTTGATTGTTCAGTCTATATAAATTACCCTCCAAATTTGATCTACATATGCCTAAAGCAACCATCACTGGAGTGCTGTGGTATAACAGTTGTTGCACTCAGTGTAGTACAGTACTTTTTTATTCACACTGACAATTCTGAGGAAAAAGGTAAATGTAATTATGTTGGCTTCTGCAGCACTAGGCACACAAAATGTCTGCCAAATAAACAGGGAAACAATTGATCCTAGAAAAATATATAAAATCTAGCATACTAGAAACAATGGAGAACACTAAGGCCTGGTCTACACTAGCAGGTTATGTCGAATTTAGCAGCGCTAAATCGAATTAACTCTGCACCCGTCCTCACAAAGCAATTTAGTTCGACAGAGGTCTCCTAAATTCGACTTCTGTACTCCTCCCCAACGAGGGGAGTAGCGCTAAATTCTACATGGCCATGTCGAATTAGGGTAGGTGTGGATGGAAATCGACGCTAATAGCTCCTGGAGCTATCCCACAGTGCACCACTCTGTTGACGCTCTGGACAGCAGTCCGAGCTCGGATGCTCTGACCCGACACACAGGAAAAGCCCCGGGAAAATTTGAATTCCTTTTCCTGTCTGGGCAGTTTGAATCTCATTTCCTGTTTGGACATTGTGGCGAGCTCAGCAGCAGTGGCAACGATGCAGAGCTCTCCAGCAGAGATGGCCATGCAATCTCAGGATAGAAAGAGGGCCCTGGCATGGACTGATCGGGAAGTCTTGGATCTGATCGCTGTGTGCGGCGATAAGTCCGTGCTTTTGGAGCTGTGATCGAAAAGACGGAATGCAAAGATCTACGAGAAGATCTCCAAAGCCATGACAGAGCGAGAATACAGCCGGGATGCAACGCAGTGCCGCGTGAAAATCAAGGAGCTGAGACAAGGCTACCAGAAGACCAAAGAGGCAAACGGATGCTCCGGATCCCAGCCGCAGACATGCCGTTTCTACGAGGCACTGCATTCCATCCTAGGTGCGGCCGCCACCACTACCCCACCACTGACCGTGGACTCTGAGGATGGGATATTGTCCACGCCCACTTCCTCTGAGATGGTAGTGGACGGGGAAGATGAGGAGGACGAGGCAGTCGACAGCGCTTACAACGCTGATTTCCCAGACAGCCAGGATCTCTTCATCACCCTCACAGAGATCCCGTACCAACCGTCCCCAGGCGTTAACCTGGACCCAGAATCAGGCGAAGGATCAGCCGGTAAGTGGTTTAAACATGTAAACATTTATTTTGAAAAGAATATTAATATTAACTGTGGCTTTTTCATGATTAGATTGTCCTAGGCACTTAAAGTTCTAGTCTTTGGCAGTGCAATTGCTGCAAAAAAATCTAACAATGTCCGGTATATCTTGATTGGTTTGCCCTAGGCGCTCTACTGTTTAGCCCTTGCCAGTGCAGCTACAGTAAAATTCGGTCAATATGTCCGGGGATAGAGCAGAAATCCTCAGGGGACATCTCCATGAAGCTCTCCTGGAGGTAATTGGAAAGCCTTTGCATGAGGTTCCTTGGGAGAGCAGCCTTGTTGTGTCCTCCGTAGTATGAAACGTTTCCACACCAGGCTACCATCAAGTACTCCGGTATCATTGCCTTGCACAGCATGGCGGCATACTGCCCTGGTCTTTGTAAGCTTTCCCGAAGCATACGTTCTTTGTCGCTGTCTGAAATACGCATCAGAGTGATGTCGCTCATGGTGACCTGCTTTGAATTAGGGGAATGTTAGTATTGGGACTGCTTCCCTGTTCCTTTACAGAACTGTAACCGCCAGTTTACAGCCATGCGTTGGAGGCGGGAGAGGGGCAGCATAGAGGGATCTTTCCCGGGGACAGCCGCGAGGGGGTGGGACAGGGGCAGAGTTCATGCTTGCCGGATTGCTGGCAGCAGGAACTGGCCAACGCTAGGAGCATTGCTTTGAACGTGAAAGTAGGGCAGTGCTATTATTAAAGTTTTAAGCTGCCACAAGTCTACGGCTTACTGTGTCAGCCTGCTACCCAAATTCCGCTGTGCTGTTCCGATTCTGTGATCTGCACTGCAAGACCCCAGGGACTGAATGCGAAGGCCGAAAATTCGACCTTGTCCTGAGTGCGCATGTGATAGGTGCTGTGAATGGTCTTTTTCACAGAGAAAGACTATTTTCTTTGTTCACCCAAAAAGTTATCTTTCTGAGGAATTCACTCCCTTTTTCCCATCCCACAGCTGTGGCTGTCTCTCGACCTACCCTCTCATCAGACCCCCAGAGGCTGTCGCAGATTAGGCGTAGAAAGAAAAGGACATGGGACGACATGTTCTCAGAACTTATGGGCTGCTCCCGAGCCAAGGCAACCCTGCAGAGTCAGTGGAGGGAGAACATGTCCCAATGCCAGCGAGCACACAGCGAACGGGAGGAGAGGTGGCGGCAGGAAGACCAGCAGGCGACTCAAACACTGCTTGGACTAATGAGGGAGCAAAACGGACACGCTCCGGCGCCTTGTGGATGTTCTGCAGGACCGGAGGCAGGAGGACAGAGCCCCGCTGCAGTCTATCTGTAACCACTGTCCCCCGCCACAAAGTCCCATACCCCCCTCACCGAAAGTACCAAGAAGGAGGGGCTGCAGAGCCCGTGAAAACTGTCACTCTACCCCTGCAGACTGCTCAAGTGGCAGAAGGCTGTCATTCCCCAAAATTTGATAAGTCCTTTTCTTCCCGCCTCACCCAAGCCCCCATCCCAGTTTCATCCCCTAACTGTCCATTTGCTAATAAAAAATACGTTTCTGTTAATTCCATCATGTTTTTTTAGAGGACAGTCTGTTTTAAGGGGGGGGGGGAAAAGGTGGTTGGTACACACGGGGGCAGGTTCAGCAGCAGGTCACACACACAGTGCAGTCACTAGGCACCCTGGTCAGTCTGGGAGGTGGTTTTCATTGTCTGGGGGGGAGGGCGGGAGGGCTATGTGACTTTGTGGTGGGGGAGGGCGGTTACAGATCTTATGCAGCGGTCCTTATCCTGGATCACAGAGCCACGCAGCAGGGAATCTGTAACCGTCCTCCCCCTGCCACAAAGTCACATAGCCCCCCCACACAGAGTCCCGAACAGGAGGGGTGGCAGGCTCCATTCAAGCAATCAGTCTGCCAGTGCGGACCACTGTAGAAGCAGGAGCCTGGCATTCGTTGAGTTTAGAAGCGTCCTTTGCATCAGTACACTACACCCGCTCCCCACCACAGTCTGCGTCCCAGTTTCAACACTTTACCGCGAAAACAGTAATAAAGAAAACGTTGTTCATTAACAAATTTTCAGTGATTTTATTTTTAAACGTGGGTTGGAAGGGGGTGAACGGGGTATGAAACTGGAGAGGATAGTGAACAGTAACTGGGTAAAGAAACGGGGGCAGGTTCAGCTTCTCTGTAAACCAACAAAATTGTCACAGATTACCCTGCTCACTCAGGAACCTAGCTTTCAAAGCCTCCCGAATGCACAGCGCGTCCCGCTGGGCTCTTCTAATTGCACGGCTGTCTGGCTGGGCGTAATCAGCAGCCAGGCTATTTGCCTCAACCTCCCACCCCGCCATAAAGGTCTCCCCCTTGCTCTCACAGAGATTGTGGAGCACACAGCAAGCTGCAATAACAATGGGGATATTGGTTTTGCTGAGATCGGAGCGAGTCAATAAGCTTCTCCATCTCCCCTTGAGATGTCCAAAAGCACACTCCACCACCATTCTGCACTTGCTCAGCCAGTAATTGAAGAGTTCCTTTTCACTGTCCAGGGTGCCTGTACAGGGCTTCATGAGCCTTGGCATTAGCAGGTAGGCTGGGTCCCCGAGGATCACTATAGGCATCTCCACATCCCCAACAGTTATTTTGTGGTCCGGGAAGTAAGTACCTTCCTGCAGCCGTCTAAACAGACCAGAGTTCCTGAAAACACGAGCGTCATGAACCTTGCCCGGCCATCCGACGTAGATGATGGTAAAACGTCCCCTGTGGTCCACCAGTGTTTGCAGCACCATGGAAAAGTAGCCCTTTCGATTAATGTACTGGCTGGCCTGGTGGTCCGGTCCCAGGATAGGGATGTGAGTTCCATCTATGGCCCCACCGCAGTTTGGGAATCCCATCACTGCGAAGCCATCTATGATCACCTCCACGTTTCCCAGGGTCACTACCTTTGACAGCAGTACATCAACGATTGCCTTGGCTACTTGCATCACAACAACCCCCACGGTAGATTTGCCCACGCCAAAGTGGTTCGCGACTGACCGGTAGCTGTCTGGCGTGGCAAGTTTCCAGAGGGCTATGGCCACTCGCTTCTGGACAGTCAGGGCTGCTCGCATCCGGGTGTCCTTGCGCTTCAGGACAGGGGACAGCAACTCACAAAGTTCAAGGAAAGTTCCCTTCCGCATGCGAAAGTTTCTCAGCCACTGGGATTCATCCCAGACCTGCAGCACTATGCGGTCCCACCAGTCAGTGCTTGTTTCACGTGCCCAGAATCGCCGTTCCAAAGCATCAACATGACCCAGTGCCACCATGATGTCCATGGCGCGGGGTCCCGTGCTTTGTGACAGGTCTGTGCCACTCTCAGACTTCATGTCCTCATCGCGCTGCCGTAGCCTCCTCGCCCGATTTCTCACCATCTGCCTCTGGAAAAGGTGGCTGATAAGGTGCGAGGTGTTGACAACGGCCATAACTGCAGCGATGGTCGCAGCGGGCTCCATGCTCACAGTGCTGTGGCGTCCGCGCTGTCACTCAGCAGAAAAGTGCGCGAACTGATTGCCCGCCGGCGCTTTCAGGGAGGGAGGGCGGGAGTGACGGTTGGATGACGACAGTTACCCAAAACCACCCTCAACACAGTCGAATTACTGTCCTTCGTGTGAAAACACACGTTCGACTTTGTAATATCGATTCCACATATTCGATTTAAGTGACATGGAAGTACTCTCGTAGTGTAGACATACCCTGAGGGGTAGTTTCACTAGAATGCTCTTTCTACTTTCCACTGTTTCTGTGAGGCAAAGCAGCTGTAATCCTGATGCAACTGGCCACCCTGAGTAAGGTTTATAGCTGCTCTGCTTAATGGTGCAGAGCAGCTGGAGCGTACCAGTGAATCTGGCCCTAAACATGGAAACTGGATAGTTCTGGGGATTTGTAACAGTATACAGAGCATCTAATATATTTAGCACAGTGATTGAAAGATTGAAAGCTGAGATAGCTCAGCTTGTTAACAGTACATGTGAAAGGGGTTTTGGTGATTTAAATCCAGTTCTTAGTGAATTGTATCCTTACCACAAAACTACCAAATTTGACACACCTCAGCAGAGAAGCCAAATGTGGAAAAAGACAACTAGTCTCTCAAGCCAGGGTTAAAATGTCCTGGCAGGGCAACACAGGAAAACTTGCACTGCTGTTGATCTTATATTCTCGGTCTGTGGATAGTCAGACTGTCACTCCAGCACCTTTAATGATCACTAAACTCATTTAAACATTAAAAAGCAAACAAAAACCAGCTATATATTGATAGTATGCCTGAAAACACGATTCAAAATTGTCATTGTTTACTTCAGTCGTACCTTGGATCCATCTGAGGCCTGAAAGCAACTTTTAGTTCTTCCATGGAAGCACACTGTGTGGCAATCTTTTCCAGGAAATCTTCCAATTTTAGAGGATCCAAACTGCCCAAGAAAGAGCTCAGCAAACGGAAAGTATTTGTAAAGTCTCCACCTGCACACAAGATTTTATTGTTCAGACATAAGACAGTCTAATTTAACTTCAACTTAAAGTTTATAGTCTAATTTGTTTCTATTAAATACATCCAACTTTTTGAAGGAAGGTTCATTTGTAGTCAGTGGAATAGGATTCTCTGATCAGTTATTTTTCTAATGTAGGAAACAAGAACCAAGTTATGTCCTGTTTTCATCACTAACCTGTGAGATGCATAGTTTCTAGAAGTTCAGACACCAATTTATCATCATCTTCTAATTCCAAATGAATGAGACCTAGCTTCTTCCTCATCTTCTGCAAATAATGCCTCTCAAATTCTGCATCATACTCCTCTTTGAGAATGAGTTCACTGATCTCCAAGGGCAGTTCTGGGACTAAAGCTTCAGCAAGCTTCCCTAGATTCCACTTGCAGATCTCTGGCTGTTTGTTATAAGCATAGCGCCCTGCATTATCTGAACCATTGCAAATGTGTTCTGGGTCATATCTACAGATAAAAAAGAAAGGGTTAGCAGTCTTCTTCTAGTTAACTGAGAGTGACTACTGTGTTAGATCCTTTAGGAGACTAGAGTGCTTTTAGTTCTGACATTCCTCCAAAACTATGAATCTAAGCATGTGCTTGCATTTTCTTTCCTTAGAGTAAACCCAAGACCTTTCAAATACAGAAAAGAACCATACTAGAAAATGAACAAGTTATACATATACAGATGTGACAACTATAGAAGGTTAGAAATGGTTATGTCAAGGAATATAAAACAATTAGGGCTAACTTAATTGGACTCATCACATATAAGGCGCAATAAATCCACTTAGGAGGATGTTGAAAAGGAATGAAAGCAATCAGGAAAAGCATGAGGATTATTTTGCACAGCAAACACACAGTTGTACATTCCAGGTAATTAAACTGTACTGACCTGTCCATAAACCCAAAAGGGCCATAGTCAATAGTAAGTCCTACTATGCTCATATTATCTGTATTCAGCACACCATGACAAAATCCAACACATTGCCATTCAGCAACCATCCTTGCTGTCCGCTTTGTTACCTAAGAAACAAACACTTCAACTTTGATTACGACTTAGACATTTCTATATATTTCAAGGGATCGATCATTTTAACCTAAACAGTGTTATTTTACAAGATAAGACTGCATTATACTCTAGGGCTTGACATTCAGGGGGGAAAAAAATCTACTTTCACTGAAGTATGTCCTTCTGCTCCACTAACCTAGTTATCTCCCCAAAAGCAAACAGCGATTTAGCCCAAGTCCCAGCAGCAGCAATGTTTTATCAGCATCTCCCCCAAACTAAAGGTCTGCTCCTACTGAAATAAATATCAATAAATAAAATTCATATTGACTTCAATGGAAGCTGGATCTGGCCCTCAGGATGTATAAATAAAATAAGTTTCATTAGCCTAAATGCTGTGTGTCTGTTTCCTTTGTTCATTATAACCCTATTTTCTACTCCCAATTTTTTCCCCATGCCATTTTCTTTCCTACTACATCTATCTTAACTGACAAACCAGCCCATACAACTTGGCCCTATGAGTCACAATGGCTCCCTTATGGTAGCCTGCCAGTGAATTTGTTAATGGCGAGCTGGAAGAAGTGGGAACCAGAGAACGGAGGGAAAAAACAAAAACAGATGCAAGAGGCTAGGAGTGAAAGAACAAGGGAAGTGACTACTAATACATGATGAAACTAAGGGCACCTGTCCAAGAATCACAAAGAGGACTTCTAACAAAAGGTGGTCAGAACCACTAGACTCAGGAAACCCCTTCTAGCTAAAAATTATCCAAATTGAATAAACCTTCATTATTCCAGTCTTTGCAACAAATATCTCCTGTTGCCCACTTCTAATTCCAGAACAAGAGCTATATGATTTCCCCATAAGAGGAAGTGCAAAATTTTTTTTTTTTTTTTTGGGGGGGGGGGGGAGAGAAAAGGGGAGGGGAATAAAACTTACAAAGATTTAGAAAAACAAAGAAGTGTTATACAAGGATCATCAGTGCTAGACTTTTTGGTAGGGGAATATCAGATTCCTTACCTATGCTAACGAAACAATAAAGATGCAAAGTTAAGCAAAAAAGTCAGGAAATGCCAAAATTGAAGTTTCACGTACAAGCTGAACTCTTCCTCATTGTATCCATGCATTATAGTTTTTAATTACTTTTCCATAGTATTGTTTCTGCAGTAAACAGGTTAGATGAGGTATAGTGCATAGAGAAAGGGATGCAATATTTTTAAATAACTTATCAATTTCTTCATTTCAGTACTATCTGCCAACCAAAATTAAGTCTGTTCTAAGAAAAAGTTATTTTCACTTTTAAAATAAAACTAATTTGTAAATCTATTATTGAACTGCTATCATTATAAAATCACATGACATGAACTATGATTTTCAAATCCTCAAAACCTGTTCAAATCAAAACCTATTTGCACCAGAGCACTGACTTCTCCTCCGAAATAGCTATCAACTTGTCAAACATCAAACTTCCTATCCTTCCTTCTAGAGCTGTCTAAGGTAGCAAAAGTGTTTTTATAACAGGAAAGCCATCTTTACACAAACCTCATTCTCAAAAATGGCAGAACTGTCTTTGCTTAAACTTTCATCAAAATCAACCAACTGGGGCAGAAATAAAGCCTGGAAAATTTCAGCCCCAGGAACAAAGTTCCAGGAAGTTAGAGAAACAGAAAGAAGGGTTTAGAATGCCAACATTTTGGAAACCTTAACTTTATGCATTCCCCTCACCACCATTTTTCATGTTCCTCGCTGGCATGCATTATAATGCTTTCAAGCAAAACACTTTATATGGTTTCCACACTGCTCAGATAGGCGGTAAAAAACCATATGACACAAGATACTCCAAGTAGCTACATGTGCACAGAACTGATTAGTAATACGCTATAAACAAGTGCAAGTGGCCATACTCTGCACTATGGCTCTATGCCAGAGAGATGAGATACCACCACAAAGTAAAATGGAGCACAAAGATGAGATCCAGGCTACCAAAAACAAAAGCCCCCATCATAATGATAAAGAAATGTGAACTGCACGGTGTCACTGCATAAAATGATTTGTTATTCTAGCAAAGTTTTGTTAGTTTTTTTTAAACTGCCAATGAAAAGCTTCTAATGCAGTTAAAACATGGATCATTCAAGAAGTGTACGCTGATTAGAATGAGGTGGTCTGTGTTCTAGCTTCATTTAACACTTCTCTCCATCACCAATTTCTACACTTATTGATTTTTACAATAAGAGCTTGGGAAATATGTTATTATACGTAACAGAAACCCACCACTTTAAAATGCCTGTTTACATTTTACCCTTGTTAAAAATGACGTCTAAAACTACTATAACAAAGATTTGAAAAAGAGAGAAATCTGTTTTCTCTATACACAAAGTGATATCAAATGCACACACTTTTGCTATTTCTCTTATTTAGTTGGTTTCCTTCACAGTGTAAAAGAGGTGGCAAAAGCATTTTATATATTATAGGCAGGGCACAAAGTGATGCCTATTAAGGTTGTCCAACACTTCCATTATAAGACCCTATTTTCAGTTGCTTGTAACTGCCAAAACTTTAACAGTCTGGTCTGAAATTTAAATGTCAGGTGCCTGCCTCAGGCTGAATTTTTGTGAAAACTATCAGTCATTTCCAAGGAGAAAAATATGTTGTTTTGCCCTTGTTAAAAAATACTGGTGACCTTTTCTTTGAAAAGTTCTTGCACCCCTATGCTTTGGAGCAGAGACATGAATTTTGGAAGAGGGTGGCATATGTATTAGATGTGCCTTTTGCAATCCCCCGTGAAAACATGCCCAAGTTTGGCCAAGTAATAAGCCTATGAAAAGTGACAGCTGACACTTGGAACAGGTTACCAAGGGAGGTTGGGACATAGGGTATATGTGAGGCATGGGTCTAGGAGCCAGGTGGGAAAGCATGTGTGGGAAATTGGAAGCCAGCAGGTGGGAGCATGAAACAGACTGGATGAAGAGCAAGGTGGTGGAAACAGGGACTGGCTAGGCAAGTTCACTGGCATTGGTGGTGGGAGCCTGGAGGAGCGAGACTAGGATTTACTAAGTCAGCAGGAACAAGATGTTTAAGGAGTGGAGACTGGGATGAGGAGTCTGGGATGGAAATAGACAGGACTGGGACAGTGACAGGTTGGAGAGAATGGAATGGGGCCAAGTTTGGGTGGAATGGGCATAGAGCCTGTGCCCGCCCACTTGAACACAATCCCCTCCAGAGCCTGGAATACAACCCGAGATTCCTAAGCCTCAGTGTTCCTAGGCTGTCACCACATATCTGTGAAACCCACTGGCAAAGTGCCCTCTCTATTGCTGATCCACAGAAATGACGACAACCTATTACTGCTATCATATATTCTATTAGCTCAAGCAACAGAGTCTGTTGGGAATCAAGCAGTTGCAACCCTGCGGATGATATTGGTGTCTATGATGGCATGTGATGGAATTTGTGTTTTCACTTCGCTTTTTTAAAAACCCAGGAAATAAAACACACAAACCAAGTTAAAAGAAGATTAAGATTGCAAAGTCACACATAGAATTCAGGAAATGACAGAATTAAAGTTGCCTATGCAATCTGAATTTGGCACCCTGGTGCAGATTTCATTATAATCTTTAGTCTTTAATTACACGATCCCATACTATTTTCCCCCCCACAGGGCACCTGCCTCATTCAGGACACAGGATGGACCTACTCTAGGGATGAACCAGGATTGTGTAGCAAAGGAAACTCTTTTGTAGGAACCTTGCTTCATTTGTGCAGAAGTAGGAAGATGTGTAGTGAACAAGGAAGGAGACTGCAGGAGAGAAAGGACAGTCATGGGCAATGTCTGTCCTGGAGAACTGAATTTATAAATGTCTAGGCCACAGAGTCCCTGGCATCATATAAGAAAGTCACTTAAACAAAACTTTTCATAGGGGGTCACTAACTGTGTTCCTCAGTGCTGAGCATTCACAACTGCAACTGAAGTCAGTGGGAGTTGTGCTATATAATACTAAGTACTCTGAAAAATCAGCTCATAGGCATCTCAAACTGAGTACCCAAAAGGAGTGAACTTTTAACCTTAGTTCCTATGCCTCAGTCCCCCATCTGTAAATTGGGGATAATTATATTCCCCCATCTCACAGGTGTGTTGTGAATATAAATTAATGTTTGTGAAGCATTCAGATACAATAATGATTAATGCCACAGAAAAACCCATGAGGAAATTAATAATTCTGTCTTCAAAGCAAGGTTTGAATAGTGTGCAGCTAATAAGGCCTGGGGCCACACATTAATTGACAAATGAGGAGAAAAAAAATACTGAATAGCAGTCACCAAGGGAGCACCATCCATCCTGTGCACTGAATGAGACAGGGGTCCTGTGGAAAAAATAGTATGTGATCACGTAACTGAAGATTATCGTAATGCATGTGCACAAAGGGGACAAATTAAGTTTGCACAGGCAACCCGAATTCCGGAATTTCATAACCTGAGAACCTGACATGCAATCTTAATGTTTTAATGTAGTTTTTTGAGTGCAATATTATATATAAAATGACTAAGACCATAATAATTGGCAGGTGGGCCAGAGGTAGATCTACTATCTCAAACTAGTTTTTAAACTTTTTCCACTGACTAGATTTAAAGTAAACTGTCTAAGGCTTGAGACCTGACAAGAATCAATGATTAATCCAGTAGGGGGGGGGGGGGGGGAAATCAATTTGCGGGATCTTGTCAGAACACAGTTCTGTTTGTAGCATTTACAAAAATTATTCTAAAACTGAATTTTTGTTGTTCATTTTAAGCTTCCCAAAGTAGCTGCTGGCTAGTTCCTGCTAACCTTGACAGCTCAAACAAACCCTTCTGGAGCAGGGAACCAGGTGTCAAGTAAGTGAAATGGCTTGTTTTGTTTTACTGGCAAATTCCTCTTCTTTCACATACACCTCCTTATGTTGCATCATGTGGCTGGGCTAAGACTTTTTATTCTTCCTTTAAGAAAATCAGAAAAGCCCAGGAGGCAAGTCCTATGGCCGCTTTCCAGCTTCCCAATTTAGGTATAGTATTTAAATTGAGTGTACTGGACAGAGCTCCAGAAAACACATAATATTGGAATGTACAATTACTGAAATAGAAACAGAAGCATTTCATCTTCCTTAACCCCTTATTTTGCTCATTGAAATAAAGGAAGATACACTTATTTCCACCACCTTACAAACAACTAAGTAAACGGTGTGAAAAGCGGGGTTAACACAAAATCAGTGTTTTGATGCATAAGCACACAACAGTCAGGAAACTTAAAGTTATAATTCCCACAACAACTTTAGCTCATCAACATTACATATTTCTATTAAGGCATAAATTTAGCAGTATATATACACACCAATGCTACATATCTGCTAACAGCTCAAGTAATGATTATTGAGGAAACCATAACTGAATGTTCTGACTTTTGAGCATTTAAATTGTGAACATTTAATTTACATTCTTCTCAGTCAACATCCTTTTTTCCACCTTTCATATTACCAAATGAGAAGAGACCTTTATTACATTCTAAATCATTACCTCATCATCAGCCAATCAGGGTCCAGAACTCCCCAACACTCTGATGCACTCAATTTATTATGCGTAGTCTTTTACAGCTCTTCAAAAGCCAGGGGAATCTTGATTTGCTGGTAAGGAGGTAACTAGTCTCTTAGATACATTTCAATATACAGTTCTATCAGGAGTGTTTTCTCCAAAAATAACAATTAAAAAGTCAAGATAACCAAAAGAAAAAACAATTATAAAAAGTTCTCACCCCATATTCTTCACAAGATGAAGTTCTTGTACCCTACTTTTACAAATACTATAAAAGGAAAGAATTATCAGCCTCATACCTCTCTGAAGAAAGCAGCATTCCTCTGAACACTGTTGTCAGAGTAAGCCTGCTGGATTTCTGGATAGAAAGTGCTGATCACATAATTAAGCATCTGTATACGAATATCATTTCTGTTAACACTGGGACCTTTGCGTCCTGTGTGTTCATCTGTAGGTTTAAAAATTTCAAAAGATCCAAACCTGTTTTAAAATAATTAAGACACTTCTTATTCATTTATATCACAGCAATAAGAAACTACCACTTAGAAATTTTATTACCATAGTACCATCTCCTTAATTTAGGCCCCAGTTCTGCAAATGACAGAGATCATCAAAATAACAGAGCCCCATTGAAGCGTCACGCAGCAAAGGTGTGCATCCATGTGCTGCCAATTGAAGGATCAGGGGCCCTAGTGAGCATTAATGGCTAATTCTTAAGAGCGTCTTAAAAATATTCAACGGAAGACAATGATTATATGGTGAACCTATTTTAAAATGTAACAGCAAATTGAAATAAAATACTGCCTATACAAATGAAAGACATCTTGCAAAAAATTGGAAAAGAGATTTTCCAAGCTTTATATAATTTCCAACTCCTCAGCCTTTCATTAGGAATTTGTTACTTTGTAATGGATCACAGATCTTCCATAGAGTCCTAATATGGTTTCAAGCAGGAACTACCATCCATCTCCAATATGTAGAGTTACATTTATCACAATAAGAAGAACAGGAGTACTTGTGGCACCTTAGAGACTAACAAATTTATTAGAGCATAAGCTTTCGTGGACTACAGCCCACTTCTTCGGATGCTGTAGTCCACGAAAGCTTATGCTCTAATAAATTTGTTAGTCTCTAAGGTGCCACAAGTACTCCTGTTCTTCTTTTTGCGGATACAGACTAACACGGCTGCTACTCTGAAACCTGTCATTTATCACAATCTAGATTTTGACCCTTTTATTCCTTATCCTAAAACCCTTCATTAAGTGGCCTTTAAAATAGTCCTCTCCCACATAATAGCCACCCACCAGCATCAGGAGTATCATAAAGAAGGCTTTTCTTTGCCAGGGCTTGAAAATAATTTTTTTTAAAATGTATGAAGCTTAAAAAATTCGACAAAGATGCCGGTGCATCCCATGTACTGGATGGAAAACACAGAGTTCCACCAGTGTAGCACTGAAGAACTAAAATCCCAGAATGAGAATCATACATAGATTGTCTTGTTAGGGAAATAGTGTATTTCAAACAGGATGCTGGTTTTAACAAGAAAAAATTTGAAAACAGGCTTTTCTTTACCTTATAAATGTGGAAGCTATTCTCAGGACAATTGTGCATCTTTCATTTTTTGGATTTCCATCATAGAATATGTCCCGAACAACTTTTGAATCAGATGTTACACACGTTCCAGCCCTTGTTGTAGGTATACCTAGATGAAACATGGCCTCACTACACAGGAATTCTCTTATACTTGACCGCAGAACCTTTCGACCATCAGCTTGTCTATAAACCAAAACAGTAATACTATTTAGCTTTTGTGTAATACTTCTCATTTCTAAATCTCAAAACACTTTACAAAAGCAGGGTATCATGACCCCCATTTTCTAAATGGAGAAACGAAGGCCCAAAAGTCAAGTGACTTGTCCCAAGTTGCCCAACATCTCCTCTAGCATTACACATTGTAAATTGAAACTATCTTCTTAATGGTAACATTTATTTTTGGTATTAATACCAACATTCATAGTAGAAATAAAGTTAACATATATAGCCTCCTTCCCAATCATCTCTTCTGTATACTCCTTAAGCTTATCCCAATATTTAAATTCTGTAAAACACATTGTTAATGGAACACAAGGGCCAGCAGAAGTGTTCCCATCATTTTTAAATTTTAATAAAGAGCTTTTAAAACATGTAGATAGTCTTCTGCGACTTCTGCATTGCAGAACTTTACCTAGTATTGTAACTGCCTATAAACAAAAGTGAAACTGGCTTCCTTAATTTTCATTATCCAAACTGCAAAAAAACCACAAAATATAAACAAGTGAAATGAGTTGACTGAATTTTTAAAATTTAGTCACTTAATCTAAGGTTTTATTAGTAATGTCTACTACCAAAGTTGACTGCGTCTCTTTAAAGAAATTATTACAACTTTGGAATTAACTGAAAAAGTAACTTCTTTCCCCATTCCCCCTTTAAAAAATGGACATTAAACATTCACAGGGTTTAGTTATCTCACACCACTGATAAACAATCTAGTTTGTATATTAGCTACCACTGAACACAAGTTACTGCAGTAGTTTTCAAACTGGCCCCTGGCCCAGATGTCTACAGCTTCTGAAGCTACCGGTAGTAGAAGAGGATATAAACTGAGATTCCTTCTGCTAGCGGTAGCCTATTCCAGGACTTCAATTTTCAGAGTTCGTTTTTTTTTTGAACCAGCTGAACTTTAAAAAACCCTTTATCCTGCATCACTGTTTCAGATCTTGCTTTGTCAGATGCCTTTAATGCAATGATTCTCAACCCATAGTCCATGGGCCACTTGCGGCCCGAAGAGCACACAGCTGCAGCCAATATGACATCGTCAGGACCATACATGTAGTGTGTATATATATTGTTTGGACGCACCCCACATAACACAGAGAGCTACATATGTGGCCCACAATGGTAAATAAGTTGAGAATCACTGCTTTAATGTATACAGTTAAATATAATAAATTTTTTGACCATCACCAAAATTAAAGAGATAGCAAACAAACAGAAACAGGACCAAACTGCACAATGACCGGAAAGTATAGAACAATAGGAGCTAAAAATCAATGACTCAGTCTGTGCAGGTAATCCACTCTAGCACCTTTTGACTTGTTTACCTATTGTTTCCCCCCTCCTTCTCTGACTAACGCTCCACACTAATGCAAACAACAAGCTGGCAGCTACCAGTATTTTAACTACCAGGAGAAGATCCTGGCTGAGCTTAGTTAAACAATACAGCAGAAAAAAAATTGGTGGCTGTTACACACTAGCACCACCACTGTTATCAAAGCTCTGGCAATAACAAAGGTGGAAAATTTGAGGGAGAATGTCTACTGGGGATGGAAGGAAAAAACAAATGCAAAATGCAGGAAACGTAATTAGTTTCATCCTTCACACTAAAATATATTTATTTTCGTCTCAGCTCTTTTGTACCACTCCTTAAAGTTATCTTTTTTAACCAAACATTATGATAGCTGTAGGGATGATGAAAAATCAGAGTTAAGAGTAGGGCCCTACCAAATTCACAGTCCATTTTGATCAATTTCATGGTCACAGGATTTTAAAAAATCATATATTTAATTTAAATCTGAAATTTCATGTTCTTGTAAGTGTAGGGGTCCTGACTCAAAAAGGAGTGGTGGGGGTGAGCTGCAAGGTTATTGTGTGTGGGGAGGGCTGTGGTACTGCTACCCTTACTTCTGTACTGCTGCTGACAGCAGCACTGCCTTCAGAGCTGGCCAGCTAGAGAGCGACGACTGCTAGCCGGGATCCCAACTCTGAAGGCAACATTGCCGCCAGCAGCAATACCGAAGTAAGGATGGCATGGTATGGTATTGCCACCCTTACTGCTGCCTGCAGAGCTGGGCTCTCTGTCAGCAGCTGCCACTCTTCGGCCGCCCAGCTCTGAATGCAGCAGCGAAGAAGTAAGGGTGGCAATCA
Organism: Malaclemys terrapin pileata; assembly: GCF_027887155.1. NCBI lineage: Eukaryota > Metazoa > Chordata > Testudines > Emydidae > Malaclemys > Malaclemys terrapin. Next base: position 38,541,581 of record NC_071505.1, on the reverse strand, counting down.
GGGCCTGTGCAAGGAAGTTTCGTGCCCTAGGCGAAACTTCCACCTTGCGCTCCTCCCTCCACAGCCCCCTCCGCCCTGAGGCGCCCCCACCTGCGGCAGCTCCCCACCCCAACTCACCTCTGCTCCGCCTCCTCCACTCTAATTCTCCTCCCCTCCCAGGCTTGCGGCGCCAAACAGGTGATTGGTGCCGCAAGCCTGGGAGGCAGGAAAAGTGGAGCAGCCACTGCGCTGGGAGAGGGAGTCTGAGCCGCACGTGTCAGCGCGCTGCCGGCAGCCCAGCCCAGGAACACTGTAAAAAAAAAACCTGGGGGCACCGCTTTTTGGTGCCCCCAAATCTTGGCACCCTAGGCAACCGCCTAGTTTGCCTTAATGGTAGCACCAGCCCTGGTGGCAATACCATACCATGAGACCCTTACTTCTGCACTGCTGCTGGTGGGGCACTACCTTCAGAGCTGGGTGCCTGGCCAACAACTACCGCTCTCCTGCCATTTAGCTCTGAAGGCAGTGCAGAAGTAAAGGTGGCAATACCGCCCCCCCACCCCGCCCAAAAAAAACAACCTTGCAACACCCCTACAAACCCCTATTGGGTCAGGACCCCCAATTTGAGAAATACTGATCTCGCCCATGAAATCTGTATAGAATAGAGTAAAAGCACACAGAAGACCAGATTTCACAGGGGGAGACCACATTTCACAGTACCCGTGAAGTGTTTTTCATGGCTGTGAATTTGGTAGGGCCCTAGTTAAGAAGTGTACATTACAGGGTCTGTACCTCAAAAATGTGGTCCAGAACATGAAACAGATTGAAAAATCACTGACAATGTAATTAGACAATTATTCATGGCTGATTGAGGTGCAAAGAAACCATCTTTCCTTGAAGTCTCTTTCTAAATTATTACTTAGTGAGCTTGTGGATGCACAAAAATATTTATCTTTGCTAAGCTAGTATTACACCAAGTTTAGTAAAGTGTGCATTGGAATCATTCTTTCAGGAGTTTACTTGACAGGAGACTGCTAGATAACTGACTTTGTAAAATAGAAACCGTGAAACAGTAAGATTATGACAAGGAGTATACACAGATTAAATAATTTGGTGTGGGAAATCATACGTTGACTGGTTAACTGGCACTGGCCCATATGACAGGCCTGCCAAACATATACTGAAGATTTTATTTATAATGGGATTTACAAACGTAAGAATCACACTCATAACAGATTTGGCATATGGAGTTCTTTAGCTCCTTAGTGAGCAGCTGGTTTGGAAAGGTATGATTGCGGTCACTGAGTTGTCTATAACCTACCCAACCATTTTTTATTTATTCTCTGAACTTTTTTTTTTTTTTTTTTTTTTTTAAGAATACAAGTGGAAGCTATTAGCTGTTGGCTCAATCCTTTCATAAAGGTCTGGACTATACCAACTTTTCTGGGGACTCGCTCACCATTGCGGCTCCACTCATGAGCACGCTAGTTAGACAGGGCCATGGGGTACTGGGAGACCCGTTAAATGGGTCCCATTCTTGGCCCACCCGTTACCAGAATAGGCCAACAATGCAACCATTTAATCTCTCTCTACAGGCACCATCATATACCCCAGTGACAACGTGATGGGGCAAGGGGAAGAGAACGTGAGTGCCCCGTCTACACTAGCATGCACCTCCACTTGTCCTGGGCATTGAGGAGGCATTTCCCACAGTGGCAGGCAGGCAAAGGCTTCTGGGCTGGGGACACTGTGGTCAGTACAAAACGCATGGCGGAATGGGCTGCCCAGGGGTGAAGTGACTGGGGGGGAGGAGAGAAGAAAAGACTGGGAATGGCAGAGGCTTAAAGCCACTTCGCGGAGCTCCCCCGCTGCAGTAGCCCCTGGCGCCATCTCCCAGCGGGACCGGAGGTGCTCTGGGGCACTGAAGCAGTGGGCCAGGTGGGAGGGGAACCCACAAGCTCCAGGAACTGCGGCCTGCAGCTGTCCCCACGGACGGGTGCAGCGCGCCCGCCAGCCCGGGCCGGAAGAGGGGCAGGACTCACCCGCCCCCGGCGCCTCCCCGCGAGTGGTTACCGGGAGAAGGGGGTGAGCCCGGCCCCCTTGAGCTGGATCTCCCAGCGCTCGCCCCGCGGGCTCAGCACCTCGCCCAGGTACATGGCCGCGCCGTCGCCCAGCTGCCCGGCGAAGCTGCCGAACTGGTGCCCACAGTAGCAGTGTGCGGCGGGATCCGCGCCGGGTAGCAGCCGGTTCCCGCTGAAGTACAGCGCGGCCTCGGCCTCCAGTTCCTCCAGCGCCCCGGCCGCGGGGGGCTCCAGGCCCAGCAGCGTCAGGGCGGGCAGCGACATGGCCACCAGCCGCGGGCTCTGCACCGGGCTGGGCCGCACCCGCGAGAAACAGGCGCCGGGCACCTGCCGCGGCACGTTCTCCTCAGACGGGTCCAGCGGCAACGAGCGCAGCGCCCGGTTATCGAAGCGCAGCGCTCCGAGCCAGCCCGCAGCCGTCCCCGGGGCTGCGCTGGGGCCCGGGCTCTCCGGCCGGGCAGCGAGGGGCGGGGATGGCGGGGGCTCCTGCATGGCGCCGCTGCAGCAGCCGGGAGGGCGCAGGCCGCGCGGGACCGGAGTGGGCAGGAAGAAGCAGCGCCCACTCCGCAGCACCGCGGCCATCTACCCACCGGACCCGGGGAGGCGCAGTGACCCCGCCCCTACCGCGGGGACAAAATTGTGATGTCACGCCCACCGCCTTATCACAGGGCGAGCTTCCTCCAAGGCCCACCACGCCATCCTATGACAGGGCGAACTGCCCGTAGGGCCACGCCCACCTCCCTGTCCTATCAGGGCGCGCTGCCGCCAAGGCCCCTCCTTCCACCCCAAGCCCGGGGCGGTGCCTAGCCCGGTCCCCTCCACCCAGTCACAGGGCGAAGTCATATCAAGGCCACGCCCCTCCTCGTTGGCCACGCCCCTTCGCTGTGACCATTGGCTACCGGTCCAATGTGAGCTCTGGAGCCGCGCTACTGTTAGGGGGGAGGCCAGATAGATCCGTGCCTGCCCCCTCTGTCCAACCCACTCCTCTCTCTGTCTGGCCAAGCCCACGCTGGAGGCCGTGTGCAAGAGAGCAGAACCAAGCTGACTCTCCAGCCCGAGGCAGAACGTGTTACGTCTACATTGCAAACATAGAACCCCTGCAGCCTGAGCCCCGGGAGCCAGCCTGCCGATGTTTTACTGCAGTGTAGACATGCCCTGTGAGAGCATTAGAAAGGGAACAATCCTGCACTGGCAGAGGCATGGACTGGTTGCTAGAGTCTTTTCCATCTCTCGATTTCCATAATTAAAAAATCCACTAGTGCACTGCTTAGAAACAAAATGTTCTGGTGGAATATACCTTACATTGCACTTTTAATCCAGCTGCAGTGAATTAAAACAAATGATGATTACTATGAATCAATTACCGTTATCTTCTCACAGACACAGCAATGATTCACCTTTTGATTATATTCTGCAGAGGCAAAACCCCCATTGTAAACAAACGGTCAGTCTTTAACTAAGACTTTTGTGAATATGTTTATAAATGGCTTCAATTAAATTGAGGGCCAAGAAGATGGTTTAAAGTTGAGTCGAGTTTATATTGATGGTGGTATTTCTCCAACACAGCCATTTATTTAAAAGACCCATATTTTGTTACATGCTTGAAACTGTGATATAAAACAAGCCTCTGTAAGGAATTCAAATTAATGTGATTGTGTATAATTTTGGAGGGATTAATCTACTGTCATAACAAGTTCCCAACCAGAGATACGCAGAGGTCTTCCAGGTGGTACATCAACTCATCTAGCTAGTTGCCAAGTTTTACAGTAGGCCACATAAAAACATTAGCAAAATCAGTACAACCTAAAAGTTCATACCGACAATGACTTTGTGATATTACACTCCACCTGTTTATGGAAATATGCTTATGAGTGTAAATATAATGTAACAGAAATATGCTTCATGCAAAAGGGCTCTTGTAAGGTATCATTACAAAGCTTATAATCTACTGAGTGTGTTCATCCTAGTTGTGTGAATATCATTCTTGTATCTAAAACTAGAAATATGAAGTATTACTCTGAGGTCCTATTGTAATTATGCAAAGTGAGGGCAATTAATGGTGGCTTAGGATCTTGATGGCTCCCAATAATTAGAACAATTGGTTGTAAATGGCTGTTTACTTGTAAGCCTTCCTGTGAGTCAGGCCAGTAAGAATGGAGGCTTGTGGTCTCACAGGACATGAATCTTAAACCTGGGGCTTTGCCATTTAGAAGGAGTGATGGTGACACAGAGAGAAAAGATTCCCACCTTGTGCCAAAGCTATAAAAGGGGGTGGAACAGAACAAAGGGGGTTGCAGTCATGAGAAATCCCCTAGTTACCATCTGAGCTAGAACTAACAAAAAATGTACCAGAGGAAAGGATTGGTCGCAGACTAAGGAGCCTAGTCTATGAAAGAAGCTTATTGGAACATCTCTGAGGGTGAGATTTACCTAGGGTTACCATACATCCGGTTTTTCCCGGACAGGTCTGGCTTTTTGGTAATCAAACCCCCGTCTGGGGGGAATTTGCAAAAAGCCAAACCTGTCCGGGAAAAATACTCCCAGCTTCCGGCATCCCTGGCTTACCTTAGAGCGGGCTCCAGCGGCTGCTCTGCTCCCTGACTCCTTGGCTCTGTAAGAGCCGAGCTGCCCGAGCACTACCGGCTTCAGGCAGCCCCCAGACCTCTGGACCCTGCACCGCCAGCCAGGCACTTCCCCTCCCGGGCTCCAGCGGCGGCTGCTGTGCTCCCTGACTCCTTGGCTCTGTTTAAGAGTCGAGTTGCCTGAATGCTACTGGCTTTTGGCAGCCCCCATGCTCCGGACCCTGTGCCGTCGGTCGGGCACTTCCGCTCCAGGGGGCACAGGGTTCAAAGGCATGGGGGCTGCCCGAAGCCGGTAGTGCTTGGGCAGCTCGGCTCTTACAGAGCTGAGGAGTTAGGGAGCAGCATGCAGCAGCTGTCACCGGAGCCTGGGAGGGGAAGTGCCCGGCCGGTGGTGCAGGGTCCAGAGGTCTGGGGGCTGCCCGAAGCTGGTAGCGCGCGGGCAGCTGTTTCATGGCTGGGAGGGAGGAGGGGGAATGCGGGCGCTCAGGGGAGGGGGTGGAGTTGGGGCAGGGAAGGGGCAGAGCCGGTAGGGGAAGGGGCAGAGTTGGGGCGGGGCCAGGGCCAGGGTCCCGGCCCCGTGGAGTGTCCTCTTTTTTTAATTTTTAAAATATGGTAACCCTAGATTTACCTGTATTCAGTTTCTTAATGTATTAGGCTTAGACTTGCATATTTTGTTCTATTTTGCTTGATAACTTACTTTGTTTTGTCTGTTATTACTTGAAACCACTTAAATCCTACTTTTTATACTTAAATAAAATCACTTTTGTTTATAATTAACCCAGAGTAAGTGATTAATAGCTGGGGGAGCAAACAGCTGTGCATATCTCTCCATCAGTGTTATAGAGGGTGGACAATTTGTGAGTTTACCCTCTATAAGCTTTATATAGAGTAAAACAGATTTATTTGGGGTTTGGATCCCATTGGGTGCTGGAGATAAGTAACTTGAGCGGTTTTCAGTTAAAGCCTGCAGCTTTTGGGGCGTGGTTCAGACCCTGGGTCTATGTTGCAGCGGAGAAGCTTGTCTGACTCAACAAGACAGGGGTCTGAAGCCTCAAGCTGGCAGGGAAAACGGGCTCAGAGGTAGTTTCAGCACATCAGGTGACATTCCCAAGGGGGTCTCTATGACAGAACCTATCACAAACTTATTTATACTGGTCTATATACAATACACTGAAATGTAAATAAAATATTTATATTCTAATTGATTTATTTTATAATTATACGGTAAAAAGTAGAAAAAATTTTCAGTAAGAGTGTCTAGTGACACTTTTGTATTTTTATGTCTGATTGTGTAAGCAAGTAGCTTTTAAGTGAGATGAAACTTAAGTGTTCGAAAGACAAATCAGACTTCTGAAAGGGGTACAATAGTCTGGAAAGGTTGAGAGAGACACACAATTGTTGCCAACTCTCATGATTTTGTGATGAGCCTCATGATAATTATTGTTTTCCTTAAAGCCCAAGCTCTGGGAGTCAAGTGGATATCGGATGATTTCAGCCTTAATTCTTAAAGAAAAGGCAAGTTTCTAGCTCTCATGGCCATGAAGAATACTTTAAAATGTGACCCCAGTGCATCCTAATGGCTCAAAAAGCAGAAGGCAAATAAAAAAAATCTATTATTTTTACATTCTCTCATGATTTGAAAGCCAATCTCATGATTTTTGAACATTTGGGAATACTGCAATAGAAAGCTCCTTTTATCACTTTTGAATGAAATATTCAGATTAACACAATTACAGTTAAATGTCACACCATCACTGTACGTTAAAACCATAACAATGTGTTAATCACCAGTAAATGATATGAGGTGGACAGAGTTATTTGCATAATGTGAAATTGCCCACTGGCTTACCTGCTAGAGAAGGGTAAAAATAAAACTCCAACCAATCACTCTAAGACCATGTCTACACTGCCATTTATGTCGGCAAAACTTATGTCGCTCAGAAGTGGGAAAAAAACCCCAACCTCCTGAGCAACATAACTTTTGCCACCATAAGTGGTAGCATGCACAGCGCTCTGTCAGCGCGAAGGCTTCTCCCACCAACATAGCTACCACCACTCATAGAGGTGGTTTTATGATGACGGGAGAGCTCTCTCCTAGCAGCATAGAGTGGCTACATGAGCTTACATTGGTACAGCTGTGCTGCTGTAAGCTTGCTAGTGTAGACATGGCCTTAGTTGCCTTTCTTCAAGGCTCACTTGATTTGAGCAAAGAAAATCCCTAACAGAGAGCAAATCAACACAAAATATTGGGATAATAACTACTAGAAGCTTTTCCAGCTTCAGTTATCTGTGAAAGTAGAAGACATATCATTCCCCTTTAGTAGCTTCATCCATGGTCTCCCCTTATGCTGATGAACTCAGGGCAAATATCCATACAGTAAGTTCCAGAAATGGACATCTGATTGCTGGTCACATGACCTCTGGACTCGGTACCTTCCTAGGAATGATAAGAACTGGCATTCTGGGAGTTGAAGGCTAAAGGGTCATAACAAGTACACATGCATGCACTCCAAGCCCCAGTACCCCATTGTATTAATACTTGCATTGGTAAAGTTCTGAGGTCTACTTAGTGCCGTCTTCTACCTGCTGAAATTTATATGTAGGAGCTGTTCCAAGGCACTGAAACTTAAGTCCAAACAAGGCTATACTTCAGCTTCAGAATTCCTTCTGAGATTTCAAAAACCAGCTGTGTCAGATCATGCCTCTATTTATATACTCTCCAGCCAGAGACAGATAAATCCTGTTTGTATTAGTGTTAGTTGGACAACATTCAGTGGTTTCAAGTTGCTGGGTTTCACTTGAAACTCATTAGGCCCTTTTCCCCCACTGCAAGTTCCATAGAACTTCCTTTAACTAGGTGCTAACTGTGCCCAGCTGTTGATGCTTCTAGGTCTTCAGGTTGTGCTTGGAAACCCACAGCAGAGATCTCATTCACTGTTGGGTTCCTATGTTATAAATCTAGAGAATAATGACAAACAGTGATTCTAAATTAATGAATTAATATTGTTTGGCTTTCTTATGTATATTCCTGAATGCTACTAAATGGATGTAAATGGGGAATTTAAAAGGGACCACTCTCCACCAGTGTTCCCTCTAATTTTCCCCACACATGTGCAGAATGAATTTTGTTATGTGCACCAATATGGAGGTGAAGTAACAAAATTCATGTGGTGGGGCCGTGGGGTTTGGAGTACAGGAGAAGGCTCAGGGTTGGGGCAGAGGGTTGGGGTACGGGGGTGTGTGAGGGCTCCGGCTGGGGGTGCAGGCTCTGGGATGGGGCCAGAGGGGTTGTGTTCAGGCTGCCCCAGAGCTACGGTGGGAAGAGAGAACTCCCTCCAGCTCTCTCTTCCCGCAGCAGCACCTGGGATAGGGGGAGAGGTGCCTCTCCCTACCACGGCAGCTCCAGGGTTGGTGCTGCAGGAGGGGCGCCTCTCCCTCGGCCGCGGCAGATCCGGACCAGGGCTGGGGCCACGGCAGGTCCAGGACTGGGGGAGAGGCATCTCTCTCCATCGCAGCCCTGAGCTGCTAAGTGGTGACACAGCTTAGAGGGAACTAAACTCTCCACCCAATTTCCTATTGTGTGGACCACCTCTCTTTGCATTCATGGAGCATTAGACATCCCTGGATGTTCGCATGGAAAAACATTAGGAAAATATGTATTTTTAATTATCCTAATGTGACTCAGCTATTACCTTGTCCTCATCTTAATTTGTTTTATATATTACCAACTTCCACACAGAAGTTCTTTAGTTGTTGTGTGCCAAAATGTACACCAACATGATACTCCTAGGGTTCTGACCCAGTTTGGATGAGGAAGGCATCAATGGAGGGGGTTGGTTGATCCCACTATAGGACAGAGAAAGGATTGAACAGGAGGAAGATGACAATTGCTTAGATTTATGTCTGTTGTCAGTCACAATAGGGAGAAGATGGAAGAGATATGGGCAACCATTGCATGATTAATCAAAGTAACACTGGTGCTATCTGGACAGCTCACTAGATGGTAACAAAAGGTTGAGGGGAAGAGAGAGAAAGAACTGCACTAATTATACCTGTCCTGGGACTGACTACTAGGCAGTTACTATATAGGATGCTTGTATTGCTAATAATTATGATTATGTCTGGATGTAAGTTTAGTACTAGAACAGTTTCCATAGTCAAAAAATAAAAGTTGCACATAGTTCTTAATTTGCCATCACCGGGGAACATTTCAAAATACTACTATCCTTTTATTGTAGTCCATTAGTTACCTCCACTTTAAAAATATATTGCTATTGTCATACCACTTGCAGCCAGTTGATGGAACTAAATATTTTAAAGCATGCAGAACACAGCAGTTAAAGTAAAATACGGCCAGATTCTGCCAGCATTACTCATATTGAGCAATATCTTATTCTGGAAGTAACCCCACTGAAACCAGAGGGGCTGCTTTTGCAGTTATGGGTCTCTGGTATAAATCAAACACCAGAGGGTCAGAAACTAGCCCTTAATTATTTTGTGCACACTTTGTGTGTTAGCTGATAGTTTGTACCATTGTTTGGCATGGAGTTTTACTTTGCTGGGAGGAGATGCATTTATTTAAACAAAAGAATGATGTGTACATTTTTTTTAAAAGCTGAACTCTCACTTCTTCCCTCAGCACAGCACACATCTAAAATATTTTGCATCAACACCGGGATTGCGTAGAGGCGGTAGTGATGGTATGATTCTGTTTGTTTATCCAGATCAGCAATCAGAAGTTTTCCCCTTGCAGTATTTAAAAAAAAAAAAAAAATAAAGAACACTCCAGATAAGTGAAAGGAAAGTGCTTACTTCAGAAGCTATGAGCTCTTAAGAGCTGCCCTTGCACCAACACAGCCTTTTGGAACACAGGGGCCAGGCATCAAGCAAGAGGCATGGCTGAAGGTCAGGACCTGTGAAGAAAAACATGGTACAACCTCCTTGCTACTTGTGCCTCCCAGTTACCTCTTTTCCCCCCTGCTAATAGGGGCAGAAAGGATAACTCCATTTCTTCGCTGCCATTGGCTCCCCCAGTAGAGGAAGCTCTCATCTGACTCCCTCCCAATAAGAATACAGCAGGCAAAAGAAAAACAATATACACGGCAATTTGACAAGTCACACATCTGCCTCAGCATAGAAATGCTGAGCAGAACATCTGTTCAATCTATTTCCCCTCCATCTCACATAGCTGGCACAAAGGGCTACACAGTGCCGTGGGAATCTACCACATAGTGGTATTTCCCCATTTTAGCAGCTGTACAGCGTTGTGAGGTAAACCTGTCTTCGTACAGCTGAGTAGGGAAAAGCGCTGCAGTCTGTCCACACTGACAGCTGCCAGCGCAGTGGTGTGGCCACACTTGCAACATTTGCAGTTGTGTTGGGAGCGGTGCATTATGGGCAGCTATCCCAGCATTCATGTGGCTGCAACGTGCTTTTCAAAATGGGGGTATGGTGGATTGTGACAGGGAGTGTGAGGGGAGAGAGAGTGCTTTTTGGAGCGTGTCAGCACTCTATTTTGCAAGTTCCAAACTCCCGGCCCCCTGCTCATTCATTTACTCACTCAAAGCAAGCTGCAAACTGTTTGCTTTTCTCTGTGGTACGAGCTTTGAAACTGGCACTTCCGCATTCCTGCAGCCGGTCACAACAATGGAGAGGATTGGTGACAAGGTGATTAGTACAGCGCTGCAAGCATTTACACTCACACCCGTGAGTCGTAGCCACTCCGCTGCAGCTGTTATTCCTCTCGGAGATGTGGCAGCGGTGTACCCAGGGAGATACAGCGCGGTAAGTGCCCTGCCAATGTGGACGGGGAGTGAGTTACAGTGCTGGGGGAGGCTTTACAGCGCTGTAACTTGCAAGTGTAGCCAAGACCCTAGTTGACACTCAGCTGCTCCCCTCTATAGCTCAGGCCTTGGCTACACTTGCGAGTTACAGCGCTGTAAAGCCTCCCCCAGCGCTGTAACTCACTCCCCGTCCACACTGGCAAGGCATTTGCAGCGCTGTATCTCCATGGTTGCAGCGCTGCATGTACTCCACCTCCCTGAGAGTAATAGCAAGTATTGCACTGCCGCTGCAACGCTGCGGCGCCAGTGTGGCCACCCAATGCGCTGTGAATGACCTCCAGAATTATTCGGCAGTATCCCACAATGCCTGTTCTAGCCACTCTGGTCATCAGTTCAAACTCTACTGCCCTGGCCTCAGGTAACCAACCATGTGACCCACCCTTTACATTCCCCAGGAATTTTAAAAATCCCCTTCCTGTTTGCTCAGCCCGGCGTGGCATGGAGTACTATCAGCAAATCTTTCCAGGTGACCATGCCTCCACGCGCCAAGCAAGCCCCAGCATGGAGCAATGGCGAGTTGCTGGACCTCATCAGTGTTTGGGGGGAGGAAGCTGTACAGTCCCAGCTGCGCTCCAGCTGTAAGAATTACGATACCTTTGGGAAGGTATCAAAGGACATGATGGAAAGGGGCCATGACCGGGATGCCCTGCAATGCAGGATTAAAGTGAAGGAGCTGCGGAGTGTCTACTGCAAAGCCCGCGATGCAAACGGCCGCTCGTGTGCTCCCCCCACGACCTGCCGATTCTACAAAGAGCTGGATGCAATACTTGGGGTTAACCCCACCTCCACTCCAAGCACCACCATGGACACTTCAGAGCCGGTATGAGGAGGAGGAGGAGGAGGAAAACGGGAGTGATGGTGGTGGGCTGGATGAAGACACCCCGGAATCCCTGGAGCCATGCAGCCAGGAGCTCTTCTCGAGCCAGGAGGAAGGTAGCCAGTCCCAGCGGCTGTCCTCCACCAAGTACCAAACAGAAGAGCAGGTTCCCAATAAGCGGGTTTTTTTGGGAAGGAATTTTTTCGGTGCAGGCTCCTTGGGAGAGGAGGGTTAGGCATGCATGCCTAGATGCGGAATAGTGCATTGATGTGGTTTATCACATCGCGGTAATCGGCCTCAGTAATCTCCTCGCATGTCTCATCCAGAACGTGTGCAGGTTTATCGGGAGGGCCACCATGGTCCTTGTCCCAGCCAGGCTAACGTGTCCGCGCCACTGTGCCGCGAGGGGTGGGGGGACCATTGCTGCACACAGGCAAGCTGCATATGTGCCAGGGCAGAAGCCGCATTGCAGTAGAAGACCCTCCCTTGCTTCCCAGGTCACCCTCAGCAGCGAGATATCGTCCAGGACGAACTCCTTTGGAAAATGTTGGGACAGTGTTCAGTGTAGGTGCCCCCTGAAGCTGTTGGCTCTCCCCAAGGCACAGAAACCCAGAGGACAGTGTAGCCCTGAAACAATCAGTCCCCCTTACTCACCATTTTGAGACTCCCGTGGGATGTGTGTGCTCTGTTTCGGATGGGAAAATTATGCTATTGTGTGGATCCTGTGTATTTTCTACTCCTTAAGTGCGGGGGGAGTCATTACTCTGTCTGGTATAAACAATGCTGCCTCTGTTAAATGTTGCATTTTGCCTATACAGCTGCATCAACCTTGAGACCTCAGCCGTCCCTCTTATCGCCTGCTCAGAGACTGCAAAGACTCAGGAAGAGACCGCAAAAAAGCAAAGAAGACATGCTGCAAGAAGTGATGCGGCAATCTATTAAAGAGAATGAGAAAGCACAGAACTGGAGGGAGAGAGAAAGCAGGATCCGCCAGGAAAATGCAGTGCACCGGCGGCAAAGCACCGCACACCAGCAGCAAAGCACTGATAGGCTCATAAGCATCCTGGAGCGCCAAGCAGACGCTATCCAGGAGCTGGTAGCCATGCAGAAAGAGGAGCGGTACCGCAAACACAAACGCCAACCCACCTACAGCCCTTGTCCCAAAACTCTTTCCGTTGTGCCCCACTGTCACCTCCAACCCACTTTCCCCAACTTCCGTGTTCTTCACGCCAGCCGCTGCCTCCAACACCAGTATCCTCACCACCCAGCCCTGAAGACCACGACCCTTACCATCTGCACTCAACCCCCATCACCATGCAGTATAGCTATCATGAAGTGCAGCACTCACTGCACAGCACACCAGACAGGATATACGCGAATCTGTGATTGTTCTGTTCCCCACTCCACCCCCTTGTTTCTTTTCAATAAATGGATTTTTTGGCTTTGAAAACATTCTTTATTATTGCAAAAGTAAAAGACTCCTTAGCCCAGAAAATAAACAGGCACTGCAAGTCTGCTTGTCTGCTTCGTAAACACTGATTCCTAAAGATTGGAACTACTGCACTTCACTCCCATGCAGGGCACCAGATATCACTGCTGGTTTTCAGCCTCAAATTGCTCCCTCAAGGCATCCCTAATACTTGCAGCCCCGCGCTGGGCCCCTGTAATAGCTCTGCTCTCTGGCTGTGCAAATTCAGCCTCCAGGTGTTGAACCTCAGAGGTCCATGCCTGAGTGAAGCTTTCACCCTTCCCTTCACAAATATTATGGAGGGCACAGCACGCAGATATAACCGCGGGGATGCTGTTTTCAGCCAAGTCCAGCTTCCCATACAGAGATCGTCAGCGGGCCTTTAAACGGCCAAAGGCACACTCCACAGTCATTCGGCACCAGCTCAGCCTGTAGTTGAACCGTTCCTTGCTGCTGTCAAGGCTCCCTGTGTAGGGTTTCATGAGCCATGGCATTAACGGGTAAGCGGGATCTCCAAGGATCACAATGGGCATTTCAACTTCCCCTACTGTGATCTTCCGCTCTGGGAAAAAAGTCCTGGGCCTGCATCTTCCTGAACAGCCAAGTGTTCCGAAAGATGCGTGCGTCATGCACCTTTCCGGGCCAGCCTGTGTTAATGTCAATGAAATGCCCACGGTGATCCACAAGTGCCTGGAAAACCATAGAGAAATACCCATTCCGATTAACATACTCGGATCCTAGGTGGGGTGGTGCCAGAATAGGAATGTGCGTCCCATCTATTGCCCCTCCAGTTAGGGAACCCCATTTGTGCAAAGCCATCCACTATTTCCTGCATGTTACCCAGAGTCACGGTTCTTCTGAGTAGGATGCGATTAATGGCCTTGCAAACTTGCATCAACACGATTCCAACGGTCGACTTTCCCACTCCAAACTGGTTTGCTACCAACCGGTAGCTGTCTGGAGTTGCCAGCTTCCAGATTGCAATAGCCACCCGCTTCTCCACTGGCAGGGCAGCTCTCAATCTCGTGTCCTTGCGCCGCAGGGTGGGGGCAAGCTCCTCACACAGTCCCATGAAAGTGGCTTTTCTCATCCGAAAGTTCTGCAGCCACTGCTCGTCATCCCAGACTTCCATGACGATGTGATCCCACCACTCGGTGCTTGTTTCCCGAGCCCAAAAGCGGCGTTCCATGGTGCTGAGCATGTCCGTGAATGCCACAAGCAATTTCATGTTGTACGCGTTACGCGGCTCGATAGCATCGTCGGACTCCTCACTCTCACTGTCACTTTGGATCTTAAGGAATAGTTCGACAGCCAAACATGACGTGCTGGCGAAATAAGTCAGCATACGCCTCAGCAGTTCGGGCTCCATTTCCCACAGACAGATCGCGCTGCACAGAAACAGTTGATAGATGGCGCCAAAGGTGGACAGAAACAAGGGATTTCTGGGATGCAAAGCGATGCATCCCAGGGCGTTGGGACAGACCCAGAATGCCCCACACCTACGCCCCCTTCCCACAACCCACGGCGCCAGAATGGGAAGAGGTGCTCTGTGGGATAGCTGCCCATAATGCACCGCTCCCAATAGCGCTGCAATTGCCGCAAATGTGGCCACGACAGTGCGCTGGGCAGCTGTCAGTGTGGACAGACTGCAGCGCTTTGCCTACACAGCTGCACAAAGTCAGGTTTAACTCACAGCGCTGTACATCTGCAAGTGTAGCCAAGGCCTCAGACTTAGTCAATATCAAAAGGCAGGTGAATGAGCTTAGCCCCATGCTGGATATGACCCTTCATTAGTGCAACTGTAAATATAAGTTATTAGATAGGAGTTATTAGACTTGCAGTAAAGAAACAGTCCTGCAACACCAAAGTCTAAAATTAAAGTTTATTTTAATTTCAGAGGGAAACAGCAAATAACTACAAGTTTGTCTTAGAATTACACAAAAGACACAATTTTCCTCTTTTTTAATGTGCAGTTCCCACTACTGTCTGGCACTTTGAGATAAACTTGTTATATTTCTCATAACTGGCACTTTAAAAAGGGTTTTACATTTCACATGCATAGCTTCAAATAAGCAACTCCGTGTGCAACTCTGGGTGATTTTTAATTCAATAATTTAAATTTGATTCATATTATGTCAGCATCTATTAAAAAAGACCGTTCATCATAAATACTATCTTGGCCAAATGTATGTATACAGCAGTGATAAACAAACAATAGATTATAAAAGCAGATGGCTTCTATTCCTACACAAAAGAGTAGATTAAAAACATACTAGAAGGGATGTGGGTGGGAGGAGAGAGAGCATGGCATTCCTTTGATTTAGCTACCTCCCCTCAGCATTTTTGTATACCGAATTGCCCAATCATTGTGTATTATTTCTATTGGGTTAGCTAACTGATTATCTTTTCCGGAAGTGTAGTCATTTTTGTTTTACTTTAAGACTTTTTTTTGGCCCTGGTACATTTTTTTTAGCCGCAAAATGAAGATCCAATTCTGGAAGGTAACAAGGATCCCGCTCCACTCAACATCTTACCAGACTGGGCCCCAACTGAGACAGTACTTTCAGAACTCATTTAACTATTTCAGTGGCATGTCAGAGGGAAGTTCCATGGCCAGCACTTTTATTTTAACATTTATTTAAAAACAGCGTCTGCTTCTCATCTAAATGGCCTATTCAGCACTCATTCAGTCAAAGCTCACATTGCCATCAGCAGGAGTTTTGCCTAAAAAAGGATAATAGGACTTAATGCTTATGTCCAGAGGGCTGCATAAGCTCCCTTTCTCCACAAGAATGTATACAAAGAGTATAGGCAGTTGAGTGGCAAATCGCATAGAATATTCTATTATCAGTAAATTGACTATTATATATATCTAACTGTTACAAATGGATTTATTTTCAATATGAACATTATCCTGACTTAAAATTAAAGCTTTGCACATATATTTTTGCACGGGTTATTTTGATTAACCTGGTCCAATTTTCAAGATTAAATAAATTCTTGTTTTATTTTGCCACAAATTCATTCACCTTTAACCTCTTATGAGGCTCAGTCCTTCAAACCACTGAGTGTTCTGGTTCCGATCCAAAGCAGAGCACATAACCACATGATCTACTTCGTATGAAACTACTGATGTGCTCAAATTTAAGCATGGATTTAAGTGCTTTGCTGGATTTGGGCCAAGCTGTTCAGCACCATAGTCATGGTTTAGAAAAATACATTAGGTGGTGTGCATATTTTGCATCTACTTTAGTTAACCAGTATTTGTTTTTTAAAAATGATGACTAATACCAAAAATAAATGGCTTCAAGAGAAACAGTGGTTAAAATATTTTATTTGGATAACATAGAACATACTGCTGTTTACTTGAAACTGTTGTAGACTAAAAGGCACACGCTTGTTAAAAATACTTCAAATTTACATAAGATGTACAAATGCATAAAGCAAATGCACATTTTACCAAAAAGTACAATATGGCTTCACAGGGTTGAGTGAGGGCTGGGACAATTCAACATATGTTTAAATTTCACTGGATGTTGTTAACACTTAAAGGATTGACTCTAGAACACAGAAGGAAATTAATGGAGGGTAAAACATTGAGCATGTTACACAGATAGTATAGCACATCAAGTATACAACATATACCACTTATATGTGGATTCATAGGACTGTTAGGTCTGCAAATTCATCAGGCATTTGATTGCCCCAGGATAAATACTTGGGGGTTTTGATGATCTGCCAGTTTGAGAACAAATTCTTCATCAACAAACAGCTTGTTTTAAGAATCTGTTTATATATTTTAAGAGTCAAAGAGGGGGAAACAATACACTTTTAAAAACAATACATTTTGGTAATAATCAAATTGTCATACAAATCAAAGAGTAACTGACATTGTAACCATTTTCCAGGGGTGCGGGTAATTGTGCGCATGTGGAAAAAAATTACACACTAAACATGTGAAAATGCTCCAAGACAATCATTTAGTGCTAGCCCCACCCAAATTTAAGGCTCATTTGTCTGCGATTTTCCTTCGTTTTTTTCTTCTTTTGTGTAAAATTACCTGAGCACAGATATGTTCACAGATATTTTAAAGCAAAACATTAATACATTGAACTAAACCTCCTAGAGAAATCTCAGGAGGGGAAAGAACTCCCAATCTTTTGGTAGGTCACGAACGCCAGGAGAAGAATGGGCTTAAGCTTTGTCTTTAAAAATGTACATAAAAATGTACATAAAAATGTAATAAAATTATTCAAACATGACTGCTAAACAGTTTATTAAATTATTACAAAAAATCAAGACTCAGAATTCAGGTGGTCACTCTAGTCAGTTATTTGCTAATTCTGCCTTCAAGCTCAATGCAGATCACTGCTTGTTTCAAACATTAATAAATAGAAAACTGAAGACGAGGGACCCAATTCCGCTGTGTCCTGCATTGTCACTTACATCTGTGAAAAGTGAGTATGAAATACAGCCATTCTGAGTAGGCAGTATTTTACACTCCCTTGCACAGGTGTACGCCCCAATTCAGAAAAGCACTTAAATAAGTAAAGTGTTTTAATCAGGATAGATTTAAACACATCCTTTAAATTAAGCATCTCCATAAGTGGTTTCCTGGATTGGGATCTAAATAAGTACACAAGGTGCAAGGCACTGGAGTACCAGGCCAATAGACATACCAGCTCGCCAGTGATGTCAGTGGCATAAATGCAAACAGGATTAGGCCATTCATTTCTTTAGGGTTAAAGAGAAAAAGCTTTTAAAAAGACACTGCATGAAGGATACGCACACAAAAATCTTGGGCAAATAATAGATTGTGTGAAGACATTTCCCCCACCCAAGACTTTGAAAACATATCCTACTAATAACCAAGCACAGTTTGTTAACCTTATTGAACTGTATGAAAACCAAAATCAACCTCTCCTTGCTGCCATCCCTTAGATTCAGCTCCTCCTCCCCACGTAAAGGTATCAGAACAGACAGGGCCTGCTCCTGCTTTTTTGCCTCCCCAGACAGCGGGGGGAGGGGAAAAAAAAAAAAAAAAAAAAAAAAAAAAAAAGATAAAGCCGCAATTGACAGCACTTTGGCAGCAGCTCTACCGTGCCGCTTCATTCTTCGGTGGCAAGTCCTTCCCTCCGAGAGGGAGTGAGGGACCCGCCGCCGAATTGCCGCCAAAGACCTGGACGTGCCGCCCCTTTCCATTGGCCGCCCCAAGCACCTGCTTCCTTTGCCGGCCCTAAGAACGGATATGGACTTCACTTCAACCAATTTGCAATTGCATACGAGCTCCAGTAGCACATGGACCTCTTTCACACAAAATAAAGAGATTAAAACATTATCGATATGACAATTATGATTGCTATACCATTGGGGAGGGAATAGTTTGTTTCCAAGGGCACTTATAATTAAGGGCAATCCTGTCTAATGTATACAGAAAGAACTATAAAACATAATGAACATAGGATTAGAAGTAGATGTACACTTACAGTAGTGGAAGTTATACCCATAATTCTATAAACAGCAAAGAAAAAAAAACTCCAAACCCCATAGCTAGTTAAAAACATTAATTGATTTTTGCTTTTCTTTCTATTAAATAGATAAAATACTCATCCACTGAAAAATTATACTGATAAACAAAACATTGCATGTATGGGGGGAGAAAAGTAAAGTCAAGTACTACATATCAACCCCAGACATATTGTCCAAATAAAGAAAGCTTTGCGACATGAAAAGTAAATTAGACAGTAGTTCTAGCCTCAAAAGTTTACAATACTGAACTTAAAGCCAACAGGATTTGGCTAACTAATATGGTTAAATAATTGAATCCAAAAGGAACAGAGTGCCCTGTAAACACTGGAAGTTAACCAACACCTGCTGATAAAGGTACGTACCTATCCAACAGAGGAGAAAACGATTACTGATGTCTCTAAGGTGAGATGTAATTCTAAAGGCAACGTTTCAGTTCTTTAATAAGGCTCAAAGAAACTTGGCGGTGTACGTCTGACAGCCTGTACCATTCTGATATTTTTTTTTGAAAGCTCTGAAGTTTAAAAAAAACCTAAATGTATACAAAATTTTCTGTAAGAAGATGTCCTTCTAAATCATTTTATAGGTGCTTAGCACCAGGACTGATCCTTTGGTATTATTATACCGAACCACTACTCAGAGGTGTCCTTGCGCTGTTGAGCGGAAACATAATTAAGTTACCTTATGTTGCTCTGTTCCTCTGAAAAAAGTCAAGAATATACACTCTTTATGCTGTCTGTACTACATCATCATAAATATATATTATATATACACATAATATATAATATGATATATAATATATATGTGTAACATATTTCATTTACCTCAAACTGGAATCATGTACTTTCATACCACACACTTATCGGGAAGCAGACTTATTCATTAGGTCACAGCTGGTGTAGCTTTTAATAGCAACCCATTTACTTCACAGCAATTCAGCACTGCTCAGCATCAAATGGAACCTATGACAAGAATCCTCAGTCCCTCTTTTTCATCCCAATTAGCATGTGTTGTCTTTAGAACTCTTTTCTGCAATTATCTCCAGACAGTATTTCAACTGGGCCTTCAATGTCGAGGTCTAATTTCCGTCAGCCTCTGAAGACAGTTCTGTGTTGTTGGCATCGAGAGAATAAATTGAACTGTCCTTTGTCCTACCCGGTAGCAGCCGTATCCCATCAGTCCGAAAACTGTTGCCTTTATGACAAATCTGAGAACCTTACTCGAAGTTGACGGTGGAGGCACACTGAAGTAAAGGTGATAAAGACAAAGTTATCATCCACATAGCTGGAAGAAAAAGATCCTTCCCTATCTTCATTAAACGCTGATCATTTCTGCCACAATGTTTGTCATTACAACACACTTCCTTACTAGTACCAGGAGCCCTTGCATGGAATAGGTATATTAAGACAGAGCAAATGATTCTTTCAAGGTCATAGATTACATCCAACATCTTATTCCAAATCTAAGGGTAATGGCCCAGATCCCAAAGTATTTAGGCTCCTAACTTCCACTGAAATCAGTAGAAGTCTAAATACTTTTGAGGATCTGGACCAATGACCTTTCCAGTCATGTAGGGCACAACTTTTAATTCCCTAGGAACTTGACCTCTTTTACCATCAGAAACCCTAACAAACACAAAGAATGTTGTCAGGAGTATTGTGGAGAAATTTAAATCTATACAGAATTGTTTTTAATGTGACTATTCGTCTAACTACCAAGAACCAAAATCAAAGGTGATGTGTGAGGTGGCATAAGTTAAACATCAGTATGAGGATTTAAAGAGGGTCAGGACTTGCCAGTACTAGAAAAGTTTCATTGGTATAAATAAGTGTATTTACATTTAGTTCTGTTGGTGCAACCCTGTAATACAGACAAATTGGTTTAAATTGAAACTATATTACCATGATTTAAACTGGGTTAAATCTGTACATATATTAGAGATTTGCACAGGGTCATTAGGTTGATTTTAAATTAATTTAGTTACAAAGATAAGTTTCCTAATATAAACAAGATCTTGTATTTTGAGGGGTTGGAAAAAGGTACAACTTAGAAAGAGAGAGCATGGCGGGGGGGTGGGGGGGAAGGAATAGAGATACAACTACTTTAGCTTCCATCTTTTTACATCCTCTTAGTTGCTTTTCCCTCTTTTTCAGCCTCTCAACTAATTTAAATCACCTTTGAATATAAACCCAAAAGTGGTTGCACTTAACAGTAAGTTCAATATGGGATGATCCAAAAATCTGTAAATGGAAATACATGTTTGGATTCTGAATCCTAAGAAAGGTTATTTCCAGAGCACTTTGCCCCTCATGAAGCATAATAAAGGTATCTGCAGTACAGCAAGAGAACTTTAAATCTAGGATGAATACTCAGAGAATACATGGCCATAACCCCACAGACTGTGCATCTCAAATATGCTGAGAAAGCTGAAAGTTCATCCTCCAGCCAAGAAGTCGGGGTTTGAGAATGGTTGTACTCCGAGGGTTATTACTTGCTTTATACTTAGGCTTGGGAGGATTCGATTTTTATCGGTAAATGGTTGTAAACATCAATTTCATCATACACACACAAACTGACAAAACTATTTCCATTATTTGGTTATAATTAAACCTTACAGATAGGCAAAGTAAGAAAAATGCTGCTTAAATCAGAACTCAATTTGAAGATATTTACTTCGTATATCTTGACATGTGACGTTGACAATTTGTGTTTCAACAGTTATAAAGCTTTCACTTTTTGAATCGATACCCATTGTAATTAAATAATTTTTGTCTGATCCATACCACAATTTCCCGCAACCGTTAAAGTGTAAACTGATAAAAATTGAAAAAATGCTTAAAAATTATCAATATCATAAAAATTATAAAAAAATTAAAAAACCAAAT
The DNA here is from genome assembly GCF_027887155.1 of Malaclemys terrapin pileata. NCBI lineage: Eukaryota > Metazoa > Chordata > Testudines > Emydidae > Malaclemys > Malaclemys terrapin. The sequence goes on along the minus strand of NC_071505.1, from coordinate 38,520,400 downwards.
TCTGCCACACCTATATATACTATTAAAAAAATGGGAGAATTTAAGCAAACTTAGTGCCTTATGAAAGATGCTAGACTGACAACTCCTCCACAGTCACAGCCTTGAGTAGTGTTAGTTCAGTCAAAATGTCTTATGCCTAACTTAGAGGGATCCCTTGTGTAGGCATGAAGATAGGTAGGTCAGTTTCCATGCCATTCAGCCTTCAACCTCACTAATGAAAATGCAAACAAAGGTACCAATAATGCCAGTTACTGTAACTCTTATCTGGATCTCTGTCCACTAGCAACTGGACTGAGACTACTAATCAGCCATCAAAAGATATGGTCTAGTTTTTAGGGCACAAACCTAAGATTTGGAAGGCCTGAGTTCAATTCCCAGACTTCCTATGTGATCTTGGGCAAGCCTTTGCATGCCTCAGTTCCCCTTCTGTAAAATGGGGATAAAAGGATTTCTCTCCCTCATAGGGGTATTGGGAGGATAAATACATTACAGAGATTGAGGCACTCAGGTACTACAATAACGGGGCATGATAGATTCAAGGGTGGGGGGAGGGAATCAAATGGTAAATTCTGGAACCTGTTGATCTGGGCTGAATTCCAAAGGTACTATGAGTAGGTCTACACTGCAAATCCGGAGGTGTGACTGCAGCACATGTAGACACACCCATGCTAGCTTTGAAAAATTAAAGCTAGCTTGAGCGACAATAGCAGTGAAGCCATGGCAGCATGGACAGCAGCTGTCCAAGATCCTGAGCAGGTGGGGCTAGCCTTTGTAGTCTCCTGTTCTGCCACAGTTTCACTGCTATTCTTAGTAAATGGATTATGAGAAACTGATTTTGCACTTCAAGAGGCAGTGGTGCCTGAATACAACCAAAGCCCAGAGGTCAACAATGTCTCACTCTTTGGTTAAGTTATATTTGAAGCTTCTTGTTTCACATACTGCAGGTTTCACCTCTGAATCATGTACCCTACATTCATTTTAAAAGCACTAAACACAGGTAAATACATTTTCTTCTATGGCAAGACCGTTTTCTGATCAGAAGCATCACCCCGGAAATCCAGCTATGTTCATTTTTTTTTCCATTTACAGCTTCTCTCATCTTTGTTGTAAGAACAATCTGCAAGTATTATACACCGTTTCACTGCTGTAGCATTGTGACCCACAGCGCCCCGCAATACCAACTGGCAGAAGGCACACCATACCATTACTCACATCAGGCCTGGCACACACATTGCCCTACCTCACTGTTGTCATAACTTGTATCTAAAAAGTGTTATGTAAGGTATCCTACCCAAATATGAATGACATATTAGAATCATCATAGAATATCAGGGTTGGAAGGGACCTCAGGAGGTCATCTAGTCCAACCCCCCGACAGATTTTTACCCCACTTCCCTAAATGGCCCCCTCAAGTATTGAACTCACAACCATGGGTTTAGTAGGCCAATGCTCCAACCACTGAGCTATCCCTCCACCCCCCTGCATGTACATGCAGAGTATAAAGAATTATAGATGTGTGCTGCAAATATGTTTGTAAAAGGTGTTTGTCAAGCATGCATAAGCCCAGCCTGTCCTAGAGTACATCTATACTTACCTCCGGGTCCGGCAGTAAGCAATCGATCTTCTGGGATCGATTTATCGCGTCTTGTCTAGACGCTATAAATCGATCCCGGAAGTGCTCGCCATCGACGCCGGTACTCCTGCTCCGCGAGAGGAGTACGCGGAGTCGACAGGGGAGCCTGCCTGCCGCGTGTGGACCCGCGGTAAGTTCGAACTAAGATACTTCGACTTCAGCTACGTTATTCACGTAGCTGAAGTTACGTATCTTAGTTCGAAGTGGGGGGTTAGTGTGGACCAGCCCCTAGACAAAGAAATGTTGTTTTGCCTGCTTGACTGTGTCTCCAATGTAAATTGAGACTGATAAGCCCAGAAACAAGGGAAGTACATTTACACATACAGTAAACGGAGCTATCAAACTAGCAAGCAGGGGGGATGATCACTTAGCATTCACAAGAGGGATGGAAGCTATACCCCTAGGAAGCCTTCCTGGCTCTTGAAACAGAGAGAATGGACTTTAGGAATTATAAGTAGAAACAAAAAAACATTTTGACCACTAAAGGACACAAGAGGCCAGAGCTCTAGAAATCTGAGAAAGGTGGATCCTTCAACCAAGGGGGTTGACGTCTCTGGGAACGGACTATAGATGAGAGACCTGCTTAGACAAGGATTGTAACTTGCCGACATTAAGTTTTAGTCACTAGAAAGCATGTTTTGTTAGTAATCTTTCATATCTCTTTCACTCTTACCTGAAGAGACAAGGTAGATAGTATCTTTTATTAGACCAACTTCTGTTGGTGAGAAACACAGGCTTTTGAGCCGTACAGAGCTTTTCTTCAGGTCTGTCCAATAAAAGATATTGCCTCACCCACCTCGTCTCTAATACCCTGGGACTGACATGGCTACAACAACACAGCATACTCTTACTTGAAATCACTTAAGCCTATGTTCTTTGTTAATAAACTTATTCATGTATTATTACAAAACTTTCTCAGTGCTGCTGTGAAGTGTGGATCTTCAGCTAACTTAACAAGCTAATGTGGGCGCCATCTCTTTGGAGGCAGTGAACTTAATAACAGCATCCAGTGAGAGGGACTGGACACTCCAGAGAGACGTCTCTCGGGAACTAGGGTTCACTGATTGTTACCTACAAGGCAAGGTTTGGACTGACAAGAGTCCTGAAGAGTTTGCTGGCAAGGCAGACAAGCTGGTGAAGAGGGGAGCGGACACACAGCTTAACAGCAGCAAAGCTCACTCTTGTTGAGGCAGACTGGTAACAGTGTAGCTCACAGTTCTAGGTGACCTGAGCAAGATGTCATAAGCATTAAAAACAAAGGCTACTGCAGATTGTAAAGCTGAGGAGCTACAAAATCAACATACAAAAAGGAGAGACAGTTACCTCATAATTTCCTGGATGTTTAAGTCAGTGTTCCAGTTCTTTTCTATTCCAGGAACATGACCCATCCCAACCACTCCAACTACAACAGACGGGATACATTTTCTGGGTTCAGCTAAGAGAGAAGAGGGGAAAAAAAATACATCAGTCTCTTCTCCAGTGAGAAAAACATTGCCAAACTGTAAGCAATCTTTACTTTTTATTTATTTTTTTTTTTAATCTCATATATCAAGGCAACAATTTCAAACAATTACCCCCAGTAAACATGAACCACATTTTTTCAAAAAGTTAAAAAACACATGAACATTTTTGAATGACAAAATTCTCTTTTGAACTCCCCCCCTCCAAAAAAAATAAAAAATAAAATAAAAACCTACTTATTTTGACTACCTCTAGTGGTACTCTAAGTCCTAGAAGCTCCAGCTGGGGCAGAATGCAGCTCATCACCAGTACGGCTTGCCGTGAGCACATAAAATTGGGTGAAGTCTTTGCATTGCCTTCTTATTTGCTTCGAAGGGCAGAATTCAAGGTTTTTAGCAACGATCCATAAAGCCCTGAATGATCTCACACCTTGTCCCATGAGAGACCTCCTCTCCTGTTACACCCAGCTGTGGGAGTCAAGGTTGACCAATAAGCACTTGGTGTTGGAAGCTCACATACAGTGGAAAGTCCCTCTCCATTGACCATCTTTGGAATTTGGGTAACCTAGGTCATCTGAGTCTAGTGGTCATCAGGGTACAATGCAAAACGCATTTGGGTCCTGAGCCTGCAAAGGGAGCTCTGCAAAACTGGACCCCTCTGTCTACACGGAGTGCGACTGATTTCAGTGGGGATCCTAAGTAGTACAGAGTTTGGCCCACCTGGTTCTCTTTGCATGACTGGGCAATTATCCTATTTTTAAAGCATCTGACGGTTGTCTTTACTTTTGTTTTGGGAGTGACATTTCCAAGTTGTGTTTCAAGCACTTAGTATCCCTCGCTCAAAAATAAATAAAAAGAGACTCAAATCACCTTCTAATATGCACTCACTATTTAGCCCATCAAAGTTACAGGAGCAAATTTTGAGGTCCTATTTGATTAGATGACCCTCAAAACATTGCATAAGGTTTTAGCCCTCCAACTTGAGTAAATGCTGCAGCAACACTTCAGAAACATAATTAGTGCCATTCTGGTTCTCTCTGCCAGGTATGGTGGATCAGCATAATGGGGATAAATCAACATATAAAAAATACACAAACAAGATTTTCCTTTTTGCCTGATTTACTAAGGAATTCACACGCTAGTGTTTTCTGACACCATAAATTGCTTGTGACATGCACTTGTGTGCACACACACGCGGTCTGTGCGCTAGACTTCTTCAGCTAACAATTCAATAAATGAAAAGCCTCAGATACAATCTCCTTGAAAATCCAGCTGCTTTCTTCTATCCCCTATGTCTTTGCCTCGTCTCTCCCCTGAATTTTCTCTCTTTGTTCCCAATAGCTTTTATCTGTCCTCCCTACTGTTTTCCCTTTCCACTCTTTGCTTCATTCTCTCTCCTTTCTCTACTCCATGCTCCCCCCCATTTTTATTTCTCTTCTCCCCCTTCACCAGCAGGGCCAGATTAGCGAGTTTTGGGGCCCTGTGCATTATGGAATGCACATAAACTAAACAAGAGCACGAGATATATAGTCTGCAAATAAAAGAAAAATCTACATTTATTTATTATTATATCAGAGGAGACTTTAAAAAAATCAAATATGAAATATATTAATAGAGATAGAATATTTAAATATACATGGCAATTTAATTAAAACAAATCTAATACCCACTCTCTCCTTTTTGTCTAGGAAACGTTACCTAAGTAGGCTAATCACTTGGCTACATTTATGCAACATGATTTAGAAATGAGCTGGACCATGCTCAGCTGGCTCTGCAGCTCTAGGGAAAGTGATCCTGATGAACACAAAACTTGCTGGAGACCGTACAAATCACACAAGAGCAAGTAGTTTGGTACATTGGGTTTCGGAGGCTCTTGAGCCAGAGAAACTCTGCTGCCTTTTGAAAAACAGGCAGAACTAAGAGGAACTTTACCAGCTCCTAAGGGGAAGGGGCATTGAGTCTTAGCTGGCTTTGGACGCAAGTTTGGTCCAAATCAATACAAATAAGGGACAGACACTGATTGTGGGATTGGGCTTCAGCAGCTGAGGGAGCAGGAAAGCTGGTTCTTTACCCCTGGGAAGAAACATGGGTGCCATAATGGCCAGCCACCAGGACCCCAAAGCAGACATCTGATGGTCATGACACCAGTGCCAGCAAGGAGGCCCAACAAGTCACGGACGAGTTGAATCCTGAAAAGGGACTTGAGAAACCAGACCCCACCCAGAAGTTCCCCATCTCTTCCGTGGCCCTGATCACCATGGCCATCCCAGAGACAGCCAAGAAGCAGCCCAGCTGCTAGGGTGCCAAACCTGTCTGCATCGACCTAGGGTACCAAACCTGAGTGGCACTGTGATGGTGTGCCACTCACTGACATTTGCCCCCCTCTTCCAGTCATGAGTCATGGTGAGGGGGGTCAGAGGGCAGCTGGGCCAAACCTGGTCAGAACCCAAATAGGGCTGTGACCTTTAAGAGACCCAAAAAAAATGGCCACTGCCTTCCCTGCTGATTCATCTCCCAGGTGCCACCCCCACCCCCAAGTACCTCCACTCACAAGCCTGACCCACTTTCCCCTCCCACACACCGCCATGTACACATCCTGACCCCCTGTTCACTCTCTCTCCCAGGTGTCCCCCCATCACCACAAGCCTGACCTCTCTTCTTCCCCTCCCAGGAACCCCACCCCCACCAGCCTGACCCTCCCTTGCCCACCCTCAGCCTGACTCCTTGGGCCTATAAGCCACTACACCCACCCCCTGCCTGGAGCCCCAGCCCAGGGAGCCCCCAACTATACCCTCCCAAACTCCAGGAGTCCCTGCTTCCCCCACCACAGTCCCTGCTCCTTACCCCTCCCCAATGGTAAGTCTTGGGCCCATCCTGCTTTCCAGCACCAAGAGAAGCAGGAGCCACCATGTTGAGGGCCCAGTATGCAGAGCAGGACCTGGGTGGAGCCCCTTTCTACTCATGTCCCTTGTAGCATCTCCTTTTCAGTGATGGAATCTAATCTCCCATCCCCTTTACCTCTATTATTTCTCATCACCAGGCTCAATCATGCATGAGGCCATTGCTGTGCTGTTCTTGCATAGCGCGTTTCTAGCAGCAGAACAAAACTGATGTGATCTTGAGCAGTTTCACTCTGGTCCTCTTGGGTCACATGGGAAGTGCCATGCAGAGAAACTGCACAAACTATCCTCCACTACTGCTGAGGTATTTGGGAGGAGAGTGGTGGTAAGTTTTATCCCCCTTTCTGCTTAGAGAACTCCAGACCCCACAGTAGAAGGAGACCATTCACATGTTGCTTTGACACCTACTGCTTCCCTCATGACCCAAATGGGACTGACAGCAAAACAGTTTCACTCTACTGCTTCTCCAGCTAGTAGCATGGAGGAAACACCACGTGAGTGAGCAGCAGGGACCCAAGTGCAATATTTGTGAAATTTTAAAAACAGGAGACAGTCTCGGTGGACCTACACTAAAGTTACATCTAATATCTTCTTAAGATATTGGATATAAGATAACCCATAACTTATTATGCTTATGCAACCCAAGGGATTATGGATCACAAAAGTGACAGCCAAGTGCCTTTAGAGACTAGAGTATTCAGTCTGCCCACCCCTCCTGAAGTATATTATTGCTTTTATAAAAAGACTTGAGTCCCATCCTGTGCTGTAATATTGATGCCTGCATTTTTCAAACTTTAGCAGCCTAATTAGGATTTTCCTGTTTTGACAGAGGCATGATGGGAAGGAGGAATCCATTATTCAAAGCACTCTCATAAAGCTAAGAATTTCATTCTACTGGTAGAAGAGGCTGTCATACTAATCTAACAATATTCTCCCTTATTTTTTAAGCATTATAATTTATGAAGACATCTCATTTATTACACATGGTACGTGTCTACAAAGCAAGACGGCAAAACTTTTCAGATTTCCCGGGAGGAAGGAAAATCCTGGAGTACTACATTAAGAACATATTGCTTGCTAAACACAAGTTATATATCTGCTTGAAAGCAATTACTTTCTGAAGCACGAGGTAGTTCTATTCGCTTAGCTGCTTGCTTCAACATGTAGGTCAAGTAAATATCTCGCTCCGATACAATTGTTCGATGGAGATCAGGAAATTCTCCAATCATTTCAGCCATCATCTGCTCCAGTAAATCCTTCTGTTTACACTTCTCCACGTCATCTTTACTGAAAGAAAGAGAAACAATCCCAATGTCTGTATTATGCTCTCAAAGTCCAATATAGACACGCTGACTTGTAAAATTATACGAGTCCTGTACCTCCTAAGAAAGCAAAACTACCTCCCTATGGACTCATATTCTAAGCAGTGTGTCTGAACTCAGTGAAAGGGAAAGAAAGTGGTCAATCATGTAAGAGCTATTCAATAGAAGTCATTCATTACACCTTACTCATGGGAAGCTAAACAAATACAGTAACTCCTCACTTAATGTTGTAGTTATGTTCCTGAAAAATGCGACGTTAAGTGAAACGATGTTAAGCGAATCCAATTTCCCCATAAGAATTAATGTAAATGAGGGGGTTAGGTTCCAAGGAAAATTTTTTTCACCAGACAAAAGACATATATAGATATAGATATAGTGACAAAGTTCCTCCTCTATCTTGGTGGGTCCTGCGCTTATTGGCGGATTTTCTTGTCGCAGAGATTCACCATGTGGGTTGGGGAACAGCCCAGAGACCTTCCCCTCTGGAAGAACCCACAGTCCAGGTCAATTGGGAGGTTTGGGGGGAACCCGGGCCCGCCCTCTACTCCGGGTTCCAGCCCAGGGCCCTGTGGACTGCAGCTGTCTATAGTGCCTCCTGTAACAGCTGCATGACAGCTACAACTCCCTGGGCTACTTCCCCATGGCCTCCTCCAAACACCTTCCTTATTCTCACCACAGGACCTTCCTCCTGGTGTCTGATAACGGCTTGTGCTCCTCAGTCCTCCAGCAGCACACCCTCTCACTGCCACCTCCACACACTCACACCACAAACTGAAGTGCGCTCCTTTTTAAAACCCAGGTGCCCTGATTAGCTTGCCTTAATTGATTCTAGCAGCTTCTTCTTAATTGGCTCCAGGTGTCCTAATTAGCCTGCCTGCCTTAACTGGTTCTAGCAGGTTCCTGATTACTCTAGTGCAGCCCCTGCTCTGGTCACTCAGGGAACAGAGAACTACTCATCCAGTGACCAGTATATTTGCCCTCTACCAGACTCCTGTACCCCACTGGTCTGGGTCTGTCATATTATATATATATATATATATATATATATATATATATCATATCTCACTCACACACACACACACACACACACACACACACACTATACGTTTTAAACAAACAATTTAATACTGGTACACAGTGATGATGATTGTGAAGCTTGGTTGAGGTGGAGGAGTCAGAGGGTGGGATATTTCTCAGGAAATGCCTTACTGCTAAATGATGAACTAGCAATTGGCTGAGCTCTCAAGGGTTAACTCTCACACACTACAAGGCAGCAGGAATGGAGGGAGGGGAGACAGTATCACAGACAGAGACACAGACCGTCTGTGAGAGAGAGATGCGCATTTCCCCTTTAAGTACAGCTGACCCTACTCTTAAGTACACTGCCTTATTAATTAGATCAGGTTGCTGAGACCGCAGCTGCTGCCAGCAAGCTCCCTCCATCCTGAGCCCTGCCGAGTAGGGTTACCACATTTAACAAATAAAAAAGAGGACCCTCCACGGAGCCCTGGCCCCACCCATTTCCCCCCTGCTCTATGGAAGATGGGGTAAGCAGGGTGCAGGGCGACACCCTGACAACCCCCGTCTTCCTCCCCTCCCCCCCGCAGAGCAAGCAGGAGTCTCGGGGAGCAGCTCCAAGGCAGAGGGCAGGAGCAGCAGATGGCAGTGGGGGGAGGGACAGCTGAACTGCAGGCAATTGATAGCCTGCTGGGCGGCTGCAGCACAGGGAACTTAGGGGAGCGGGGAGCTGATAGGGAGGCTGACGATCCACCCTGGTTCCAAGCCCCCACCAGCTAGCTGCAATGGGCTGCTCTTCCTGCAAGCAGTGGACAAAGCAGGCGGCTGCCAAACAACGTTAGAAGGGAGCATTGCACAACTTTAAACGAGCATGTTTCCTAATTGATCAGCAACGTAACAACAAAACAACGTTAACTGGGACGACTTTAAGTGAGGAGTTACTGTATATAAATTGGCATCACACCTGATACAACGAGCCAAAGCTTTGAGGGAAGGAGCTACCATCACGGCCCAGTTAAGGAGCATTATTGACACTGCTCCTCCTGGGGCCTGTCAAGCAGCCCTGAAGCAGCAAGATTGGTCACTACAACACAGAGCATTTGAGAGCGTGCACAGGGAGAGGAACAGAAGGGCACCTCCAAATGGATCCCCTCAAAGCAATGAATCGGAGGAAACAGGTAGAATTCCGTATGTCCCCATTATACATCTGCTGGGAGCACAAGTAAATTGCCAGGGCATCTAGGAATGCACTCCTGAGCCATGCAAATTAATGCTGCTTTTGCAGAGTTATTTGGCCCCAAATAAGGTGGAGCCAAATTTGACCCTACCCATTTTTTTGGAGGGGGAAAAATCCACAGACAGAATAATGGGAATGGGAACCACTGCATTATTGTAACACTTCCTGGAAAGCTAACAAAAACCCTTTATAAAGGGGGATATTAATGAACAGAACAGTCAGACATTTAAAGGTTACAGACCATATTCTCTCCTGTGCCAAGATCTCCTTGCATAGAGAGCTGGTAATCATATCTCAGTTCTCAAGCTGAAATAGGACAGCAGGCTATGGTCCCTAAGGAACCATAAAACAGCTGCGAATTGGCACAGTGCAACTCCACTTTGTCCCTGTCACAATCCCTCCTTCTACCAAAGGGTGCAGGGGAGGCTGGACAGGAATAAGAAGTTACGGATCATTCTTCCTTTTGGCTGATTTCGGGCCCAATCATCTCCGACAGATTGCGGAGGACTTTCAGCTCCGACTGAAGTGAAACTGAGGATGTTCAGCAACATGCAGGAGTGGGTACTTACAATCTACTTTTCAAATAAAGCTAAAAACACTTATTCATACCTGATTGGGTCAGATAAGAAGCAGAGGCCCCAAGCAAGCTTGACTTTTTGCCAGAAAGAAAGTGCAGCGATGGCTCTCTTAAACGTAACAGGGATGGGTCTGTCCCCAAGATGAAATTTACAGAAAGGTACTTTACCAGCCTGCAAGAGAAGGTACACATTAATTGTTAGTAGATTGTTAGGACACCATTACTAGTTACACTAACCTAAGTGTTCTAAAGAACACTAAGGAAACAAGGGCAAATATTGTCACACTTAAATATCAGGTAAATGGAGGTTACTTACAGGTGAGTGGAAGTTCTTTGAGATGTGTGGTCCCTACCTGTATTCCACACATGGGAACGCATGCGTGCCACATGCCAGAAATTCTGACAAGCAGTGGCCATTGGCCCACACATGCACAGAAGATCTCCTCATGCTCCCGACCAAGAGAACAAGAGGCAGTGCAGGCTGATGCCTCTCCTGTTCCTCCTCTTACCTCAAATCCAGCAGGATCCAAAGCAGAGGGGACAGTAGATGGGTAGTGGAATACAGATTGGGACCACATAGCTCAAAGAACAGCCAGTTACAGGTCTGTAACCTCCATTGCTTCTGGAGTGCTAGTCCCATGTATTCTGACAAGCAGTGCTCAGATATGAGCAGGGTGTGAGGAAGATGCTTGCAGTACTGCAGTTCCCATTGCTGCATTTGCAGCAGAGGCCTGAACTAGCACACAATGTATAGAGAATGTATGGAAGGAGCTCCAGGTGGCTGGTCTGCATATATCTAGTATTGGAATGTCCTGCATGGATGCTGTAGAGGTGGCTTGTGCCCTGACTCCGTCAGGAGGAGGTATGTGTGCTAACCTGTAGCACTCGATGATGCATCCAAAAATCCACTTAGAGATTCTCAGAGAGGATATTGCTCGACCTCGCAATCTTTCTCCTATGGTGAGAAAAAGTCTTGGTGATTTTCTGATAGGCTTGGTCCTCTGCAGGTAGAACACCAGGGCATATTTGATGTCGAGGGAATGAAGTCTTGTCTCCTCTGGCTCCTATACACCAGCGCCAAAGCCTGACTGCCTCTAGGCAAAGGGGAAGAGATCCTGCTCTGCCCTGTTTGTTTATGTAAAGGACCACGGTGATGTCTGACATCACTTGGATATGGAGAGAATGCATAAGCAGGAGAAAAGGTCTGCAAGCCAGGTGGACTGCTATCACTTAATACATTGATGTGCAGTCTGGCCTCCTGTGGAGTCCAGGTACCTTGTGCAGTGAAGTTGTTCAGGTAAACATCCCACTCAGAAGGGAAGTGCCTGTTATGTTGGTGGCTCTGGGGGTAGGAGCATTGGAGGGAATGCCCACTCTCACGCTCTCTGGGTTCGACCACCCAGGTGAGGGAGGCGATGACTCTGGCTGGAACGGTCACTCTGGAGTTAATGTGACCTTTGTCTGCTGAGTAGGCCAACCAGAGCCAGGCCTGTAGACACTGTAGATGAAGGATGGCAAATGGTATCACGAAAGCGAAGCCATGTGGCCTAAAACTGAAAGGCACATTCTGACCACATTTCTTGGTCTGTAAGTAATCCATGCTATCAGGCTGCTCATTAACTGAAGTCTTTCTGTTGGAAGGAAAGCTCTCACAGAAACAGAGTCCAGCATGGCTCCGATGAAGGGCTGCTAGAAGATGGAGCAGATACACCATCACCAACTTGACCTCTTGGCAGGAGCGACCTGCCAAGAGCCAATCACTCAGATATGGGAAAATTGTAACTGACGTCTCATTTAGGCTGCCACCATAGAAAAAACCTTTGTAAACACTCTGGGTGCTGTTGCTATCCCAAAAGGGAAAACTCTGAACTGGAAATGTTCTTGGACCGCCATAAAACACCAGAACCTTCTGTGGGAGGGATGAATCTTCACCTGAAAGACCGCGTCGTTCATGTCAAGAGGTGAGAACCACATCCCCTCTTGCAGGGAGGGGAATTACTGACACTAATGTAACCATCCTGAATTTTGACTTTTGAATAAAGGTATTCAGTTGCTGAAAGTCCAGATGCGTATCCACTTCCCATCTTTTTGGGGGCTAGGAAATACAGGGAATAGAACCCTCTCCCTTGATACTGAGATGAGACACACTCTATTGGCTCTCATTACAGGAGGAAGTCTACCTCTTGATGAAGAGCAACCTTGAGAGAGAGAGAGTGGTCCCTGAAAGAGGGCTGGGAAAGGGGGTTGTGACAGGGGAAGGAAAGGAACTCAATGGAGTATCCTTGATGGATAATCCTTGATGGATAATCCTTGATGGGTAACAACTGTCTGTCGTGATCAAGTCGAAATTGTGGGTGAACTGTGTGAGACAGCCCCAAAATATAATGGGGGAAAGGGTGGGTGGCATCAGGGTAGTAGGCAGCTCATAACAGATAGAGGTCGTGATGCAGCATTGTATAAAACATATTTGGTCAGTTGTGTTTCATTTAAACACACACTGGATTATAGAAAAAAGAAAAACTGGAAAACATTTTTCAAATGATGACATTAAGTTTCCTTGAGATTACTGTGAATGCAGATACTAACATCAGCATCCCTGCTGACACCGTCTTCCCTCTTAAAGTATTTCAAAAATCATTTTTATATTACAGCCTGTACAAAACTAGATTTACAATAGTACTGGGAGTATAATCCATTAGGTGTTCCAAAGATAACGGGCATAATTCCCCGCTACCTTGCGCTTTGTGTAGTCATCAACACCGACATATTGATTTGATACCATAGTATTTTCACTTTGCATAGGAGTAAACGACTACACTAGGGGCAGGCAGTGAGGAATCAAACCAAATGTGTTTACAAAAAACAGAAACAAGTCTACTGGCAGGATTCTACTTTTCTCCTTCAATTGATAACGGACTTGCAGAAAAAAAGGAGGTCTCAAGTTAGCAGCATTATTAAATTTATGTCTAAAACAGAGATAGATTTCTGGTGGGCTGACAAGGGTTCTGACACTGCAGAGTATCTGGTAGAACAGTATGGGTATTGTTAGCATATTACTACACAACCTTCTTGCTACTTTCCCTCTCTATTCCAAAAAAGGACTGGACACACACAGTTCCCATCAGATTAGCCTTCAGCTTTGTGCCTCGTAGCACAACCCAGACGTAGCATGATCAGTGTAACTGTATTACTTACTAATTATTGAACTAAAGCTCTGCAGTAAATGGTACTATTCAATCAATTTGACTGCATCAAAACAATTCAACATTTAAAGATCCATGTATTAAAACTGAAATGTCAAGAGACACTGAGTGGAGTAGGTCTGTGCTTAGTTTCCTAACACATCCAATTCACTCCTTTCAAAGTCTGACCTTCTACCTAGGACTCAGACTGTATTTTCCCATGAATTATAGCATATAGCTAAAATGCAGTTTCCTGGCATTGTGAAGCTGCAGGAGCACCATGAAATCTTTGTAGCATGTTCATGTTACTATCACACAAGTTTCTGTCCTGGCACTGACTGCTTAAAGTGAACTGCAAACCAAACAAAAATGGTGTATGTGCCCTTTCCCTTATTACTACTATTTAGATAGCTGCAAAGATTTTTTTTTTCAGTTTGTCTTTTTATAATGGAGATGAGACATCTTGAATCCCCCCCAGTTTTGGCTGGAGGATCCTCTGAACTGGGGATTCCCAAACTTTCCCGTCACAACCCTATTTGACTCTCCTCATGTTTGTGGGCCCCCGTAAGCTCTATTTATAACAAGTTTCAAAACAGGCCAGGCTCATGAAGAGACATCTTGTCTCAGCCAGCTTAGGGGAGATTTACCCCTCTACAGGACTGGCTACATTCTTCTCTTGTAGGTGGTGTTCATAGGGTGGCTGGTTCTTCCTGCTACTGACAACAAAGGGAAATAAATGGTGGCAGTGGGAGTGGAGCAGCAGATTTTCACGAACACAAGTGTAGCAGAATCCATCCCTTATTCTTAGAGTGACAGCTCAATACTGAGGCTGTCCTCATCTGTGTTCATGCTGCCATGTTCCCCACATGGTTCTACTGCCAGTTTAAGAAGCAGTTTTTCCTCTCACACCCATTACATGTGTGTTCAACGTTTGGATCACCAGAGACACAGTGCTGTCCAGCCTGCTTACACACCTTCTCCCTCTCAAATGAGGGATAGGAAAGACACGGATAAAAAAAAAAAAAAAATTAGTATTCTCCCAACAGTTACCACACAGTGTTATCTGAGATAACATTTTACATAACATGTTAGCCTAAACAGAGAAAACTGTGGGGACTGTTGATTTTAATAGCCACCACTTCATATATTTAATTCATTAAATTAGGTTTTTGCTCATTGCAAAAGTGGTACATTTTATTAATTCAAAGTCTCTGGCCCTATCCCCACCTCTCCCATAGAGGGTTCCAACGCAGTTGGGGAAATGATGATCCGGAGAACTAGAAGGACAACACTGTCACCAGGACATATTGAAACCTGAGCTGCAGCTCTCTCGCCAGGAGATGTCTAGTCAGACAGGGGTGTTTGTTTGAAATACCTATGCAAATCCTTTTGACTCCAGACAAAGGCCCCAATTTGCATGGGAACAGGGTTCCACCTATGAGGAGTTCATTGAAGGACCAGGGCCAAAACTGGGAGAAAAGCTCTATGTGAAATGTTTAGCATCCCCTCTCTCTCAGCTGGAGATCTACTGTGATTTCACTATCCCCCAGCAAATACAGAGAAGTAAGAACTGAATACCACTATTTCTAGGGAGAAGACAAAAGCTGAAAATATTTTTCAAGTCTTTATGGAACCATCCATATATACACCAGAAAGGGGCAGTAAGGGGGCAAAAGCCACCATTTTCCTTTCCTCTTTGCAGTTCCCCTTTAAGTAAAAGATCTTTAGTTCTCCAGCCTCACCATGTATAAGACAGGGATCAGAAAAGAGAGCTCTGGCCAAACACATGACTTTATTTAGTTTGACTGAGGTACAAGAGACCAATATTTTTACCTTAGAAACAACCAACTTCCAGCCCCTACCTCTTTGAAAGCCTCCCTGAATTCCCCTCCTGGGGCCATTCCCAGCTGTTCTGTGATGTGAGCAGAGACCTTCAGCAGAAGCATTTGCATTAGTCCTGACATGACTCCATTCTAGCAGAAAAGGGAAAAAAACATTAAACAGGAACCATCAAACTGTATGGATTACTAGGAAGTACACACAGACATTGTGCCATTAGCAATCACTGAGAACCATCAATTATTCTGATGAAGAAACATTGAAGCCACCCTCTGGAGCTGATTTGCTGCTGAACACCGCTCCCATTATTTCAGCTTTCATCATTTATATGTGGGATCATTGTTAAAAATGCTTTTTGGTTACACACCAGATTGTTTGCTCAAAGAAAAATGTGTTTAAGAAATAATTAAATAAGCCAGTCTTGTTTCAGCCCCCCTTCCCAAAGTGAGACGAAAGCATCTGTCCATGTGAATAGCAAGAGGAGCTCATACCATACATTTGTAATTGAATAAATTAGAACAAACACTGCATTCTCCTCCAAATATAAGTAGCACTGAACATGACCATATTTGCTCTGCATTTGCCCTGCTAGAGGGATACTGGAGTGGGGTACACCTCGCAGTGTAAGCATGAAACAGCTAGATTCTTCAAACAGTGCTGAACACTGGCTGAGTCAAATCAGAACTTCCTCTTTCTAATCCAGAAAAACTGAGCATCAGGCAGTTTCCTGTTCATGGACTTGCAGATGAGATCTTAAAGAAAAACCCTGAGTTTGATTCACCCTGTGGGCATAAGAAGGGATCCAACTTAGGGGGCTGGCAACTGTAGCACTGCCAGTTTCCATGAAGGGAAGACAGCTTTAAACTCGACCTGGGGCTGCAGAATAAGGGAGGAAGGGTAGTGAAAATGAGTGTTTGTTCACAGAACACAAAGGACAAATGCTTCCACAAATTCAGGAGAGATCCCTAGCAAGAGAAGAATTTTTATTTTTTTTTTTTAAACTAATGTACTTGTGGATAGACAATAAATACAAGCTCTCATCCTTAGGCTATATTTCAGTAATCGCTGAGTAGCATTTTACTCACATAATTATTTCATTTATTTAAGACTTTCAATCTCTTTGTCTGGACTTGTGCTGCTATCCGCTTCAGCCTATCACCTATTATTTTCTTGATTCTAAGCAAATAGGACAGGCACTGGGTTTTGGGCAGATTAAGAACATGATTGACTGAAATACACTGCAGTCATGTCCTTCTGCTACAAAGCAGGATGCAGTGTTTCCATCACTGTGCAAAAAGAAAACCCAGAGCACAAGCTTAAATTAATTACATCTGTCCTAAAGGAGCAAACGGCAGCAAGTGATCTCACCAGGAATCCAGCCTCATCCGCTTTAGGTAAAAAAACAAAACAAAACAAAAACAAAAACAAAAAAAACCCCTATTTTGCTGGGGATCTCTCCTGAATTCATGGAAGCATTTGTCCCATGTGTTCTGTGAACAAACACTCATTTTCACCACCCGTCCTCTTCCCTCCCACTCTCCCTGCTGGCCTGATGACTTCTCACTCCTGGTGCACTTCACTTGGTAGTTCCTCGTGACCTAGCCTGGCCTCACAACACCACCCCCTGGACACCTCCCTCTGGCCAATTTCTAGCTTGAGGAAATAAATAGGCACCTGGCATCAGGGAGGGTGGGTCAATTCAGGCACAAGGTGGGGGAGAGGGGAAATCAGGATGAGAGGTAGGATAGCTCTTGGTTATAGGGTTTGGCAGTTTGGAATTTGTTCCTTTCCAAGAGTCCCGAACTGCCTACTTTTCAGAAACCCCAGCACAGCACTCCCTATCCGTTATTGCTAAAGGATCCTGGGATGATGACTGGATGGCTTTGACCCTTCGACTGAAATCAAGGCAAAGTTCTACTGTTTAGGTTGAACTTTGCTTTGTGTTTTGGGTCTCCATTGCAAATCAAAACTTGGGATGTGAACCAAGAAGAATTGAAACTGGAAAAGAGGCCTCAAAAATCCCTGCTAACTAAACCAGGGCGTTTCACACTGCTCTAACACCACATCATGCTGTCACAAACAGGGAGCAGGTTGTTGAGAACAGCCAGTGATGCTGTAGAGTAGGTGGGAAACTGTCAAAAGCACAGATGGCAGTTAGGGGGCGAGCTCTTGTTGAGAGTCAGTGGGAGTTGGGTGCCTTTGAAAATATCCACTCAAGGCAGGCTTGATTACTATTGGGAATGGGTAAAATGCACAGTGTTTCTACATACAAAGGACCCTCCATCTATACGTAGCTTTAATTTATTGACCTTAGTTTTTGAAATGGTCATTCAAAGAACAGCACAAGAATTATAATAATTTAAATGGAACAAGGTCCAATATTGAGTTACTCGCACTGCCACCAAGCGGCACAAAAGGAGAGTCACCCCAAGTCCTGGCAGGAACTGCTGACTACACGACACTACAGAGCTGCCATCATAAGCTTTCATAAGTCTCCTATTCAGGAAAAAATGTAAAAAGTCTAACAATGATCTGAAATCAGTTTTCTATAAGATTTTCATTGGTCTTTTCCTCTAATAAAGTTGCAAGGCAAAAATGGTTGCATTCATATTTAGATATACTAAGAAAAGAGTGATGTTTTGTTCCGGTTTTAATTGTTTAAAAACTTTGATGATCCCTTGATTGCACAGAGGCTGTGTCATTTTGGTCATTGCTTTAAAGAAAACCTTACCAAAAATGTAACCTTTAAATATGTTGCAATATCCTGGTCTTTGAGACTATATAAATACAAAACAGGAAGGACTAGTTATTGCTCTAGCTACATGAGTCAGAAAGAACTTACTGAGAGACCATACACACACACAGAAAATTACTAACTTCTTATTCACCACATGTGATTTCAGATTGGGAACAAGTGTTCTTGTTTTGGGACCAAGCCTGTAAATATCAACTCACAAGCAGTCTCACTGATGTCAATATGACTACTTACTTATGCCAAAGGTTCAGGATAAAATAAAAATATCTGCAGTAGATTATGAACCTGTCCTTTTAACTTGATTATTTAAGACAGTATTTCCCAAACTTGGGACGCCACTTGTGTAGGGCATCCCAAGTTTGGAAAACACTGATTTAAGACACCATTGATTGGTGACCCAATGCTTGTATAGTCTGTTCAAGTTATGATAAATATACCATTTAATCAACTTTTATTTGTTGCCCAGTGAGTAATTTTAACTTCATTAAACACAAATACAAGTTCATTGTTCGATACAGATAATAAAGGACTGAATTTATATTTACACACACATCCACACATTAACAACCAGCCAGTTTGGATATGACCTGAATGCTAATCCACTGACAATTGATCCACAATATAACACAAATAGCAAATATTAACATGATATAGAATGGAATTAATAACGAAGGGGAAAAGCAACCAAATACACCACTCAGAAACTATATAAAAATTAAATACCCAGAACACACACATAAACAAGATGTAGGACTAAAATTCCATAAGACAGTGTCAAAAGAACATTAAGGTTGCAAAGTTATTCTCCAATCCTGCAACAGGCTCCATATGGTGAAACCCAGGCAGAGCCCTGCTGACATCAAAGAGGATCCCTGTACAAATCCAATTGTAGAATCAAGGCCGTAAGCACTGAAAAGCCAGGAATTGCCGAAACCAAGGCTTAACAAACAACTTTAACTCTGAGGGTTTGTCTACACAGTGAAGTTATTACAAAATAAGCTAGGTCGTGAACTGAAAGTGCAGTAGCTATTCTGCACTAGCTCCCCATGTAGACACTCTTATTTAGCACTAAGGCTATGTCTACACAGCCCCACACTTCGGATTAGGGGAGTGTGAACCATAGCCCTAACGGTGCTTTTGTGCAGTTTAGTTTAATCCACTTCAAGAGTGCCCATATGGGGAACTAGTGCAGAGTACCCATTCACAACAGCTATTCCAGGCTATTTCCCCATGTAGACAAGCCCTGACCATTGTAGCTATGCTCACACTAGGGCTGAAGTGCTAGTAGGCTTGGTAGAAGTTGGTAGCAGCCATGTTTCTGTTTGCTGAATTACCTTTTAGCACAGATAGATTTAATTTTCACTGAGGTAATCATACCTGTTTTATAGCTTGCTGAAGTTTCTCCAGATTGATTTCTTTGGCTTCCTTTAGTAATGTATTTTCATCCATCTTTAACATAGAAACTCTGTATTGGCAAAGCTCAACCACAACCACATCAGGCTGTACCTCCTGTATTGTCTGAAAAAGATGGATTTATTTACATAAATGTGGACAAGATGGAGAGGTACTGCAGCAAATATTGATTTTTTTTTTACAAGAGCAGTTTGTAAAGTATGGGGCTTAATAGGAATCCACTCCACAAAGAATTTTCAATTAACATGACAATGAAAAATAAACTGCTTCAGGCCATTGATATTGCTCTGAGTTATCACATGCTTTTAGCACCTACTTATTTGAAGAAAAATAAGGAAGCCAATGAAAGGTATTACCTGCCAGCCCTCTGGGGACAGGAACATGGAGTAACAATTGTGCTGGAAAAATCTGATTTTAATGTTTTCCCTACTTTAGCAAAGTTCATTGTAAATGGTACTTTATGACCTTCTGCATCACAAACCCAGCAGGGACAGGCCTTTCCATCAGCAAGGCCTAAATCAAGAGCCCAAAGTGCTGGAGGGACTGATCCTAGCACAGGTTTCCTCCTGCTCAGCTTCCAGTGCCAAGCAGGGTGGTAAGGCCATCTATATTGCAGAGTCTGCATGGGACATGGAGCTCTGCCAGCTTTTCAGACCTGTCCTGATTCAGTTATTTCTGCCCCAAAGTTTGAGAAACAATCCCAGTTTTTACAGGTCTGTTCTGCTTCCCATAGTCCTAGCACCTGTACTATACCTGCATCTGCCCTAAAAATATACCATTAGGTGCTTTTATGTCAATTACTGATAACATTTGGGACTTGCTAGCAGTTCACTTTAATCAAATTATTGTTTAAATACTATGGCTTACAACTTTGCTGAATGGCTCCACCTGTGTGTTTACCTTCGCTACATCTCTTTTGCTGCTGTCACTGAAGTGGGCAGTACCAACCACGAACACCTTAGACCCTTCCTCAGTGACGAGTTCAGTCACAGTGCTTGGTAGATTGGGCTTTTTCTGTCTCTTCTTCATCTTCATCTCCAGGAGAATTTTAAATGCATCTGCATCAGCTAAAAATTTTAATAAAATATGCATGTCTATAAGCTGCATGTAAATGAAACAATTAAAAGAAATAAAATACATAGGTGACTCAATAGCTCAGCAGAATTAATATACCATTGTTTTAACACTATCGTCCTTGTTTTAATCCTGGGACCGTATCGTTACTGAGATCTAGGTGTTGAGGGGGCACCTCTATGCATGAATCTCGGTGCCTCCCTGTTGAAGAGGGGCTCCGGTGCCTCTGCGGTACCAACCTCACCCCCCTGGGCATTGAAACTGGTTCTCCATGCAGTTCAAGAAGTAGGGAGGGAGGGAGATGTGACAGGTAGAATAGGATGGTGGGTGGAAAGGCACATCATGCCCTGCAGAGATTACAGCCTCAGGTAGTATTCACTTTTTGCAGATTCTCTCAGGTTTTCTGGGAAAAAACGGTTACTCACCTTCTCGTAACTGTTCTTCAAAATGTGTTGTTCCTATCCATTCCAATTAGGTGTACACGGACTGCGTACACAGTCGTTGGAAAGTTTTTACCTTAGCAGCTCCCGTTGGGTTGGCTGTGGAGCCCGCTGGAATGGCGCCTTCATGGCGCTCAATATATACCCCTGCTGACTTGGCCCCTCCCCAGTTCCTTCTTGCCAGCTATTTATGACAGAGGGGAAAGGAGGGAGAGTATTGGAATGGACATGAACAACATCTCGAAGAACAACAGTTACAAGAAGGTGAGAAACTGTTTTTACTTCAAGTGATTGCTCATATCGATTCCAATTAGAAGAGTCGCAAGCCCCACCTAGGTGATGGGGTCGGAATTATGGAAACGCTGACTGGAGCACCGCTCTGCCGAATGCGGCATCATCTCTGGCGTGTTGGATGATGGTGTAATGAGAGATGAACGTATGCACAGAGGACCATGTTGCTGCCCTGCAGATCTCTTGTATCGGAACCTGAGCCAGGAATGCCACCGAAGATGCCTGCGCCTTTGTGGTGTGTGCCATAAGGAACCTTGGCTGGCTCGTAACATATCTGGATACAGGACGTGATCCACAATGAGATCCCCTGAGATGAAACCGGGAGGCCTTTCATCTGGTCCGCAACCACCACGAACAGCTGATTCGACTTCCGGAACGGTTTCCTGTGCTTGATGTAAAAAACTAGCGTCCGCCGAACGTCCAGTGAGTTGAGCCTCTGTTCTCAGACATTAGCGTGAGGCTTTAGGGAAGAAGACAGGCAGAAAAATGTCCTGGTTGGTGTAAAAATATGAAACCACCTTTGGAAAGAAGGCCTGGTGAGGTCTGAGTTGTACCTTGTCCTTCTGGAAAACCATCTGGGGGGGTTGGAAGTGAGGGCCTTTAACTCCGACACCGTCCTGGCTGAGGCAACGGCGACCAGAAAGACAACCTTCCGTGAGAGGTAGAGAAGGGAGCAAATCACCAATGGTTCGAACGGGGGCCACATTAGCCTGGAGAGGACCATGTTAAGATCCCATGCAGGGAGCGGTTGTCTAACCTGTGGGTATAGTCACCCTAAGCCCTTGAGGAAATGGGCAAAGACTGAACATCCGGCCACTCCCGGGTGGAAGGCTGAACTAGCAGCAAGGTGCATCTTGATGCACAACGCTGCAAGACCATGCTGTTTCAGGTGCAGCAGGTACTCCAGGATGATTGGTATGGGTGCCTGGAGTGGAGGTGTGTGATGCTGAGCACACCAGAACGTGAACCTCTTCCACTTTGCTAGGTATGTGGCCCTAGAGGAGGGTTTTCTGCTGCCAAGCAGGACCTCTCTTACCAGTTCCGAGCACAGGAGCTCCATGGGGTTTAGCCATGAAGCTTGCAGGCTGTGAGGTGGAGGGACTGGAGGTTGGGGTGAGGGAGGCAACCGTGGTCTTGAGTGACCAGGTCCAGAAGCAGTGACAGTGTGATTGGGGCATTCACCGACAGCTCCAGGAGCATGGTGTACCAGTGTTGGCAAGGCCACGCCAGTGCCACCAGAATCATCCTTGCCATGTTTCTGCAGACCTTGAGTAGGACTTTGTGCATGAGAGGGATCAGCGGAACAACGTACAACAGACTTCCCATTCAAGGGATCAGGAATGTGTCCGCAAGCGAGCCCGGGCTGCATTTCTGGAAGGAACAGAATTGTGGGCACTTTCTGTTGCTCTGGGTGGCAAACAGATCGACCTGGGGAAACCCCCACCTCTGGAAGATGGAGTGTATGATATCTGGGTGGATGGACCACTCGTGGTTCCGAAAGGACCTGCTGAGGTGGTCTGCAATTCATTCTGTGATCCTGGGAGATAGGATGCCTCCAGGTGAATGAAGTGGGCTATGCAGAATTCCCAGAGCTGGAGGGCTTCCCGACACAGTGGAGAGGAATGGGCTCCACCCTGCTTGTTGATGTGAAATATGGCCGTGGTGTTGTCTGTCATCATGGCCACGAACTGCCCTTGTAGCCGGGCCTGAAAGGTTTGGCAGGCTAAATGCACAGCCCTCAACTCCTTGACATTGATATGGAGGGAGAGTTCGTGCTGCGACCATAGGTCTCGCGTTTGGAGGTCTCCCAAATGCATGCCCCATCCCAGAGCTGACGCGTCTGTTACCAGGGACAAGGAGGGGTGGGGGCTGTTGACGGGGACTCCCTCGCACACCGTCCAAGGGTCGAGTCACCATCGGAGAAACTCGAGTACTTGCTCCGGGACAGTGAACACTGAGTCCAGGTGGGGAGTGATGCCGAGCCGGGGAGGGCGACCATCATGGCTGGCTTGCCTCTAGATGGAGCTGGTCATTGTGGCACCGGAGGCTTTTCTCTGACTGACAAGGGCTGAGGAGCTGTCATGGCAATCAGATCACTGGCAGCTTCAAAAGTGTCCGGGGTGGAGAGCAGCTCCAACTTCTCCACCTGGCACTGTCTTTCAGGAGTGTTGCTGGGTGCTGGACTCAACGGTCCCCATGACAGGACCGAAGTCAACAGTGCCGACTCCTGTGCTCTTGGCACCGAGTGCTCCTGGATAGCTGCCACGTCTGCCGGCACTGCTGTCTTCAGCACAGGGGAATGACCCTTATCAGTGTTCCTGTGCCTCTTGTGCGGCACAGGGGAATGGGAGTGGTGCCGGGTTGTCAACGCAGCCTGCGGTGCCAGGGAGCACTGATGCCAAGGGTCTCTTAGACCAGAGTCCTTCCTTGGCACTGTGTTGCATACGGAGGCCGGGGCGCTCCACATGGACACGCTCGGTGCCTGGTCCTGATGATCCACGGCAGGCTGGGGGTGAAGAATGGACTCCATCAAGAGATGTTTTAGCCGAAAATCGCACTTTCTTAGTCCTGGGGCGGAATGCCTTGCAGATCCTGCACTTCTCAGTCTGATGAGTCTCCCCCAGACGCCTTAGGCATGAGTCATGGGGGTAGCCTGTTGGCATAGGCTTACTGCAGGTTCCGCAGGGCTTAATCCCTGAGACCGAGGCATGCCCTGGAACCCGGGGAAGGGATTGGGGGTGAACTACAACTATATACACAACAACAAGTATATACACAAACTAAACTACTAACTACAACTACAGCTACTAAGCACGCTAAGGGAAGCATTTGCTACGCAAGCAACTGCAGTTCCAACGACGGTCACTGGCGGCAAGAAGGAACGGGGGAGGGGCCAGGTCAGCAGGGGTATATATTCAGCACCATAAAGGCGCCACTCCAGGGGGCTCCACAGCCGACCCAACGGGAGCTGCTAAGGAAAAAACTTTCTGACGACTGTGCACTCAGCGTGTGCACACCTAATTGGAATTGATGGGAGCAATCACTCGAAGAAGAACGACTGTGCCTTGGGGAGGGGAGGAGTCAATGCTACTCTAGTGAAGCTGTGATGCTAGGCAGCCATTTCAGGACTACTGGGCCCCTGCAGGGATGGCCCTGCGATCTGCCAGGTTAGTGGGGAGTTTTTCTGTGGGGACAAAAACCTTGTTGAGATTTCCCAGTAAAATGTCCTATCCTGTAAATTTTGCCTCTGGAAGGGGTGATGTGGCCCCTTTTAATGTTAGGCACAGGATTAGATATCATCCTAGTTCTTAACAGATATTATTCAAGTCACAAAACCACCTCCAGCTGGGCAGGCTCTGTTCAGGAAAGGCTCAAGGTGAGTACTGACCAGGACTAAAATGCATTGGCAGAGATACTGTGGAAAATTTACCACCTTAATTATACCACTATAATTCCTATGTGGACACTCATATTCCAGTATGTTTGGAAGAGTTGCTTCGGAAGCAAATAAACTAAACCAGAAGGCAGCATTCTTACTCTGAAATATAACTCCCTGTGTGGAGACTACCAGTATAACTAGAACAGTAAGTTTCCTCATATAGACAAGCCCTGTACATGGGGGAACATGTATAGTGCAGTCTAGACTAGCAATGACTCCAAATCCTAATCTAAGCCTCTTTAGGGAAGATCTACATGGAAAATTTACATTGGCATAGCTATGGCTCTCATGGGTGTGAAAAATTTACACCCATGAGAGACCCTGTCAACACCAGGGTTTCGGTCAGCTTAATTATGTCTCTCGTGTGTGAATTTTTCACTCGCATGAGACACATGAGTATCCTGATGTAACTTTTCAGTGTAGACCAGGCCTAATTCATGAAAGCAGCCTGTGAAGAGCCAGGAACTGAGGTAAAGAGTGATTCTCACTGATTTCAATAGGAAAAGCAAACTGCTTCGAATGATGCTTTTTAAGTAAGATTTAATATGTATTAAAAATAACTGGAAGAGGTGGATAAGTGTAATTTTGTTTGCAACAAACTTGCTTTACAAGCCAATAGGAAATATTTCTCTGGCAAGTTGCTCTACAAGTTAGCAGCAGTTTGAAGTTGCTCAGAGGACTGGAGTATTATAATAGTCCAAGGGAGAAGGATTAATCAGAGTGCAGGTAAAGTGTCAAAGACACAGAAACTGCAGAACCATGTAATAGATTTTATTTACCTATGGTTTAGTAATTTATCGTATGGCTTTCACCTCCAAATGTGTTGTGTGTGTACATCTCAGACATAGGATTTCAGAGAAATCCTCTGGAGTTTTTCTTTAACTGGAGGATATTTCTGATAGTCTCCTACTTCATGGTCAATGCCAAGCAACTTAAATCAGCAGTACTTTCCCTTACACACACCTTCAAATATAAATTCAGACAATTTATATTTCATGAGGAAAAAAAAAAAGTCATAAAAGAGTCCCCCTATTTCCTCAGGCAGATTTTCAGTTATTCACTAAACTGACCCAGTGGCTTAGTACGCAGGTCAGGACTCTTCCTACGTTTCACCGGACAGTCCTGATCTAAAATGGCACGTAAGCCTATATTTCCAGACAAAAAATTATTTTGGCCATTGTAGCAGGATAACATCGCATCAGTGACATAATGTCCTCATGACCTAGTGCAACATCACTGTTGTTGTGGTGCCATGATAGAGAATCCAATATGTACATACCCAAGTATTGCCTAGAGAGAAGGACCCTGCTTAAACACAAGCTGGATATGACTATGATCTCAATAACAGAACATATTTACGTTAGTTTTAAAATATGGGAGTAGATTACTGACAAAAAAAAACCCTAAACTAATAGCAAGGATGAAAAAAAAGGCATGTTTTCTGATTTGGCCTTTACAGTAGAGCTTTGGCATAAATGATAATCAAATTTCCCCACTTACATGTCTACCTTTTTTATACAGGGTCATTAGCTTCTTTTTAGACTAGTAACCACATTCTTGCTAGCAGTGCAAACATTTAGCTTTACATTCTACGATTATGACGTTTCTTTTTTTCCGATCAAACTAACACATACAAATATTCGGTGATGCGTCTGAAGTTTCCTTTTGGTCATCTTCCAGTGCATCGGAGGAGGACATTGGATCTGCAGCAGCCTGCATGAAATAAGAATTCAAAGGACAATGGGAATTATAATAAAATGGTTTATACTCCTCTCTCCTTGTTTTAAATATTATACATGGATTCAAACTAACTAAATTAGTTATACAGTGACAGAACCCAAAATCTGATTTTTCAACAGCTCTTTTGTAAGCTGGAAATTTATGATACAAAAAAATATATTCAAAAGACATTTAAAATCTCTTTTGAAAGAGAGAGTATTTATAACTAATACAGAGCTTACACAATCTGATTAGACATTCTAATCGAGTAGACTACTCTCTTTAAATCATTATAGAGAAGAATCGTGTGAGTTAGAAACCACTGTGCACAGATGATTCTAAAAGCATTGCTACTTATGGGAAACATATTTCACAGCTTTTTAACTTGTGTACCACTGGAAGTCTGAGAAGAGTGCAAATCAGATATCACAAACTATCTACATTCATTCAAAAGGGTCTGTTATGTATTTATGCCATTTTAAGTTATATGTATGAGAGAGAGAGAGAAAGAGAGACTACAAAATAAGGCCTGATCCTGGAAACACTTATGCACATGCTACTTCCCACACATGAATAGTTCAAGTCAATGGGACATGAAGTCAAGCACACATGTAACTCTTTGAAGGATTGAGGTCTATCTGACTTGATGTCCAAATATTTACTTGAAAATTTTACAACTTGTGATATTTGAGACAGCTCTTGACTAGCAAAATCCCTTTGATTCATAGTTAATATATAAGCTTTAACAACACACAACTACAGACAACACTCCCTGTAATTCAACCTGCAGTGTTTTGGGACTGACCAAATATCCAAGCAAGTCAGAGAAATATAATTAATGCCGAAAGATACTACAAACAAAGTAAAGCCCAACTGCGAGCTATGTTTACGCAAGGGCATTGATTTCAATTCTTTCTGGTAACTGTTGGGAGAATCTGGAATTCTTCCTCAACATGTTCACATGCCAGTGACCGGATGTGGATCAATAATTATTTAGAGTTCCTTCCAAATGAAAGCGCTGGGTAATGAAATCAACACCTACCAATATTTACTTGATAACCAAAGTAATTTCCAAAAGGATGTACATTTCCTATTTTTAAACCTTCAAGTTTGTTAGTTTCTTCCTACAAAAAACCAAAACAATGCCTCATAGGAGGTTTTCACCACCTCTAACCTTATTCTTTCGTACCACAATATTTCTGCTTACAGAAATTCTAGCACAGTTTATATGGCAGTTTCAACAGCCTCTACCCCATCACAGATCCCATTGAATTCATATTTTTACCTAGAGGTGCCTTTTTTGGGGCACTTTCATTGATAAGACCTAAAATAAGGACAGACAAAGTGTATCTGATGGTTGAAAGCTTTATACTACTTTTAGCAAGGAAGTTTTACTTCTCAAATCCTTGGGGCATTTCATTAGTCAAGTCAGTAATTCTCAGTTGTTAAATATTAGGGGTGAAATCCCGCTCCCAGTGAAGTCAATGGGATTTTTGCCATTGACTGTGATGCAGCAAGGCTCTCAACCCCAGCCAGCAGCAATCAAACTCCCCACCAGTTTTCTGACTTAAGTAATTTAAGTAATTCAAGGCAGTGCACAACATACTTGTTCTGCAGTAAAAGAATTTATAGACAGGATACAATCATCAATATAATCAAGTACTCACTCAGCCTCTGAGTACCCATTCTCTGAGCCTTCCAGAGTAAGCAACTCTATTCAAACATTAATAATATTTCATATTATATTTTTCAAATATGAGGCATAAAAAAACCTAAATTCTGCCATTTGTAATGGCTTTATCAATATAATGAGGTTGAATGGGTAGGGTGTGGGTAAATACTATTTGCCAGATGAAACAAAGTCTTAATTTTATGATTATTACACACACACACACACACACACACACAAACTATCTTCCATATCAAAGTATTTGCAGGAACATGGGAAAGTGAGTTGAAAGAGAAGAAGGGAAACAGTAGGAATTCAAGGATGGCAAAAGGCATTGAGGCCATGATTCAGCAAGGTACTTAAGGTGCTTACAATGGAACTGCTCACATGCTTGAAGTTACTCTTACAGTTTTACCATGAGCCCTTGAAGTCAGGTAATTAGGTGAGAATCTCAGCTTTTACTTAAAAATAAAAGGGTACATTTCTACCCCTCCCAGTTGCAGAGAAAAGCCTGAAAATAAACCCTAGGGGTCCCAAATCTGGACATCAAATAACAAGAACCCACGGTTAATCTAATTATTTTTAAGACAATCCTATGATTTTTGAATGCTTGGGGCTGATAACAGTGGGCATGTGCTTAAGTACCTTGCTGATTCTGGGCCTTGTCAAGTGCCTTCTATCATCACTACTGGGGAAGATGTTATTCCCAACCCTACCTCGGGCTGTTGCTCCTCCTGCATTACTGACGTGTAGTTTAATTTCACCAATCCGAAAAGGCCTGTAAAAAATTAAAAGGTGGGTGGGGGGAAATAAAAGATTAAGGGCTGTAACTAGCAAAGGTTGGAGCATTTATGAAAAAAAATAAAGAAAAATACTGAAAAGTATAGGCATTTCTATCCCCCACTTTCTCCAGATAAATAGAAAAGATAATAGAAGCAACCTAAAGATATTGCACAAACTTGTTTATGGATATCTGGATCAACGGGAGTTGGAAAAAATGGGAATTTGGAGTTTGCCAGCCCAGCTACCCAGGGTTCTGCAATGTACAGGGTTATACCAATTTCTGCAGATCAGCTACACACAAATGGAAATACAAGGGACGGTGTGGGGGAAGAAGAAAGAGTTCTTGGTAATAGGAAAAGTGTTGTTCCACTGTATGTGCTTCTCTACCTTTTTCCTGACATGACCCATATCACAACAGAAAAGAGTTTCATGCACCATCTCCTTTATTTTGGGGACACCTCTGACACCTGGCTAAAGAACAGGAAGGTGATCACGAATGCCCACACCCTGGACCCAATTGGTGGACTCACAAGCCCTAGGCTGAAAAAGCAGGCATTAGTTTTTGCCTCCCAAAATGAACATTTATATTGGTATCATGCATCACACAAAACATTATGAACAAAGAGGCATGCCTCTCAGTAGCACTAAGGCCCCTTCGCACAGTTCTCTTTCTGGATAAAGAGACCTTAGTGTAACTTAAAATCAGGCTGTTTAAAGGTTATGGTGACCAGATGTCCTGATTTTATAGGCTTTTTCTTATACAGGCGCCTATTACCCCCTCCCCTACCCCTATTTTTCACACTTGCTATCTGGTCACCCTATTAGAGGCTGCTGAGATAAGTTTGCCTAATTTGTCCCACGCTTGTTTTCAAGCTTCATTCTTCCACGCTGCAGCATATACCCAGAAAACCTTCTTTCTCCCTGGACCCCAATCATGCAAGGTTGATAAAAACGGACTTCAGTTATAGTCTAGAGCAGGGGTTCCCAAACTATGGTATGTGAACCCCTGGGGGTATGCGAGATGCCTTTGGAGGGTGCATGGGAGAAAATACGTAATGGTCACTTTTATTTTATTTATTTTATTTATTGCATTTTCATAATCGGCTACTCAGACAAAGCTTTAAAACACTGTGGGAATTTGTTATATAAAATACGGTATTTACTTCAAGATGTACCAATGAGAACAGATACACAGAGACACTGATGTACAGAGCCCTCACCTCTAATCACCGTACACCACGGGTTCAGTTGCCCAGCAACTATCCAGTCTAACTGAGCTCAGAACTTGGGGTGGGTGAGACGGTGTTTGGTTGTATTTGTCACCTTATAACTATATCTGTATGTAACAGTGAAATATGGACAGATGGCTAAAGACAGTGTTAAGAAGAACACACACAATAACAGTGATGAGAAGGGTAGGAGTACACAGGCTGCTGGTAGATCTGGAAGGCAGCGTGCAATAAGAAAAGTTGGGAACCTCTAGTCCAGGGCATGCGGCAGACCGTAAGAACTATTGAATTAAATGACTATTCCTTCCTTATGCAAACTTCTTCCACAGAACCCATCATTGTTAACCCACCAAAGTAAATGTTAATAAAATAAAGAAATAACAAGCATGCAGGGCCTTGGAATCAGAGTCTTCTGTAACCTGGTTCATTGAGACAATACTGTTCAGACATACACTTAGAATGCGAACTTTTTGGATCAGGGGCCAGGTTTTACTTCATGATCTGTACAGCATGCAGCGCATTGATGCCATCTAATAAAATCAAGCATGACTTCACCCTCCATCAAGTCAGTCTACCTGAACAGATCATGGAAGACGCTCATCTAAGATTATCTTATTTTTTGCACACAGGGATGTATGAGACACAGACTGTACATATGCCTTCACCGCTTTTGCAATACATTAAAAGGACAACATTCTAGTCTTTTGGTGCATGCCAGATTTCTAGTTTTAATTCAAATGGATTTTTATTGCTTTCCAGCTGCCACTTAAAATTGGATATTGGAAGAAAAAAATATCCAAAAGGGCAGCAAGAAGCATCAGCATGTAGCTCAGACAGCTGCCCATATGTATAGACCAGCCTTAATGATTCACACGATAGGGCTGTCTACTGCTACTGGTCACCCAGCAAACTGGACGGGGGAGCAGGGAGAACAATTGCAGTTCAGGCAACAAGACAATTCCAATGAGACTAAAAGCCTGACTCTGCAGACTCTTTGTAGGCAGAATTCCCCATGAAGTCAGAGGGATGCTATGCGGAGAGCAGCTACAGATCAAGCTCTGACCCTGTGGGGCAAACTACATTAACAAAACAAAAATTACTTACAAAGACTCCAAGAGATTAAGTTCCTGATGATTTGTCCATACACAGACAAGAGTTATAAGTATGCCTTTTTGCTAACGTTCTTTCAAGAAGAATTATTTTTATTATAATAAAAAGAACAGGAGTACTTGTGGCACCTTAGAGACTAACAAATTTATTAGAGCATAAGCTTTCTTGGACTACAGCCCACTTCTTCGGATGCATATGCATATGCATCCGAAGAAGTGGGCTGTAGCCCATGAAAGCTTATGCTCTAATAAATTTGTTAGTCTCTAAGGTGCCACAAGTACTCCTGTTCTTCTTTTTGCGGATACAGACTAACACTAACATGGGGGGGAGGGATAGCTCAGTGGTTTGAGTATTGGCCTGCTAAACCCAGGGTTGTGAGTTCAATCCTTGAGGGGGCCACTTGGGGATCTGGGGCAAAATCAGTACTTGGTCCTGCTAGTGAAGGCAGGGGGCTGGACTCGATGACCTTTCAAGGTCCCTTCCAGTTCTAGGAGATAGGCTATCTCCATTAATTTCTAATTTCTAATTACTCTGAAACCTTTTATTACAATGTGCAGTTAAGAACAAAAACCCCACAATTCCACCTGCTTTTTCTTTTAAAAAAAACATATGCAAAACTTGGACACCAACAGGGCAGGAAGAGACTATAAGATAAAGGGATGAGTGAAGCGGAAATGCTATTTTAACTTTCACCTGTCTTTTATGCCTCAGTAGCATCGTACGTAAACATAATGAAAGGGAAGTATCAGGGGGTAGCCGTGTTAGTCTGTAGTCTTTAAGGTGCCACCGGACTCCTTGTTGTTTTTGTATAATGAAAGGGAGTTCCTGCTTTGAATAGCTTGCATGCTAAATAGACAATGCAGACAAGCATAACTACAAATTAGCTGTGCCTTAGTTACTGACCTATTCCCCTGTAGTAGATCAACTTAGCACTTGATTTGCTTATTTATGTACAAATAACCAGAGTTTTTCCAGCATCCTCATACATCTGAGCTCTAGAGTCAAACTGAAAGGTTTGGTAAGTTTGAACACATGCCTTTTACCTACAGTTGGGGGTTAAAAAGAGTAAATTACAAGCTCCAGTTAAAAAGCAAACTCTTATACACAGGCTTGGAAGGATTAGATTTTTCATCAGTAAGTATCACTGTACACACAAAAAACAATGAAAAACTATTTCCATCAATAATAATTGAAATGTACAGATAGTCAAAGTAAGAAAAATGCTGCTTGAGAACTAGACTTTGATTTAAAGATATTTACTCTGTATATTTTCACATGTGATGTTGACAATTTGTGTTTTAGCAATTAAAGCTTTCATTTTTTTGAATCTCAATGTCTATTGTCATTCATTGTCAGACCCCCTCCCACTGTCTGACACACACCCACATGCATAATTTTGCATAACAGTGAAAATTTAAATTGATAAAAATTGAAAAAATGCTTAAAAATAAACATTGAGATTATCTGTTGAAATTATTTAAAAAAAATAGAGTTCTGCCAAGCCTCGTTATACAGAAGCACCAAGTGATTCTAAATCATCACATAGATAAAATTTAAAATGACCATCTCCAATTCTCACCAAATTGTGGATGCCACTAAGCACAATTAACGGAAAAATATTCTCTTAACTTTACCTAGTTAATTCTAGCCTCAACAGCATCCCTTGTCTGTCCTGTCTGTTTGGAATGTAAGCTCTTTTGGGCAAGCACCGTCTCTCACTGAGTGTACCATGCCCACCAAAACGGGGCTCCAACCTCAGTTGGAGTCCTCTAGGCAGTACTGCAATACAAATAATGATATGCAGCACAGTATAGTTGAGGTTGACCAATGCTTTCCATTTTAAGATCCTGTTTTCAGTTGCTTATAACTTTGCCAAAGTTAATTGTTTGGGATGAAATTTATCATGCTGGCTGTCCACAATCTTTTTTTGTGAGGGGATGGGAGAGAGGAAGATTTCAGACAATGCTTCAACCCAGGAGCGCCACCAGCTTTTCTGCCGCCCTAGGGCGGCAGAAGGTACCACCCCGAAATGCCACCCCCCAGAGGCGGAGGAAGGTCCCGCTGCTGAAATACCGCCGCGGTCGCCGCCCCCCAAATTGTAGCACCCTAGGCAACCACCTAAGTCACTGAATGAGTTGCGCCAGCCCTGCTTCAATCATTTCCATAAACAAGATCAGGGGAAAATATATTGTTTTTCTCCATGTTAAAAAATTCGTCCAACTGTATTGTTAAGAAGCTCTAACACTCCCATGCTTGGGAGCATGGACTTGAAATTTGGCAAGGGTGTTGCCATAGTACCAGGTCATGCTTTTTGCAATCTTAGTGAAAAATCTGCTCAAATTTGTCCACGTTCAGAGCCTCTGAAAAAAATCTCAGTTTGCACATGCTCATTAGAGACTTGAGAGAGTGGCCTGAAGTTCTCCAAAGATTCCATCTGTACTGATCATGCTCTGGCCCCACACAGCTCCTATGGTCTGACCACATTTCACATGCACCATCCCTGTGACTCAGCATACTCCACCCCAAGGTTGCAGGAACCTAGCAGGACTTTCCTTGCAACTGCTCCTTTCACCGACCAGCGACTGCTGCGGCACCAAGCAGAAGAACTGAGAGTAGGGAGACTGTCTCTCCTGTGCTCACAATACTCCTGTGATGGCCCCCCACGCCCTTTCACGATGCCACCTGGAACTGGGGTACCACTGAGCCCGCCTGACCCACTAGCCTGTATTGCTATACGCTATATTGCTGAAGCAAGCCAGTCAAGCCTTCCCCCAGGCTTCAGACTGCACTTTACCAGCACACATACAGGTAGGGACACACACAGTTGCAGCTATACACACAGATGCTGAGATCAGCTCTGTATGGGAAGGCTCAGCTAAGGAACTGCCCAGTACTCAAGTGCACACCCCCTCTGGAGGGTAAACCCAAAATTATACTATCTTGCACTACACAGAGAACTGTACAGCGTAAGCTCATGAAATTCACCCCCTCCCTCAACGTGGAGGGGAATATACACAGCTTTCTGCCCCAAGTTATGATTTCCACACACACACACAGGTTTTAAACAAAACAAAAACAAGTTTATTAACTATGAAAGACAGATTTTAAGTGATAAGGGATAGCAAACAGATCAAAGCAGATTACCTAGCAAATAAAACAAACACGCAATCAAAGCTTAATATACTAAAGAAACTGGTTATAAGTAGCAAATTCTAACCCTAAATGTTGTTTTAGGTAGATTGCAGAGATTCTTGAAGACAAGCTGCATTTGCTTGCAGCTTAAAACTCCAGATCTTTCTTTCACAGGCCAGACAACACTCTCACCTGGGCTCAGCCCTTCCCCCCAGTCCAGTCTTTTTGTTCTCAGGTGTTTCCAGCAGTCCTCTTTCTTGGGCGGGGAGTCGATGAAGAACGAACCACAATGATGTCACTCCCCTGCCTTAAATAGTTTTTGCCTATGGCGTGAATTCTTTGTCTCCCAGTTTGATTCCCACCTCCGGTCAGTGGAAAAATACTAGTATTATCATGGAGGCCAGTACCAGATGACTTGGTCACACATCCCTGCAGCCATAACTCAGAGGCTGTTTGCAGCATCCCCAGGAAGGCTTCCCAGTGGGAGATTAGCATCTTCAAAGACCTACTGTTTTCCTTAATGGCCCTTCCCAACCGGCCATCCACACTGATTGCATTCTGTCTAGTGGGCATTCCCCAGGTGTAAACACATTTGTAATAGATTCATAGACAATATTCCTAACTTCAGATACAAAAATAATACAAATAGGACAATCATATTCAGTAAATCATAACCTTTCCAATGATATCTCACATGCCTTATCTTGCATAAAATACATCATAGTTATGCCATAGTCATATCATAACAATATCTCCAAGAAGAATATGGGGGTGTAGTGCCACAACTCCCATTACTGGAGCCCAGGCAGCAAGGGGAAGAATGAGGGAATTGCTTGAGTGGTAAGGAGCTGGGCTTGGGGAAGGGCAAGTAGGGAGACTGGCACCCAGGGAAAGAGGCAGGTGGGGAGAGGGAAGGCGGGAGTTTGAGACTGAGATGAGGAGTCAAAAAGAGTTGGGAAGGGAAACTAGGTCAAGGAGACAAGAGGGGCACGTGAGGGAGGTGAGACTGGTAAAAACTGGAGGGGCCAAGGGCAGAAGGGTCTGTAACCACTAGAGAACACTCTCCTCCATAGCATGGAATGGAACACAACATTCCCTAGTCCAGGGGTTCTCAAACTTTTGTCCTGGTGACCCCTTTCATACAGCAAGCGACCCCCCCCATAAATTAAAAACACTCTTAAAATATATTTAGCACCATTATAAATGCTTGAGGCAAAGCAGGGTTTGGGGTGGAGGCAGACAGCTCATGACCCTCCATGTAATAACCTTGTAACCCCCTGAGGGGTCCTGACCCCCAGTTTGAGAACCCCTGCCCTAGTCTCAAAACTCCTATGCTGTCAGCAAATAGCTGTGAACCTCCCCCCCCGACAAAGTGCATGCCTCATCGCCCTCTCTCTGCTGGCTGGCCTACACTGAAGATAACCTACCAGTGCTATAAATTACTCATTTAGCCCAAGTGGCAGAGGTTTGTGCTCTGGATCTAAAGGTTCCAACTCTGCTGGTGATCCATGTGAGAGTCAATATGGTTCCATATAAAGATATTTGGTTTTTTCAGTTTGCTTTTTAAACCCTCCCCCTCCCCCCACCACCACCCAAAATGAGATTGCAAAACCCAGCCCTCAGAAATTAGGACCTGCCAGCATGAAGGTTGTCTGTGCAACCTTAATTCAGCCCACTTGTTCATAGAATCATAGGGTTAGAAGGGACCGCAAGAGTCAGCTAGTCCAGTGGTTTTCAAACTTTTTTTCTGGGGACCCCATTGAAGAATGCCTGCAACCCAACGGAGCTGGGGATGAGGGGTTTGGGAGGGGTTCAGGGTTGGAGCACAAGGTTGGAGTGCGGGGGTGAGGGCTGCGGGGTGGGGCCAGGAATGAGGGGTTCAGGGTGTGGGAGGGGGCTCTGTGCTGGGGCTGTAGAGATATTAAAGAAGGTACTAACAGTGATTCCCCCAAGTGACAGTGACCCCCATAATTTGTCCCCCACACTTTAAAATCCAACAGTTTCACCAAGTACAAAAATCTCTTGGGTCTTCTGTTAAAACTTGTAAGCTACTGTCTGTAGAAACCATTGATTGTATCTATCCTGTGAAAGATACTTTATTACTATGTAAAA
Source organism: Malaclemys terrapin pileata (assembly GCF_027887155.1). Classification (NCBI taxonomy): domain Eukaryota; kingdom Metazoa; phylum Chordata; order Testudines; family Emydidae; genus Malaclemys; species Malaclemys terrapin. Next base: position 38,484,067 of record NC_071505.1, on the reverse strand, counting down.
CTTACAAACAAATTAATTGACTTTGTTCTTGAAGTGAACACTGTTATCACCCCTGCTGTGAGCCTCCAGCCGTTCGTTGTAACAGCAACCGCTCCTAGGAACAGACCCCCACCCTCTGTGATTAAAGGGCCCGGAGTCTCAAATGAATTAGCACACACCCCAAAAGTGGTGGAGACAGTAAATTAAAATATGGTTAAGATATGGAATGTACGTTGATGAATGCGTGATGTACATGAATGGTTAAGGCGGTGCCAGCCTAGAAAGGGAGTATCCATCAGCCGAAGAATGTGTAAAGTGGACCACCAGAACCCCCGGAGGGTAAACTGGGATCTACCCCATCACCTGGAAGGATGAGAAACACAAACTTTGGACAGTTTGGAGCCACCAGGAATGTGCCATCTGCTGATTGAGTCAGCAACAGCAGAATGAAACAGCTCCCATAGACTAACATAGGAATTAAATCCTAGAAGAATGAACTCTCAAGACTGATGACTTTGAGTCTCTGGTTCTGCTGCCAGCCTCCAGGAGCATCAGGTGCACCTGACACAGACGCCGCTCTATCCTCATGACCAAGATACCTGGCCAGTAACTTGGCATGAGCAACTTCTAGGCTGGTAATTATAACACCTATACAGAACTTGAATGAGTGATTGTGTGAATGAATCTATATATATGTATATGTATAAGGAATAAATAGTGATAGGAATAAGTGGTCAAACAACATTGTTTACTTTTATCTTTTGCTTTATCATTATATTTACAATAAATGTGGCATCTTTGCCTTATCCCTCTTAATAAGATCCTGCTGGTTTTTATTCTATTGGTATAACAGGGCAAGGGGTTGGGGTGTAGGAGGGGCGTCAGGGCTCTGGGCTGGGGGTGCAAGCTCTGGGGTGGGGCTGGGGATGAGTGGTTTGGGGTGCAGGAGGGGCTCCATGTTTAAGAGGGCTCTGGACTGGGATGGGGGTTGGGGTGCAGGAGGGAGTCAGGGCTCTGGGCTGGGGCCATGGATGAGGAGTTTGTGGTGCAGTAGGGGGCTCTGGGTTTGGCGGGGCTCAGGGCTGGGGCAAGGGGTGCAGGAGGGGGCTCAGTGCTGGGGCAGGGGATAGGGGTGTGGGAAGGGGCAGGGCTCTGGGGTGGGGCTGGGGATGAGGAGTTAGGGGTGCAGAAGGGGTTCCAGGTTTGGGGGGGCTCAGGGCCAGAGATTGGGGTGCAGGCTTACCTCCGGTGGCTCCTGATCAGCAGCGCAGCCGAGGTGCAGAGGCAGGCTTCCCACCTGTCCTGGCACTGCAGACTGCGCTGTGGCCCAGAAGCAGCCAGCAGCAGGTCTGGCTCTTAGGTAGAGGCGTGCAAGCAGCTCCGCTCGGCTCTCGCCAGCAGGCACTCCCCCCCTTCCCATCCCCATTGCCTAGAACAGTGCTCTCCAAACTTTTTTGATCACGCACCCCTATCAGTAAAAAAATTTTGAGCACGCACCCCCTGCTGCGCCGAAGCAAAAAAGAGCCACTTGGACTCTTGCTACATGGGCAACCTTAATTCAGGCTTTTCCTAACTTTCCAGTGCTTGACTTTTCAACTTTTAACATTCTTATATTGTAGTTTCTTTTTGTATGTAATACAGTAACATATATAACCACATAATACTGGGTAATTTCTTGAGATTCCCTAATTTCTATTCATGGGTCTCAGCACTGCAACAAAAGAAGATTGGTATTTCAAATGTATGCAAAGCCTTCCACAGGTCAAAGACCCCAGGGTCAGTGCAGCCTATAGCAGCAGTGAGACAGGGACATTTCTTTAACCACAGCAGTGTTTCCTAGTGGAGAGAGCATAGGATTAGGACTCAGGAGACCTAAGTTCTTTTCCTGGCTCTGCCACCGGCCTGCTGGGTGACCTCGGGCAAGTCACTTCACCTCCCTGTGCCTCAGTTGCCCAATCTGTAAAATGGGGAAACTGATTAAAGTTCCCTCATGAAAAGCATTGCATAAGATCTAGGTGATGGTATTACTATTTTCATCCTCCTGCTGCAAGACAGCTGGGCAGGCAGCCATCTTCACTTACATTTCATGGATTGGGGAGAAGAGACTGCAATATCTTCCCCTAAAAGATTTGTGGGAGGGGGGGAAAAGGGAGGGAAAGGTTGGCTACCCAGATTTCCTTGAAGATCTTTGAAGGAAGGGACATACTTTTCCAGTAACTCCTATCCAGCATAAAACGAAATGAAAAAATAAAGGATATAGTGAAAAAGCAGATTTCTCCAAAGTAAAGGCTGGCACTGTATTGCACCAGGCCTTGTATTCTCCAGGCAGCCTCATCAATGGTGGGTATTCCAAGGTCAATTCAGGATGGCATCCAGCATGTTTAGCCAGTGTATGATGCATAACACTGCAGGTACACTGATGATGGGGAAAAGGAATCAGCGAGAGTAGGAGTGTCAAAATGCTCGCTGTTAACTTGGATGGAATCTATTAGTAAACTATTGGTTGCAGATTAGGTTTTTTTCCTAGCATGTGGTGTCTTAGTTCACTACACTGTTTCAGTTCTTGTTGTATAATTAGGTATCTGAAACTGTCTCTGATCTGTTATTCTCCCCACTGCAAACAGAGGATAAACACACAGTCATCAAACATATGAATGCAGGGTTCAGATAGGACTTTAATTGAAAGACACTAAAAACAAGTTACTATTAAAGACTCATTCCTCACCTCCTCTGTTGTTACTATCACTTTTTAGGAACATATTTCAAGCATAGCATAAGAAGAAAGGACTTTTAAGCAGATCAGTAGAAATTGCTACCTCCCCCCCCCCCCCACATTAGGATTGAATTTGGCCCTACATCTTTGTCTGAACACACCCGAATATTAAAGAACTTGTTCCATTCAGACAATGAATTGGAGTCAAACAAATTTTTTTTTTTTAAATTCTCTCTCTTTCTATTAATGATGTGATGTGGTCAACTACTTTTTTGAAAACAGGTTTTTTTAAGCCAATATTTATTCTTCACTATTATCTCTGCAGAAACTTGAAAAATAGCTTACTTTCCCCCAACATTTTATCATCATTATCTCCATTAGGGAAATACAGTAGCTTTTTCTCTGTTTCTAGAACTGCTCTGTGTTTATTACAGTCTATGCATAAACATTATTGGTATAACTGGTCAGAAACAGTGGGAAGGAACTTGCTACAACTTGTTTTAATTTTTCATTGAAACAAACTTTCAACAACTTTTTATAAACATGTCTAATTGTCTGCAATGTCTATCTAAGGTATTCATATGGTCCACTATTACCATAGTGTCTGAGCATCTCACACTCTTTAATGCATTTATCTTCATAAACCCTGAGGTAGGGAAGCAAGATTAGCTGCATTTTACAGATGGAAAACTGAAGCACTGCGAGCCCAAGGGCCAGATTTTTAAATATATTTAGGCACCTGATGGGATTTTCAAAAGCGCCTAGGTGCCAACTCCTATTGAAACTTCCAATACCTTTTATTTTTGCTGAGAGAATTTTGTGCCAACAACCCTTCAGTCTGAAGTCCTCTTTACCCACAAACAGGGATAGCACATGTCCTTGTTAGCCATGCATATTTCCTCATGCCAATATCCCTCAGCCCTGCTCTTTTGGGATCAGTGCTAGGGAGGAGGGAATGCAAGAAAGAGCATACTGGGTCAGACCAATGGTCCATCTAGCCCAGTATCCTGTCTTCGGACACTGGTCAGTGTCAGGTGCTTCAGAGGAAAGACGATCAGCCTTGATGCACATTCAGTCCCTGGCCTCTCTGCCAAGACTGCCAATTAATGCAAACTGCAATATGAACGTTCATCCTATGGACACTAGACTGAGACCACTACAGTACTTCACTTAGATCATAGAACAACCATGAAATGTAACAATGGTCATTAGTGACCAGGGCTGGATCCAAACCAGCAACCACATGTAAAAGGCTCTGTACTCCATTAGCAAACCCTGAGCCATCTCACCCCATGACACTCCAATATTCTTGGACAGAACACAATTTGTTTGTTTGTTTTCAATGAAAAAGTGTAATTAAAATCTCACTCAAGTCTACATACATTAAAATCTACTGCATTCCTTTTGTATACTAAAACTGTAATTTTGTCAGAGATAGCTTACCAAGTTTGTCAGGTACAGCCAGCTTATTGTGAATCCATGTTGCTTATGTAATATGCTGGATAAGTATGTCCCATCCCACTCTAACAAGTGGTCCACAGAGGATAAAATCCTACTACTACTCACTAACCAAATAACTCTTTTTGCATAAGTGGTAGGCGCAAACCTGTGTTTTGGAGCTGAAGATACAGGGTTCCTCGTGACCAATTATACTTATCACTCATCTGTTGCTCCCTTTTGTGTACCTACGATTCCCTTCCCCAACCTAATATTTTACCCAGTATGAAAGTTGAGCCAACCAACTGGTATGTTCCTATGTCTCTTTTTACTTTTATCACAAAATAACATAACGGTACGAAGGATTTAAGGCTGATACAATTTAAATGCTTATAAATAAAATCTTACAATATTTACAGACAACTCATCTTCATTTCCAAGTAGTATCTCTTTCCCATTTACATACTGCAAATATCCAACATGACACATCAGCTGAAATCTGGTGCCCAATGATGCAACAGACACAAATTTAGGAATTGGAACTTGTTTCAAAACCGTCACCAAGGTGACCTACTCTATGTCATACACATTTCCCCAGAACCACCCACACCTCTGAGACTTACCAGGAGCAACTAGCTCTGACCACAGTCGGTTGCAGATCACGGTTCTGCCTTCTTGTGTGTCAGGGATTACTTGTATCAACATATTTCAGCAGTTGAGTTTAAACTGATTGGAAAATGCACACCCCTGAGTGACATAGTTATACTGACCTAATCCCCAGTGAAAACAGTGTAATGTTAATGGGAGGGCTTCTCCTGTCAACATAGCTACGACCTCTCAGGGAGGTGGAGTATATCTACGCTGACGGGAGAAGCTCACCTACTGGCGTAGGTAGCATCTTCACTAAGCGCAGCAGCTGCACCACTACAGCGCTTTAAGCCTAGACAAGCCCTAGGCTCCTGCATAGCTGACTTTGCTGCTATTCACTACCCACATTCAAACACCTGGAAGCGAGATCCAACGTTCACTTGCACACTTCAGAAGTGAGAAAATACAATGCAGAGGTGTTTAACATAGGGCAGGACAAAGCACCGCAGATTACATGTCAAGAAAAAAAACCTGTGCTGCTCCATAGGGATTGGCAACAAGAAAACCTAGCAAGACTTTCCCATCTCCAAGTTCTAAGGTTCTGTAAAACTGCAGCTCACCATTTATTATCATCAGACAGATAATGAGGCAGCAGGCTACCTGGGCCTTTCAGTGTTTTAAATTATTGCCACTTACATTCATTAGGGTCACCACGTACACTTGAATTATGATGAACAAAAACCAGGTTGCTGGAGAAAATAGGGACCGAGAATAATCCTCAAATCAACCCTGCAAGATTAGAAGAGATTTAAGGAAGAGACAGGTTGCCAGATTTGGAAAGAGGTGATAAAGAGGCAGAAGTAGTACAGTCCAAATCTGGTCATCTGTTGAGGAATCACATTATCTCAGGGACTAAGTGCCTGCCTAAAGACCATGGTAAAGATATGACTTTACCAAGAAGAACCCGTCTTAACTGGAGCTAATATTCTAGACTTGTCACAATCTGGATTCAGGCCATGACATGGGACTGAAAATGCTTTAGTGGCACTGATGGATGATCTCCTGCTGTCAATGGATAGAGAATAGGCATTTATTCTCATCCTCCTCGACCACTCTTCAGCATTCGACATCTGCTGTATCACCTGAGAGAGGTAGCAGGGGTCCAGGGTATTGTGCTAAGATGGTTTGAGTCCTTCCTGGAGAGATGCATCCAATGAATAGTGATGGGAAATTGCACCTCTACCACTAGACCCTGTAGTTACAAACACTACATTGCACACACACACTTCTCTCTCCTGGAGAGAGCATGACAGAACAAGCCACATGTGATAGATATTAGTCATGTAGCTTAATGCACTACTGGAAAGAGCTCAGTTATTAAAGTGATAAGCATGGTATAAGAACCTATAGCCTTCTCAGAGCTCTATCTGCTAAGTGTTAGTAACCTCTGGCCTACGGATGTTTTGTGGGACTAGAAATTAATTATTTGTGTTTGTTATAAAATGTTAAATATGTAGTTGATGAGTGGAACTGGAGAAAGAGGGTCAGGGTCTAGGAGGAACCTGGTACCAAACTAAACTAAGGATGCAGGAATGCATGCTGATTCCACTCTCCAGGCTGCTAGTTCTCAAATTCTGTGGCCCTAGCAGAGCTATGATTTCTTCGTGCTTTCAGCTTTCCTTGGAAATAATTCTGCCATGAAGAATGTGTGTAGTATTTTATATTCATAAAATCATAGAAGATCAGGGTTGGAAGGGACCTCAGGAGGTCATCTAGTCCAACCCCCTGCTCAAAGCAGGGCCAACGCTACTAAATCATCCCAGCCAGGGATTGGTCAAGCCAGGCCTTAAAAACCTCTAAGGATGGAGATTCCACCATCTCCCTAGGTAACCCATTCTAGTGCTTCACCACTCTCCTAGTGAAATTTTTCCTAATATCCAACCTAGACCTCCCACACTGCAACTTGAGAACATTGCTCCTTGTTCTATCATCTGCCACCATTGAGAACAGCCTCACTCCATCCTCTTTGGAACCCCGCTTCAGGTAGTTGAAGGCTGCTATCAAATCCCCCCGCACTCTTCTCTTCTACAGACTAAACAAGCCCAGTTCCCTCAGCCTCTCCTCGTAAATCATGTGTCCCAGCCCCCTAATAATTTTCGTTGCCCTCTGCTGGACTCTCTCCAACCTGTCCACATCCTTTCTGTAGTGGGGGCACCAAAACTGAACGCAATACCCCAGATGTGGCCTCACCAGTGCCAAATAGAGAAGAATAATCACTTCCCCTCAATCTGTTGGCATTGCTCCTACTAATGCAGCCCAATATGTCGTTAGCCTTCTTGGCAACAAGGGCACACTGTAGACTCATATCCAGCTTCTCATCCACTGTAATCCCCAGATCCTTTTCTGCAGAACTGCCTCTTAGCCAGTCGGTCACCAGCCTGTAGCAGTGCATGGGATTCTTCCATCCTAAGGGCAGGACTCTGCACTTGCCCTTGTTGAACCTCATTAGATTTCTTTTAGTCCAATCCTCCAATTTGTCTAGGTCTCTCTGGACCCTATCCCTACCCTCCAGTGCAGAGGTGGGCAAACTTCAGCCCGGGGGACACATCCGGCCCTCCAGACGTTTTAATCTGACCCTTGAGCTCCCGCCGGGAAGTGGGGTCTGGGGCTTGCCCTGCTTGCTCCACTACGCATGGGTCCCGGAAGCAGTGGCACATCCCCTCTCCAGCTCCTATGTGTAGGGGCAGCCAGGGGGCTCCGCACGCTGCCCCCACCCCAAGCACTGCCCCCGCAGCTCCCATTGGCTGCAGTTCCTGGCCAATGGGAGCTGCAGGGGCAGCACCTGTGGACAGGGCAGCGCACAGAGCTGCCTGGCCACGCCTCCATGTAGGAGCCAGAAGGGGGACATGCCGCTGTTTCTGGGAGCTGCTTGAGGTAAGCACCACCCGGATCCTGTCATCCTGACTCCCTCCTGTGCCCCAAACCCCTGCCCTGATCCCCCTCCTGTCCTCCGAACCCCTCAGTCCCAGCCCAGAGCACCCTCCTGCACCCCCAATCCCTCATCCCTAGCACCACCCCAGAGCCCATACTCCCAGCTGGAGCCCTCCCGCAGCCCAACCCCTAATTTTGTGAGCATTCATGTTCATGGCCTGCCATACAATTTCCATACCCAGATGTGGCCCTCGGGCCAAAAAGTTTGCCCACCCTTGCTCCAGCGTATCTACCTCTCTGCCCAGCTTCTGTTTATCTTACTGTTAGAGATAGACCCAGACCAGAACACTGGATCTCGACACCCCCTGAAATTTTGGATCTGTCCACTCAATATACTCAATAAAGATCTCTTTCCTACAAGTCTGCCCACCTGCTTCAATATTATTGCTCAAGAAAGAACACTGACATTTGATGCATAAGGCAGACTACATCTCCGTATTTAACAAAAAAAATTGTAACCATCCCCCTCCCTTGCCCAAAGACATTTTACATTTTATTCCTATTCCAGGTGGTTCCCCTCCACACTCACCTCCCTTTCCCAAAAAACAAGAAAGGCGTTAGATCAGTGCCTGACTTATAATTTTTCAGCATGTAGCAGTAAGAATACACCCCCCCAAAAATCGATTTAACACTGTCATCACTGAATTAAACAAGACATGAGTATACAGTTAGAACACTGGGATGCTAGGGTTACAGATGCTGATGTTACAGGTATAGGGTGACCAGATGTCCCGATTTTATAGGGACAGTCCCGATTTTTGGGTCTTTTTCTTATATAGGCTCTATTATCCCCCACCCCCGTCCCAATTTTTCACACTTGCTGTCTGGTCACCCTATACAGGTAGCTCTTCCCCTCCCCCAATCACAACTCAAAACCTAGAAAAATCAAATTGCTGAAACACAATAGAGTCTGCTTAATCCACAAACAGAAAAAGGATAAGACAATGAATTCTATAACCATTTTTTGACCAAGAAACCCAATCAACCCACTATAATCAAGCAATTTAAATATCTAGAGATAATATTATGTAAATGTATTTTTCCCTGTAAGTTTAATGTTTGTTGAAAATGCTGGACTGAAAGTCCTAGAAGAAAATTTCTTTTATTTTGTGCGTTTGTTTTGTTATTTTAGGTTCATTAAAAGGAACAGAATCCATCTTATTTACTCAAAACACCAATGCAAAATGAACATTCTCCAGGCATATAGTTAAACTTGATAATTCTTGGGGAAAACTACTGACAGTGCCATGCATGCACAGGTACAGTGTCACTTTGCAAAGTTTAATCTCTTGGGCATTTTTCCTCCAGAAGCAACAGTTAGCAGTTGTCAAGTTGTTTTCTACTTCAGTAAATACAAAATGAAAGTCTCTCAAACAGGTAAACCCTTATAAAAACAAGAAACAAAAACATCCAAAAGTCAAACACTTTCCCTGGAAACTGGTTAAAAATAAATACCCCAATCCTGCAAACAGCAACACACAGGAGTAGTCCCAAGTGTAAAGTTCAGCATGTGCTGAAATGCTGGCAGGTTTGGGGCCAAAAATTTGCTACCAAGGTCTGTGTGAACCACGACTACTTTTAGAGCTTAATTCAAGCACTTTATTTTACAGGAGTTTACTGTAAGTTATGGCACAATACTAATATCTGACAAGAAAACTGGAGTATGAAGCAGGGCCGGCTCTAGGCACCAGATTAACAAGCAGGTGCTTGGGGCGGCCAAGGGAGAGGGGCGGCACCTGCGGCAATTCGGGGGCAGCAGGTCCTTCACTCCCTCTAGGAGTGAAGGACCTGCCCCTGAACTGCCACCGCCGATCATGGCTTTTTTTTTTTTTTTTGCTTGGGGCGGCAGAAATGCTGGAGCCGGCCCTGGTATGAAGACAAAAATGTGAGGGGAGGGAAAGTGGTTGTTGTTGGTTTTTTAAGACTGAAGTAAAACAAAAACAAACAAAAATCACAGAAGTGTAAAAAGCTCTTAGCACCTTCTGTTTTCAAATCACCACACAACCACCACAATCCTGATCATGCCATACTGCTTGTTAATACAGACTCATGCACCAGGATGCAGACCTATTGAAGCCAACGAGGATTTGTACAAGGATTTGTGCAACCATTTGCAGGACCACTGTCTTAAAGATGGATTTTTTACTCTAAATTGGGTTTATGCCCACTCTTGCTCTATGAATTATACTGAGGAAGTTCTATGGCCACTGACTTGTGTTGTACAGGCAATCAGACTAGAGGACAACAGTGGTCCCATCTGGCCTTGGAAACTACAAAGCTATGATGTACAAAGAAAGCCTTTTTAAATGCTTCATGCTGCTTTGGCTCTGAATGCAGCTCAGGGGACAGGTGGTGGGGAAAATGGCTTTTTTTCTCTCCTTTATATATCTCCTTTAAAGTCCTGCTCTGAGCTGAATATCCTTATCTCCGTTTTACAAAAGTGGGAATGGAAGCACAGATAGTTTAAAGCAACTTGCATAAGGCTATCTAGCAAGGAAGTGGCATATTCTGGGTTAGAGTTCCTACCTCCCAGCCATGTGTTCAGTCCATGAGAACATGCTACTTCACTTACATTGCTTTGCTGACAGCAAATCTGACAGCCACTCTATCTGGTTATTCACACTCCCCAATAATTGTATCTTTATCATCTTCTACATCCTCACGCAGAACTTAAGGCTTACAGCTTATTTAAACCTAATATTGATTTTCAATTATTTTCTCCACTACATAATGACGTGGGGAGGGGGAACCCTGAAAGTTGTTCGAAGTTATTCAGCAATAGATATAACAATTTGCAACCTTTGGTTTAAATCGATGCACTTTTGCCCCTTCATGACTGTTTCTGATTTTCTTTTGAAGTTTGTTAAAAAGATAACTCTCCACAAAGCTCCAGAACTTTGCTGACTAAGAAAATAACGCCAAAGAATTCTGCTTGTGAAGGGACTTCTCCCATGGAAAGAACTGTTCATACATTTAAATAGTACCTTGCATAAAACTTTCTAGTAATTATAGGTTTAAAAGTTCCCTGTTCCTAATTACCTGACTGCCATGAGCAACGTGAGCCACCCCCGGCACCTGGGAAAGGAATGAAGAGTTGAAGGAGGGCAGAGCAGGAAGTGATCAGAAGAAGCTTTTACCTCACACAAGTACTTTGTGACACATACGTTAAATATTATGGTGTGGTCAGTTTCTGTCGTGTCACAAGGCCCCTGGAAAGATTACAAAAGTTCCACGGTATGAATTTTCTCAGTCCCCCACCCCATATGCTACCAACTTCCTGATCAAACAAAAGCTCGGCAACTATGACATTTTCTGAACTCTTCCTTCACACGCACTCCTCCCTTCGCCCAAAGAAGAACCCCACTTCAGGGTGGAGAATCACTAAGAGAGCAGATATTTTCGAGTGAAACATGTTTCGTGGAGACCGGAGGGGAAGGGGGCAAAGGCGGATATCCTGGATCTTAATATTAAACTTCCCTCCTGGTAAAATCTCTGTAAAGAGCCTGGAATACGCGAAGCAGGAGGAACAATGTGACATCCCCCACCCCTCTCCGGATTCTTGGACACATTGTCGCAGGCAGGCACAGTGTAGCTGCCGCATGGACCCCGGACTCCACAAACTGTGCCTGAGCCCGCCGCACAGCTGCAACATGGCAACAACATGCTGCTGCCGCCGCCGCCGAGGAACAGCTCCCGCCTCGGTGCATTTAGCCCGGACGAGCCGGGATGGAGAATTAAGCCCCCGCCCCCACTGACTTACTTTGCGGGCCCCGCTCGCGTGTGAGTGCCCCGGGAGGCAGGATCGCGGCTGCTCAGACACCGCCGCAAGGAGGAGAAGAAGGAGAAGCAAAGGCGAGCGGCGGTCTCCGGCTCCGAGGGGCACGTTAGCCGCCGGACAACATGTTGTATTAGTCATTCATACGGGGGGGGGGAGGAGGAGGAGAAAAGCGGGTCGCTCTGCACCCTGGGAGCTGTAGTTCCCCTTGGCCGCCCCGGCTGCGCCGTACCGGGAAGCGGGGGTGAGCAAGGGATGATAAACTACAGCTCCCACGGTGCACTGCCAGCGCATGTGCCACGCTGCTGCTAGTGGTTTCCCCTCTCCCTGGCTGGGAGCTGAGGCGTGTGGCTGGTGCTGCTGCCCGATCCCTTCTGCCCAGTGCGGCCGCCGGGGCAGAAGGGGCGGGTGTTGTTGTGAGATGTGGCTGGCTCCTCTGCCCATAGCGAAACCGATGGGAATCTGGGGCTCAGCAGAGCCCGCCTCTCTCCTTAGCCTGTTGTTGCAGATCATAGAATGTCAGGGTTGGAAGGGACCTCAGGAGGGCATCTAGTCCAACCCCCTGCTCAGAGCAGGACCAGCACCAACTAAATCAACCAACTCGATGCTGCTGCTGCAGTCACCCAGTCCTGCCCCTGTCCCTGCTCCTACTTCCCTTGGAGCAGCGTTGGGGCAGTAGGCAGAGTTTAAAGTGTGTGTTTAAAGGTTATAGCTCCTACTCAGGGGCCACCTCCTGTCTCCCCATAAAACAAATCTATGGAGGTCTCAGTGTAGAGTTTTCTGACATTTAAAGTCTTGTTGGTATCATTAAATCACCAGCTTAGACTGAAGGCCTGTGCATCGTACTGTATTTCTTCAGACAGAAGTAGGGGAAGTTTAGAGATAAGCCTGAAGCAAAGAGAGTAAATTTTTCAAAAAGTACCTAGGTGACTTAGGCACTTAGGAGCCTACATATCACAAAGGCAATGGGATTTAGATTCCTAGGGGCCTAAGTTACTTAGGGCCCCTGAGTCATTTCAATGCTTTTGGAAAATTTTACTCCTAGTCTTGCTAGACCCACACATCCAAATCCGGTCATCTTAGCCTTTCTTCCATCTGACTCAGACTAATCATGTTCTTTCCATGTGGTCTTTCTTTACTGTCTACACGTAATAGGGTGAAGGGTATATTTTGGTCAAGATCTTAAAATCCAAGGTCCATCCGCTCTCCATTCTCCATAGACTTTAATCACATGGCACTTACTATATGAGCAGCATTTTACTCCGGTGTCCTTAACCAAAATGTTCTTTCACATTAGTGTTGGTCTCTGGCTGGCCACAGGGCTATCACCCTTCGCCCAGAGGTGTTTAATGACTTGTTTGTTTTGGTTTTCACCAAGAAGGTTAGTGGAGATTGAATGTCTAAAACAGTGAATACCCGTGAAAATGAGGTAGGATCAGAGTCTAAAATAGGGAAATTTAGACAAGTTAGATGTCTTCAAATCACCAGGGCCTGATGAAATGCATCCTAGAATAATCAAGGAGCTGACTGAGGAGATATCTGAGCCATTAGCAATTATCTTTGAAAAGTCATGGAAGATGGGAGACATTCCAGAAGATTGGAAAAGGGCAAATATAGTGCCCATCTATAAAAAAGGGAAATAAGGACAAGCCAGGGAATTACAGACCAGTCAGCTTAACTGCTGTACCCGGAAAGATAATGGAGCAAATAATTAAGCAATCAATTTGCAAACACCTAGAAGATAATAAGGTGATAAATAACAGTCAACATGGATTTGTCAAGAACAAATTGTGTCAAACCAACCTGATAAACTTTCTTTGACAGGGTAACAAGCCTTGTGGGTAGTGGGGCAGCGGTAGATGTGGCATATCTTGACTTTAGTAAGGCTTTTGGTACTGTTTCACATGAAAAAAGCAACAGAGGGTCCTGTGGCACCTTTAAGACTAACAGAAATATTGGAGCATAAGCTTTCGTGGGTGAATGCCCACTTCATCAGACGCAAGTGGGCATTCACCCACGAAAGCTTATGCTCCAATACTTCTGTTAGTCTTAAAGGTGCCACAGGACCCTCTGTTGCTTTTTACAGATTCGGACTAACACGGCTACCCCTTTGATACTGTTTCACATGACCTTCTCATAAAAAAAAAAAAAAGAAAAAACTAGGGAAATACAACCTAGATGGAGCTACTATAAGGTGGGTGCATAACTGGTTGGAAAATCATTCCCAGAGAGTAGTTATCAGTGGTTCTCAGTCATGCTGGAAGGGCATAACGAGTGGGGTCCTGCAAGGATCTGTTCTGGGTATGGTTCTGTTCAATATCTTCATGAATGATTTAGATAATGGCATAGAGAGTACACTTATAAAGTTTGTGGATGATACCAAACTGGGAGGGGTTGCAAGTGCTTTGGAGGACAGGATTAAAATTCAAAATGATCTGGACAAACTGGAGAAACGGTCTGAAGTAAATAGGATGAAATTCCATAAGGACAAAGGCAAAGTACTCCACTTACGAAGGAACAATCAGTTGCAGACATACAAAATGGGAAATGACTGCCTAGGAAGGAGTACTGTGGAAAGGGATCTGGGGGTCATAGTGGATCACAAACTAAATATGAGTCAACAGTGTAACGCTGTTGCAAAAAAAGCAAACAACATTCTGGGATGTATTAGCAGGAGTATTGTAAGCAAGACATGAGAAGTAATTCTTCCATTCTACTCCGCACTGATTAGGCCTCTAGTGGAGTATTGTGTCCAGTTCTGGGTGCCACATTTCAGGAAAGATGTGGACAAATTGGAGAAATTCCAGAGAAGAGCAACAAAAATGATTAAAGATCTAGAAAACATGACCTATGAGGGAAGATTGAAAAAATTGGGTTTGTTTAGTCTGGAGAAGAGAAGACTGAAAGGGGACATGATAACAGTTTTCAAGTACATAAAAGGTTGTTACAAGGAGGAGGGAGAAAAATTGATGTTCTTAACCTCTGAAGATAGGACAAGAAGCAATGGGCTTAAATTGCAGCAATGGCGGTTTAGGTTGGACATTAGGAAAAACTTCCTGTCAGAGTGTTTAAGCACTGGAATAAATTGCCTAGGGAGGTGGTGGAATCTCCATCATTGGGGATTTTTAAGAGCAGGTTGGACAAACACCTGTCAGGGATGGTCTAGATAACACTTGCTTTGAGTGTAGGGGACTGGATTAGATGACCTCTCGAGGTCCCTTCCAATTCTATGATTCTACAATTCTATGAAGAGCTGACTGTATTTCAGTGTTGCTGTATGTATAAAACTATACAGGAATAAAAGGTGCACTGTAAATGTAAGGTATCATTATTATGACATGTCCAGATCAGAACTATGACCACCGTGAATATGCCTGCTATTTGTTTCATTTGTCTCCGTCCCCCTTCCTGACTCTGGTTGTCTCCTTCATTCCATTTCCCCTCTTTCCCTGTGGTCCGTCCTTGCCTTTGTGGTTGCATAGTTAACGTTTTACTTGTAAAACCTGGAAAAAATCAATACCTGTTTAATCACAGGCTGTATAATGCAATACTTCAGAAACAAAAACTGGGACTAGACATGTACAAATGTCTCAGGGAGAATACGTTCTGGGCCAGAAAAACCTCTTCCTGTGGGGCCAGGTGTGAGAGCTCATTATAGGAACTGATTGTTTACTAATACCTTGTCCAGCCCCCTTTTCCTGTGCCTCCTCCAGGTCATTGGCATTTATATATTCAGAATGGACAATATTTCTTCTTTATCTGGAGTTTTTACTAGGACAGAGTTTAACACAAACTTTACAGTGTTCCTCATCTGTTTTTCTTCTGTTTTTCCACTCAAATATTTTACTTGATTAACATATTATAGCTCAGAGTTGGGCTGAATTGGTTAGGAAATATGTAGTATGTGGAAATCAGGTACAAACATAGTGGTGTTTCTTGATATGGCAAGGAACTACACTTTCCATTAAGAGTAATAATAGTTTGTACTTACCACGCAACCAAGGATTAGACACTGACATGGAAGAGAACATGAACAGTTATATTAGATTTGATCAACTCAATTTATAAGGGGTATAACTCTTCTGCTTCTGGACATAAGCCAACCACTGACCAATGGGTTAGGAAGAAACATCCCCTATGAGTGGCTTATTCCAAAGATGTCCATTATAGGTTTTCTTACACCTTCTTCAGAAACCATCTGGTACAGATCACCATCCAAGACAGGCTAGAGAAGACCTAATGATCTACTCTGGTCTGACAATTCCTACATTCGTTTGAGATAGTGTGAGAGCCTGCTAACCTATTGTTCCCCTGGTTTACGACATTGTACCCTGGTTATGTCAACAGGGGCATATGCTTCCACTTCTGATTGTTTTCACTCCTACTTCAGCAAGAGCAGAATGGTGGTTGAATGTGCCTTTGCAAGGACGAAGGTAAGATGGAGGGGCCTTCTGCAGAGAAACAATGTTATTGACTGTACCTTCTGTATTGTTTCAGCCTGCTCTATGGTGCACAACATTTTTGAAAGCAAAGAGGAAGTGCTCCAAAGGGTGGGGACCAATCAGGCAGAGGAAGCCGCAGCATGGCTACAGTCAGGGTCCCAAGGGTTGCAGGACTCAGCAGCTGCTGACAAAAACAGGCTTGCTTGTGTCATTAGAGATGCCCACCGCAGGAACTTTTCAAGTGACATAGTTGACAGCTGTGCTTTTTTTCTAATTTTTTTTTGTAGTTTTGAGGAAGAGAGGGTTGTAAATTGAATGCTAAATTCATTGAATTGAATTAATTAGCAGCTACTAGATAGGTTATTGCTGTCTGCTAAGTAGCTTATCATAATAGATCTATCTGGCTTTTTCAGTTGGCCTTAATACCATGCATCTCTTTTTGAGAACTTCATTGTTGACCTGGAACAATTTTGGTGCCAGTGACAAGAGCCATTGGGAAACAGGGAGGCAGCAATAGGGGGGCTGATATATGCTTTTTTTCAGGATGTCACATTTCAGATTATTTTAAAACTCCTTAACATGTGTAGGTGAAACATTGGGCACTGTTAGCAAAATGAAAAAAAAAACCAAAAAAACAAAAAACAAAAACAGAGTAAACTAATGTTACTTTCTTCCCAACTCTGTAGACCACTCACAGCTGTTGATTTTGTGGAAGAACTTTTCCAGATATAGGATCCATGCAGGACAGCTACTCCAGTGCCTAGATTGTATAGAATATTTCAGTAGGGGGCTCCAACCTAGCACCAGCAGAAGAGCTTCAGTGACTAGCCATCAATCACCGTAGAGCACTGAAGAACATTTTTGAAGTGTCTTTAGTAAAATGTACATGTAACCCCTTTGGGGTTTAGAGAGCATGGCCCTTTAAATCTTTTTCCTAAGGCGGAGGGGGAGAGTAAGAAAAAAGAAGGGAAACTCCAGGGAGAGAGAGAGGCAGCTTGAGGCCCTGGAAAAGTGAAGTAGCAGAGAACCTGCCTGAGGCCGGGGAAGGACAGGGCTGATCGGGGACAGCCCAGGACAGGAGCCAGGAGGAGCACTGTGCCAGGGAGGAATCGCCGGAGAAGGACAGGCCGGAGCTGGACCCAGTATCACTGCTGCCCAGAGCTGCATCAGGCTGTGAGTACTGGGGCTTGTGACTCTGCATTTGGGACAAGGAGGGAGGCTGTAGCTAGTTAAGTGGGGAGGGGGTCGCTCTGTGTGGCTTTGCAGAGAGCGGCAGAAGAGGGCACCGGAGGGGTTTATTGGGGGAAAGTTAGGGTTACCATATCTAATAAATAAATAAAAAGAGGACCTGCCACGGGCCCTGGCCCCGCCCCTTTCCCCACCCCTAGCCCCACCCTAATTCCGCCCCTTCCTGCCCTAACTCCGCCCCCTCCTCCCTCTCACTCCCAGCCACGGGGAAAAGGCTGACCCAGCGCTACCGGCTTCCCTAGCGCAGCTGGAGCCTGGGAGGGGAAGCGCCCAGCCGGGGGCGCAGGGTCTGGAGGCTGCCCGGCAAACCGTGAAGCCAGTAGCGCTCGGGCTTTGGGCAGCCCCTATGCCTCCGGCCCCTGCGCCCCCAGCCGGGCACTTCCCCTCCCGGGTTCCAGCGGCGCAGGGTCAGCAGAGCAGAGCAGCTGGAGCTGGGGAGGAGAAGTGCCTGGCCGGCGGCTCGGGGTCCGGAGGCAGGGGGGCTGCCCGAAGCCAGTAGCGCTGGCTCGGGCAGCTCGGCTCTTAAAGTCTGAGAGGGGAGGAGCGGAGCAGAGCAGCCGCGGGAGGGGAAGTGCCCGGCCGGCATTTTCCCGGACATGTTTGGCTTTTCGGCAATTCTCCCCGGATGGGGGTTTGATTGCTGAAAAGCAGGACATGTCCGGGAAAAAACGGACGTATGGTAACCCTAGAGAAAGTTCACTGGCGCCGAAGACGACCAGGAGCACCCAAGACTCACCACTGGACTGGAACTTTGCTCAGGACTCCTGAGCTCTGTGTGCAGACACATAGCACAGTCTGGAAGGGCAGACATTGAGCAACCACTGGGCCTGTGGGGCCTTGGCTTGGATGCAGCCCTGTCTTACTGCTCCTCCTATATTTCCCCTTATTGTTTTTCTCCTCTCATCCCTCTGTAAATAAATATTTCCCTTGTTATATCCACTGTACTTTTCCTGTGGGTGTGCGTGTGTTCACTCTGGGGGGTTTGGAACAGGTGCCCCTGGGGTGGAAGGGATTTCTCCTGCTGCATTCCTGCGCATGCCTTCTCTTGGCCAGAGCTGCCTGCAGAGCAGACTCCATCTTGGCCACGAGGGCGCTAAAGTTACATACACATTCCTCTAGGGGGCTCCAAAGCAGGACCTCACTGATCAGCTGCTGTGTCTGCACTGCACTGCACAGAGGAGACATTAAAAGGACCACACACACACACAAATCGAGCCTGTGCTTTTTTATGTTTCTTGATGATGTATACAGATAATCTGAGTAGTGCTGGTGGCTTGTGTGTGTGTGTGGTCTTTTAAAAAAGAACTGCAGGAAGGAGGGGGTTACCTGTGTTTTACATTAGTAATTCAGGTTTTGCCTGCCCTGAAAGACTTCATGGAGACTGGAGAACTAGTGAAGTGATGGCATCACAAAGTCAAGCAACTGAAAGTTGAGAGGGGATGTGGTTTTCATAGAGTCATAGAATGTAAAGGCAAAAGGGGCCATCAGATCATCCACTCTGACCTCCTGTATACCACAGGGCACCAACCCCACCCAACACCTGCATACTACACCCAACAACTGAAATTAGAACAGGGTATTACAGCTCTCAGGAGACCAAACTATTATGTGCTACAAGCAGAGAACAGAAGGGACCAAAGTGCACCAGTGCCAGTGGCCCCTGCAATGGCAGGAAATTGAGTAAGTGAGATATACCCACATAATCCTGACAAACAACCAATGCTCCACACTGCAGATGCAGAGGAAGACAAAAACTCCCCAAGGACACTTCTAATCTGACCTGGGGAAAAAATTCCTTCCTGACCCCACATACGACCCTGAGCATGTAAACAAGGACCAGGCAGGCTATAGGCCCCGAGTTTCTAATCTGCCGGGGGGTGCTCCCATCAGCTCCGCCCTTCCCTGCTCCCACTCCACCCCTTCCCCCAAAGCCCCACCCTTGCCCTGCTTCTTCCCACCCCTGCTCTGCCCCCGCCCCGCCTCTTCCCCACCCAGTTCTGCCCCCTCCCCCGAGTGCGCTGCACCCTCACTCATCCCCCCTCAGTGCCTCCTGATGCCACGAAACAGCTGTTCCGCGGCAGGAGGCTCTGATCAGCAGGGCCCACTGGTGGGCAAGAGGCACTGGGGAGAGAGAGAGAGAAGCATTGATAGGGGGGCTGCCAGTGGGTGCTGACCATCCACCATATTTTTCCCCGTGGGTGCTCCAGCCCCAGAGCACCCTTGGATTTGGCGCCTATGAGCCAGGCAAGCACCCAGGAGAGAGAACGCTCAGTGCCACCTCAGAGCAGCAGCCCACCTCATCCAGTTTTAATGGATTGTTTAAAACTCATTGGGGAAAATCCTGGCTCTATTGAAATTAATGGCAAAACTCCCATTAACCTGAGTGAGCCAGGATGCCACCCACTGTTCTGTTTGTTCTCGTCAACACCTATTTAATTTCAATTAAACAGCATTATGGGTAGAGATTCACCATGTCGTCCTTCAGTTAAGATGTAAGAGCTCCCAATACATCTTATAATTATAAGATTAAAAATCAAGCAGAAAACCCCCTTAAAAGCCTTTTAGCCCTTATTTATCAAAAAGATGTTTTAATTTTTAAAAAATCCTATGCATTTCACCTCTAAAATCTTACCTCTAGGGTTCTGAGATCAGTCCGAGTTTTGTCACTGACTTCATTGGGTGCAAGCACAGACCTTAAACGAGCACACACCCAGAACTTAGCCTTAAATACTGGCCTGCCAGTGGTTACTGGTGCACTTAGGGAGAGGGGAGGATTTAATAGAAAAGTAATTTTTATTAAAGTAATGCTTTTAATGCACCTTTAAATCTAAGACTTTGAGCTCTCCTCTCCCCCTGCCTTTCTTATGCAGTGCATCCAAATTTTCCATTGACTTCAATAGGAGTTCTATGCCCTCAAAGGCATTTATCCTTAACTCAGCTATTTCCCCCCCCCCCCCCCCCAAGAATTACACCAAAACCTCCCATGGTTTTCTTGCCATGTGTCAGAAAAACTTGGGCTACGAATGGCATTTTGGCATTAGCTCAGGTTCTCCTTTTCTTCTGGTTTAATTCAGACTCATTATTTGAAGAGAGCACCCTGTGATTTAATTGTTTCTATGCAGCAACAGGACTCTAGATAAAAGCAACATTTTCATCTTATCTTCCTCAGCTTTGTTCCATCATGGAACTTCTTTGTGTCTCTGGTGAACAGAAAGATTAAATTTTGCATGTCACACTGGCATTCTTTAATTTCTAACCTACAAAACTGTAGCAGAGTCTACTCACAGCAGGTGTGCCGTGGATCCCTGGATCCAGCATGGGGTAGCTGCTCTTCTCCTCCTTTGGTGGTCCCTGCCAACAGCTGCCCTGGCCCTGTAGTGGTCTGCCTCTTTCTGCGACTTGGCCATCCAGCCAGCTTACTTTTAGTCATGCCTCCTCTGGAAAAAAAAAAGCCATGCAAGTCAATGGTTTGGCACCCTCACACTGGAGGTTCACCCCAATGTCAGGCTTTTAGGGCCTGCCAGCCCTTGGCTCCAGGATCTTCACACTCCACCCTTTGTGGGCTGGGAGCGGAACCCAGGCCCACCCTCTACTCTGGGTTCCAGCCCAGGGACCCTGTATGAAGTCGAGGAAGTCTGTTTGTTCAGACCCTCTGATACATTCCTGAGCTACTTCCTACCATGACTAGTTAGGCCTTTCTCACAGTCTCTTCCCCCACTGACTCTTCTGCAGGTCTCAAAACAATAGGGGAGCCAAATTAGCTATAAAAACAAATGAAACAGGCCTACCTGTCCCAACGTGGCTCTGATCCTTAAAGGTATCTACATAGGCTCTATCCCTAGCTGGTTCTTCCTTCCAGGCAGCTTCAAGGACAACCTCTAGCCCCAGGCAAGCCTTCCTTCCCTGGGCTAGCTAAGGAGGTCTGTTCCAGCTCTCAGTGGGGGCTTGTCTACACTTAAAATGCTGCAGCTGCACTGCTGTAGCACTTCAGTGAAGACATTACCTATGCCTATGGGAGGGGTTCTCCTGTAGACATAGGGTACGCCACCTCCCCAAAAGGCAGTAGCTAGGTTGATGGGACAATACTGTATACAACTGGGGTTAGGTATCAGAGGGGTAGCCGTGTTAGTCTGAATCTGTAAAAAGCAACAGAGGGTCCTGTGGCACCTTTAAAACTAACAGAAGTATTGGGAGCATAAGCTTTCGTGGGTAAGAACCTCACTTCTTCAGATGCAAGTAATGGAAATTTCCAGAGGCAGGTATAAATCAGTATGGAGATAACGAGGTTAGTTCAATCAGGGAGGGTGAGGTGCTCTGCTAGCAGTTGCTAGCTAACTGGGGTTAGGTCGGGTTAACTGCATTGCTCAGGGGTCTGGATTTTTCATACCTTTGAGCGACATATCTATACCAACATAATTTCCTAGTGTAGACCAGGCTTTAGTGACCACTGAACTGAGCTTTTCCACTTTTATATCCTCCATCCAAGCTTGACACCTTGCACAGGTGTAACTAGGTAGGGCTGCTTGGGCCCACATTAACCCCTTCATGGTCAGTGTGGATCTTTATACCCCAGCAGACACCCTCCTCCTCAAGACAGTATCCAGGGTACTGGTATAAGAGGACAGATTCCTCTTCTCCCCCTGAAAAAAAACCCTGCATTTTGGTGTGCTTTCCTGCCCAGTCTTGGACCCAGAATGAGAAGGGCTTGAGGGACAGGTACCACTGCATTAACCAAGGGTTTGTGTCCATCCTGGGATTTATCCACCTGAGGGGGAAGTGATCTATAACTAGGAGGAACTGTTTTCCAAGGAGGTAATAGTGGAGCACAGCTATGGCAATCATAGGTGCTGACTTTCTAATGTGCCAGGGGGTACTCCCCCCGGCTCCACCCCAGGCCTTGTCCCCCCTCTACCCCTTCCTCCAAGGCTCCACCTCCATCCTGCCTCTTCCCACCCCTGCCCTGCCTCTTCCCACCTCCTTCCCCACCTCTTCCCCGCCCTGTTCCGCCCCCTCCCTTGAGCGCATCCTACCCTCGCTCCTCTGCCCCTCCCCCCCAGCGCCTCCTGCACACCGCAGAACTGATACGCAGTGGGCAGGAAGTGCTGGGAGGGAGGGGGAGGTGCTGATGGGGGGGCTGCCGGTGGGTGCTTAGCACCCACCATTTTTTTTCTGTGGATGCTCCACGGCTGGAGCCTCCCCAGAGTCAGCGCCTATGATGGCCATTTCACCACCAATCAATCTTTCTCAATGACGGAGCAGGCATTTCCCCAGGAAAATAGTTTCCAGTAATATACAGCACTGATGCTCCTCTCCATCTATTTCTTGGGACAATATTGCTCCCAATCCTACTTCTGAAGTGTCTGGTGCCCTACTTAGGCAATCCTTCAGTGGCTGGAAGGCCGTCTCATATTTCTTCAGATCAGTGACTCTTCCTAGGGTCTGCAAGAGAGGCCGCTACTGTGGAGAATCTATGTACAAATCTGCAGTAATACCCCATGATCCTGAGAAATCTCAGAACCTGTCTCTTCATTGTTGGACCAGAGTAGGTTTTAAACTTAGACATTGTCAGTCAGGGGCCAGACTTGGCTTTTCCGCAGTGCATATCCAAGTAAGTCATCTTCTACCTTCCCATTTTACAGGGTTTGCCATCAACCCAGCCTCCTTTAGAGACTGGAGGACTGTAACTTCTTGTTTTAGATGGGTTTCCCAGTCCCGTCTACAGATAACCACGTCACCCAAAGAGGCGTCATACAAACCATGAAGAGGGAGCCACTGGAAGGTGGCAGAAGCTCCATGGACACCAAAGGACATAGTTCAAAACTGGTATAACCCAAAGGCTAGAGAGAAGGCAATCTTCCCACAGGACTCTGGCATGAGTAGGATCTGCCAGTACCTCTTTGAGACAGGGTATACAAAAACCTGCACCAGAAAGGAAAGGGTTAAAGAGTTATTTTGGGCCCAAGCAGCCTCACCCTGCCACACCTGTAAAGTATGCATGGGCTGGAGGAGGAGTTTAAAAAGGGGACCAGAACAGCTCACTGGCAGGCAGCCAGTGGAGGTGAACAGACCTACATTCCCAGCTTCTCAGAGGAAGCACTATGGGAGGTTCGGTTGCCTGGGGCCACTGGCTATTGAGTCTCTGCCTGATCTGTTGAGGGAAGAAAATTCTGGACACCTGCAAGGTCTGGATTTATCCTTTGATTAATTTTGTTTAAATGTTTTCACTTTGCCCTTTTGTATAAAGAGACTGGTAGAAAGCAATCCAGGGGAAAAGCAGTACACCACTTTTGGGGTGCATAACCTTGCTGCCTACCACAGTACCCTGGATTTGAACCTGTGGGAGAGGGTGGGCCCAGGTTCCCCTGCCAACCTGCAGATTTGGCTGACTATGGAAAGCATACCCCAATATAAAGAATCTGCACCCTATAACAAGGAGGGTCAGAACTATAGGACCGTGATCCTATTGAGGCCCGGGGCCCCTTGCCTGACAGCAAGGCTATCCTTTGTTGGACTATTTGTACTCACCCAAAGGGATGAACGTAGTTTGTGACATGGCCAGAAGGCTGAGTCATGAAAAAGGATAGATCATAGCAAGGTAGGAGCAGCATGGAGTGGGGGTGCCAGGAATGAAGAGAACCTCTTACACCCTTGCCCAACTGCAAGGGGGTGCCTGGAGTTAGTGAACCCCCTTCAGAGGATTAATGTGGTGATATACTTCTCTGCATCCAGGCAGTCTAGGAATTCACTGACCCAAGGTATGTGATTCACATCAGACTTGGAAATGTCACTAACCTTCTGGAAGGAATGCAGAATCCATCTGGTTTGGAGACTGGTTCTACTGGGCTTCAGTAATCACTGTGAGATTCCTCAGTGACGCCCAATTCCAACACAGCCTGGAGCTCTTGCTTCACTATCTCATGCATCTTCCCCAGACTTGATGCCCTGGCTCCATCTGGACATAGTGCTGATTAGGTGGGTCTGGCCTGGCAGGGACAAAAATACTGTCAGGAAGGCAGTGACTACCTGCTTCATTTTCTCAGGGCAACTATATGGACTTTGGCCCCAATATGGTGGGTGCTTGTGGATTGAATTCTGGCTGTGTTGGACATGGTGCCATAAATAAGCCTTCCTGGGCCTTTCAGAGCTTCAAGAGATTTCCATAGTAAATTTGCATAATCTTCCACTTACCCAGTATTCTTATTTTATAGTTGGCCAGCCCCACATAATGTATTATTTCAGTGGTTCTCAACCAGGTGTCTGGGGCCCCCTAGGGGGCTGCAAGCAGGTTTCAGGGGGTCTGCCAAGTAGGACCAGTATTAGACTTGCTGGTACCCAGGGTAGAGAGCCCAAGTCCCACTGCATGGGGTTGAAGCCTGGAGCCCTGAGCACACCAATAGTCTGGCAACGTCACACTGGAGGTTCAGCGTAACTTCAGGCTTTTGGGGCCTGCCAGCCCTTGGCTTCAGGATCTTCACACTTCCACCCTTGGTGGACTGGGAGGGGAACCCAGGCTCTGGGTTCCAACCCAGGGACCCTGCAGAAGCAGAAGTCTGTTTGTTCAGATCCTCTGCCATATCCCTGGGCTGCTTCCTGCTAAGGCCTACAGCTCGGCTTTCCTCACAGTCTCTTCCCCCACTGATGCTTCTGCAGGTCCTAAAACAAAGGGGAATTAAACTAGTTATGCTAAACAAAAGAAACAAAGGTCTTGCACCAGGCCTACCTGTCCCAACATGGCTCTGACTCATAGGGGACCAGGGTACTGGAACAATTTATAGTGGGGGGTGCTGAGAGCCATTGAACCAAACTGTGAACCCTGTATATAATGAAAACCACTTCAAGTCAGGGGGTGCAGCAGCACCCCCTGCACGCCTAGTTCCAGCACCTATGTAGGGGCCTCTACATAGGTTCTAGCCACAGCTGGTTCTTCCTTCTCGGCTGTTTCAAGGTAGTTTCTGCTGAAGGTCTGATCCAAGCCCAGCCTTATTTCCAAACGCTAACTCAAGAGGTCTATTCCCTCTGTTAGTCAGCCACCACAGAACTGGGCTTTTCCTCTTTTATCTCCTCCCTCCAGGCTTAACACCTTGCACAGGTGTAATGGGGTGGGGCTGACTGGATCCACAGGCTCTCCTTAACCCCTTCCTGGTCAGTGTGGGTCTGTATATCCCATCGCAGAACACATACTCTAATTCACTTCTCTGTTGATGTAATTGACTCTGCACAATTCCTGGGCTAGAATATACTGAAATGCTGATACACCACTGCATAGGAAATCCAGTTTGTTGTCAGGTTTCCATATATAATAAATCCAAGTTATCATTTTATGTTTTCCAGGACAATGGCAATTCATAACTCCCTTCTGACTTGGTAAATGCAAGATTTTAAGGGTAAAATCCAGAAATGGGCACCCCTGCTGAGAATCTGCCACACAGCTTCATAGATTTCATAGGGGTTAAAGCCAGAAGGGACCATTCGATCATCTAGTCTGACCTCCTGTATATCACAGGCCATTAAATGTCACAATTACTCCTGTATTGAGTCCAATAACTTGTGTTTACATTTGGCTAACACATATCCTCCAAAAAGGCATCCAGTATTGAGTTGAAGACATGAAGAGATAGAGAATCCATCACTTCTTTGGTAGTTTGTTCCAATGGTTAACCACCCTCATGGTTAAAAAATTGTGCCTCATTTCTAATTTGAATTTGTCTGGCTGTATTATTGTTACATGTGATTCAAAATAATTAGATTGCATAAGAAGTTAGGGCAGAAAAGAAAAAGGTTATCCCTCTCTGGGATAGCTAAATATCTTGTTAAAAAAGAGATTATTAGAAGACTAAATTAAACAAAATTAAAATAAAGTTACATTAGCATCATCTTTCTGCATTTTCTCACTTGGCTCTCTTAATAGATACACTTGTACTCGACTGAACCTTTTTGCTTTTAACCTTGCTTTGTTTGTACACAACAAATAAGTTTTGGATCAAATCATAATTTTGTCTTGACTAATTAATTAATTATTAAGTTTGCCTTCTGAGGAATACCAGATATTAACTACTCAGTTAATGATGAAAACCAACCAGAAATGAGATCAGAACCCACAGCTCTCTGTACTGAAGAGAGGCATCTCCAGGCAGCAAATATAGTTGTTTTTTAAAAAGAAATGTTTATCTTAAATTAGCCACTAGAGGGAGCATAAACCTCCCCTT
Source organism: Malaclemys terrapin pileata (assembly GCF_027887155.1). NCBI lineage: Eukaryota > Metazoa > Chordata > Testudines > Emydidae > Malaclemys > Malaclemys terrapin. The sequence goes on along the minus strand of NC_071505.1, from coordinate 38,457,688 downwards.
AAATGTAATGGAAGCATTGTAGAGCAGGGGTCACTTCAGGCTGAGAGAAAGCACCTTTGACATGATCCCTTGTCAACAAATTGTTTCATCCTTTGAGACAACATGGCATGCTCTCCATCTGGGATTTCTAGCAGCATGACTCCCACTGGACAGCTATCAGTAGCAGCTCTCCTAATGCTAGGCACCAGACCTGCTAGAATCTACAGTTAGAGATGATTGGTGGGTGAAGACAAACACAGGACAATGGGAAATGGGGGTGAGAGAGGGTAGAGGGCAAAAGTGGAGAAAGAAAACCAAAGAACACAAGACAGAGGAGAAGACAAAAAAGGACAGAAGAGGCAGAAGGATGAAAGACAAAACATACATCCCTCCAGTCAGCCACAGACTAGAAAAATTGCCTCCAGAAAACTGAATTGAGGTATCAGAGGTGGCAAGAGTTTGTGGACAAACTGAATAGTTTTACGGAAGGTAAGCGAACAAACAAATCAACTGGGACATCAGTTATTTTTTTTTAATTTACCCTGTTTGTCATCACTAAGAAATGTCTGAAGTAACCCCTGATATACAGTAGCATGTGGTCTCTGCCAGCATTGTGGTAAACAATGTCAGTAAACGTTAGGCAGGGATCTACTGCTACTTAGTCCTGAAAAAACTAGGTTATCTCAATCTGCCTATAAATATCCATGCACATCTGTAGGAGTGTATAACTATTCTGTGTATAGCACAATTGGGCCGTGGTCCATGACTGGGGTTCCTAGGCACTATCACAGTACAAATAAATAAATAATAATGGGATTACTCATATGTTTAAACTTACAGATGTGTTATGTTTCTTCCTGAATCAGGGCCTTAGGGCTTGATCCAAAGCCCACTGAAGTCAATGGAAAGACTTCCATTAACTTCATAAGTAGGCTTGGCAGCATAGGATTTTATTTTGTTAATAATTTTGACAGATATCAATGTTTATTTTTAAGATTTTATTTCCCTATTTTTATCCATTTAAAATTTCACAGTTGAGGAAATTAGGAAGGGTGTCAGACAACAGTGGGGGGTAAAACAATAATTTAATGACAATAAATGTTGAGAAACAAAGTGAATGCTTCATAAATTGTTAAAACACAAATTGTCAACATCACATGCAGAATATACAAAGTAAATATTCTTAAAACATACTTTAAGTTCTCAAGCAGTTTCTTACTTTGCCTGTCTGCGACTTTTGAGTATCATCAATGGAAATATTTTTTCATCGGTTTATTTGGGTACAGTGAAATAGATGTCTTCAGCTAAAAATCTAATCCTTCGTGCATATTCATAATCTTTTATTTACATACAGCAATATTAAATGAAGCTCTATTGTTTTGACAGTATGGGCCACATTTATGCAAACATTTACACACAAGAATAACTTTCTGTAGGTGAAGAGTCTCTGTCTCATGAATTCCATTGGTTAGTAAATATAAACAGGGATACTTGAAGGTTTAATTGTTTTTAGCTAGCAATAATTTAGTCATTGGACTTTTTGTACAATAAATAAGAGAAGATTGGGGAGAGCCAATACTGTTAGAATGGCACCTTTTCTAAATATTTATTTTCACTTTAAGAACGATTGGTGAAGAGCTCCCTGTTACTAACCAGGAGTATTCTGATCCATAAATCCCAACTTTTTCCCTGTTCTATTTTAAAGGGTCACTTGATTCTTGGTGATAGGATCATGTAAACCAGGAATGTATGGAACAGATGTTTTATTGCATCTGGGTGCCTGAGCCTTGAAAGAAGACTGGAAGAAAGGTTGAATTTGCTGCTGATATTTATATTTTACTCTTATTTTTTTGTCTCAATCTCATGAGATAATCACACACACCAAAATTGGAACTTTGGGTGTGAATGTCAGGATACTTGATTAGTTTGAGCCAGAATGTTAATTCCTATGTTCCCTCGATAGATCCTGAGATAAAGAGAGACTAGCTTCTGCAGGAGGTACTTATTCCATAGACAAAAACTGTTTCTGAAAATCCTAAGAACTACACCTTGGAAAAGAACTGTAAGAAAACCTACTGATTGTTATTATTATATGTATGACCTTCTTGACAATGTGAAGCTGCTATCAGTTGCTCCTTATTTGCAGCTCTTTGCTAAAGGCAATCACATGTAAGCTGAAGATGTGGAACAAGAACATTTTCCATCTGAAACCACTGGACCAAGAAAACTGTGAATTGCTTTTTTTGGTGGTGTATTTCCTGAGAAAGGTCAGGATTTATAAGGGGAAGGGGGGAAAAAAAAAAAACCCTGTTGGAAAGGAATCATACTATGGAAAATGGTGAAAAGCTACCAGGTGAACACGAAGAACAGGTGCCTTCTAACAGTGACAGAACCTTTCTTCCAATGAAGGCTTGAAAAATAAGGCAAGACAAGTTCAGTTGCCTTCCAAACTTGCTGCACTTTTTAGGAAATGAAGGCTACAAATGGACAGCAATGCATGATGTCTATTACACAAACATGAATAATTGCTTTAAATCCGTGTTCACAGACTGCGTACCACAGTTAATGAAGATGCCCTCTAAGTGCTTTGCTAAACACATTGACCTGGCTGCTAACAAGAAAAATGTGACACTTACCTACTTAAGGAACCATACTGAAGATGTTAATAAAGAAGACTCTGCAGACACCGTCCATTGATGACAACGATCAACAGCATTTCTCAGCAAAAGTCAACCAAAAACCTCTGTATATGAATTCTGTTGTTCACCTAATAGCTCACTAATTATGAAGTGGAATAATTGGCAATGGAATATTTGAGTGCTTGTAAATTTGACCAAACCTAGTTTAAATTGGGAACTTGTGTTCATAGAGTACACATGTGCTGGTTCCCTATCACAAGGATAAACTAAAATCAAGTTCTGTACAAAATGACCTCTCCTAGAAGTGGTAATAATGACTGGAACTGTTTTACAGATGATTCCTGTGCTGCTCTGCTAGCTGTACCTGGAATCATTCCAGCATGCTTTGAACTGCTGAATGTAGAGCCGTGAGATGAGGCATTTTTGTGCCAAATTATCTCTTTTTACTAGATGGTTTTCCATCAGCCATCAGAGATATCATCAAGGAACTTAGACTCTAGCTTACTGAATATACCAGATTCATGACAGAAACATGGAGCTCTGCAAGGTCTACGATAACACACTTGATATTATAATAGAGTATGCAGAAAAATGGGCTGAGAAGATGCAGAATGAGAAGTTCCTCTGTCACAACTCTCAAGGCTTAATTCTTGAGTCCACTCTTACTGCTTTGTACCAGCATGGTTGCATTTTATATCCATTTTGCACTGCTGTAAATGATTATACAAGGTGCAAAAAAAATGGAGAATCGGGCACTATGTATTATAGCCCCTGAGGCTAGTCTGCTAGCTTGCTATATTGCCTAATGTGTTTTCTTCATTGGTTTGATTATATTGTTAGGGATTTTGTTTATACCAAATTCCAGTATATATTCTCATAATATTTAGCTGTAGCACAAGGAACCTACAGGTATATGTCCTGTATGATTAAGCTAGAGTAAGTTAGCATAAGTGTTTGTAACCTTTGGCATAGATAAATGGCCTACCACTTTTTGTCCTTGAGGAACTGCATGGAAAACCGAACAGAGAACTGCATGTGTTTACCATGAGTCTGGAACAGACCGGTAACCACAGGGAACACTGCAGAACATGTAAGTCATGATTTAGGCCAAAGGTAACGGTTTTGGAGATGAGATTCATACATATTAATATTGATTATATGTCATAATGTGTTAGCCTATAGAATAAGTGTATCCGAAGATTTATGAGGAAATAAGATTTGGGCATGGTAGGTTGGGCACTGATATGAATATTCAGGGCATTGCCAGGACCCTATAAAAGGGCAAACAACAATGCAGAGGGGATCACTCTTTCTATCAAGCTATCAGCTCAGCTTTGGCAATATAGCTTAGCTACTCAACATTCGAACCTGATCTCGACCAACTTGGGGAGCCTGGACCATCAAATTCATCGGTCATGCCAGAGATGAGGCAGACACCTAGTATGGAAAATTTCAGCCTAAACAGTTAAAGTTTGGCAAAGAACGACAAGCAACTGAAAAGTGTCTTATAAAGGGAAGTATTGGCCAGTCTTAACTACGGGTGATGCTACCAGCAGCCTCTAATTCTTGTACAATGCTGTGGTACAAAATTATGATGATAAGCACTTGATTAATCATGATAGACTGTGATCCTGAGTGACAGTTTCCAAGGACAGGAATAACAACATTTAAGAAAATCATTAAGGCTGCCAGGGCATGGGCTGCATACCTAGTGGGTGGAACAGGACCTTGCCTGCTGGTTGTAGTGGCAGTTTGGAGTAATGGCAAGCACAGAGTCAGGGTAAAGAAGCCAGCCAAAAGTGAGAACTGGAGCCATGATTAGGGTTACCATATTTCAGCAAGCAAAAAAGAGGACGGGAGGAGCCCCGCCCTAGCCCCGCCCCTGCCCCTCCCACTTCCCGCCCCCCCAGAACCCCAACCCTCCCCCCGTTCCTTGTCCCCTGACTGCCCCCTCCTGGGACCCCTGCCCCTAACTGCCCCCCAGGACTCCACCCCCTATCTAAGCCTCCCTGCCTCTTGTCCCCTGACTGCCCCAACCCTTATCCACACCCCCACCCCCAGACAGACCCCTGGGACTCCCACGCCCCATCCAACCACTCCCCACCCCCTGACAGCCCCCCCCAGAACTCCCAACCCATCTAAACCCCTCTGCTCCCTGTCCCCTGACTGCTCCGATCCCTCTCCCCACTCCTGCCCCCTGACAGCTCCCCCCAGAACTCCCACCCCCCCACACCCCCCGCTCCTTGTCCCCTGACTGCCCCCTCCTGGGACCCCTGCTCCTAACTGCCCTCCAGAACCCCACCCTCTACCTAAGACTCCCTGTTCCTTGTCCCCTAACTGCCCCCTCCTAAGACCCCCCCCAACTGCCCCCCAGGACCCTACCCCCTACCTGTACCCTGACTGCCCAAAACTTTCTCCACTCCCCCCAAAAGCCCCCCCATGAACTCCCCCATTTCTTGACTGCCCCCTCCAGAACCTCTCTGCCCCTTCTCCAACCCCCTGGCCCCCTTACCCTGCTGCTCAGAACAGGGTGTTGGGCTCTGTGCGAGCCGGACACGTGGCTGCGCTCCCCAGCACAACAAAACCCAGTCCCTGGCCCTGCACAGTGCTGCCGGAGCCGGGCTGCAGGGGAGAGCTGCCGGCTCAGAATGCAGGGCGGCGCTCCTCTACAGCTGCTCCGGAGTCCAGCCCGGGACTTTCCTGCAGCCCTCCCAGCCGCTCGCTCTGCTCTGCTGGGGGAGGGGGGAAATCCTGGACATTTTGAGTTATTTACAAATTCCCCCCGGACGCTATTTTTAGCACAAAAAGGAGGACATGTCCGGGTAAATCCAGACGAATGGTAACCCTAGCCATGATTGGGAACGCCAACCCGAAAGGTAAGCCAAAGTTAGGGTCAAGAAGTCAAGCCAAAGGTTGGAGCCTGAATCAGAATCCGGGCAGGGAGGCAAGGATTAGACTGAAGCAGGCAGGAATCAAGGCTGGAGCAAGGAACGAAAGCAGGGTAAGTTCAGCTACAGGTGTGGTACTGGCTGAGCAGCCACTGTGCTGCTGCCACTGCAAAGCTCAAGTAGCAGGCTGCTGGCTCCCCTGCCCAATCAGGAAGTGCGACCATTTGAAGAAGGTTCATTGGCCTGTGCTCCTGACAAAATGCCCTTATTGGGCAACTAAGCAAGATTCTCCATCGCTGAACTGTACATGAATATTGTTGGCAAATTAGTGCAATGACTGAAGGAAAGATACTAATGTGAGGTACTGCTTGTACACAGTGTACTGTCTTTGACTAGTACTTGACATATTAGTGATGTTTTGCTTGAGGACAGTGCAGTTTTGCTCCAGTAATTCAAAGCAGCCATAAAGTTTGATAGATCTGGACACCCAAGGATTGGGAAATCCTCTGGTAATGTAATGTCATGATAGTGATTCCTACACTATGTAGCAATTCCTGTGGTGCAGGAAAGATGGCTGAATTAGAGGGGGGCATATAGTGGAAATTCCCATGCTGCGGTTATCTAAAACTCCTGGAGTAGCCCCTTAGGATCCTAAGGCTGTTATAATTTACACAGGAATCCACCAGGGATCTTATACCAATTCCTGGCCAGCTCCAGGATTGAGAAAACAGAAAGGTGGCTTAAAACCAACTTTTCCTTTCTCCCACATCCAGTCTTATCCCAAGCACAGCTCAACTGCACTGGTGAGAGGAGGGGAGGATGTAGGCCTACATGTATACATGCTTGTGACACACTCATTGACCAGCATCAAATATAAGTTCACATATATCATTATGAGGAGGTGGATGAGGCTTTTTTTAAACAGCTAACAAAATCATCCGAAGCACAGGACATGGTGGTGATGGGGGACTTCAACTACCCAGACATCTGTTGGGAAAATAACAGCAAGGCACAGATTATTCAAGAAGTTCTTGGAATGTATTGGAGACAGTTTTTTTATTTCAAAAGGTGGAGAACGCTACTAGGGGAGAGGCTGTTCTTGATTTGATTTTGCCAAATAGGGAGGAACTGGTTGAGAATTTGAAAGTGGAAGGCAGCTTAGGTGAAAGCGATCACGATTCTAAGGAATGGTAGGAGAGAGAACAGCAAAATAAAGACAATGGATTTCAAGAAGGTAGATTTTAGCAAACTCAGGGAGTCGATAGGTAAGATCCCATGGGAAGCAAAAGGGCAAAAACAATAGAAGACAGTTGGCAGTTTTTCAAAGAGACATTATTAAGAGCACAAGAATAAACTATCCCACCGCATAGGAAAGACAGGAAGTATGGCAAGAGACCACCCTGGCTTAACCAGGAGATGTTCAATGATCTAAAAATAAAAAAAAAATAAAAAAAGTGTCCTGCAAAAAGTGGAAACTAGGTCAAATTACAAAGGATAAATATAAACAACTAACACAAGTATGTAGGGACAAAATTAGAAAGGCCAAGGCACAAAATGAGATCAAACTAGCTAGAGACAGAAGGTAACAAGAAAACATTCTACAAATATATTAGAAGCAAGAGGAAGACCAAGGACAAGGCTCAGGGCTTGTGCGAAAGCCACAATCTAGCCCATTATGACATCTGTTCAGGATCAAGTGAGAAAAGACAACGGATTTGAAAGAAGCAAGTCTTTTAAATTCAAATAGTTTCAAAACCAACAAAGGTAAAAAGATGGCAGACTATTATGACAATCAAGTGGAAGAGCGAATAGATCTTTGCTGGGTGACCTTTCTAAATGCAACAGAACATGGAAATCCCATTTATGCATATGTGTATATAGGTAAATATAGATTAGTGTCATGTGACTTATGGACTGTCAGTATGCCTGGCTGCTGACAACACTCATTATTACATAGGACCCAATTCTGTGAAACACTGAATGCCCTCAACTTCCAATAAAGTCAGTGGGACATGAGAGGGACCAGTAATTTGTAATCAGCACTTCCTGATTACAAATTAGGCCAAGAGTCTGGTAAATGTTTAACATGCACTGGTCTTCCCTAAGCTGTTTCCAGGCCAGGAAAAGAGAAGCCTAAGTGTTTTATTCTTTTTTTACATCTGGGATTTATATTACCAGCTCTTGCCAGCCATTTAACTATCCCCTATGTGGTTGGATGGGCTAGCATCCAGATGTATTTGAAAATGTCCAGTGTTTAAATAATTGGAAAGAGCATTGAGTTTGCCTTGATTGTTAGACTTGCTCAAGGCATTGATCATGGATATTCTTTGGAGCTGTTGCAAGGCTTATACTTTACATCCAGGATTTAATGTTGTATTATATTTTAAGGTTAAAGAAAACATTACATGTAAATCATTAATCCTCAGATTTTCTTGTATTTGCTATTAATAGTACAAGCAGCTGATCTACAAGGTAGATTGCTATTTTTTTCAGGTCATTTCATTTAGCTATATGAGAAACTGAGGTAACCACTCTTTTTATTGCTGCTTCTTGAGGCACATTACCAAGGAACTTAAGGCCAGGCTCTGCCCGAAGATCACACTTGCTCTAGGCAAGGTTGTCAAACCCCCTGCTCAGCTGTGCAGGGTAGAAGGGTCCCCTTCACCCTCCTGCTCAGATTGTCAATCTAGCTGTCAGGACCAGATCTGACACCCAGTACTCTCCTGTGCAAACAAGTGGGCAGGGAGATGGCAGAGGGGATGGAGAGTGAGTGAAAACCCAGCCTCCAACCAGCCCCGAGTGCATACAGCATAAAAGCTGCTCCATGAAAACAATTGAAGTAACATAAGACTTTTCTGTACTTGAAACACTCACTATAGCGTAGTGGTTCTCAACCTCTTTACCATCGTGGGCCACACATGCAGTTCTCTAGGTGTTATGTGGGCTACATCCACACAACATATATACTCCCTGTATGGCCCTGAGGATGTCACGTGGGCCACAGCTGGGTGCTGATTGGGCTGCAAGTGGTTAAAAACCACTGCTATAGCAACAGGAGCGGTTCTCCTGTCGGCATAGTTAATCCACCTCCCTGAGAGGCAATACGTAGGTCAATGGAAGAATCCTTCCGTCGACCTACTGCTGTCTACACCAGGGGTCAGGTCAGCTTAACTATGTTGCTCAGGAGTGTGGATTTTTCATACCCCTGAATGGCGTAGCTGGGTTCACTTAACTTTTGTATGTAGGAAGGGGGCCTTACTCTCACCTCAGAGCAATGGGAGAGCAGGGGAGCAATTGAATTCTCTGAGTCACACTTCGTTCTCTGGTGTGTTCTGGGCATGGTGCAGCTATGTGGTACCACTTACTCATTGGGAGATTGTAAAGTTACAACAAAGCCCCCGATAAATAGTCCTGTTTTGTTCAATTTTGTACAAAGGTATCACTCATCAGATCTAAGGGGAGCAGAATATGATGTAAACAATCAAAGGGGTCAACTCAAATGAAGTAGTACCTTCCTATGGGCCTACTTTACTCACACTGCATAGCATGTTGCTTCACTAATAGTTCCATTGAAGTCAATGGGACTTGTGGAGTTAGGTGGTACCCAACATGAGTAAGGGTATCACTCATTCTCAAAATGTGGACCTGTGATGGGTTCGGTCACAGAGACCCCCTTGGGACTGTCACCTGATATGCTGAGATTACCTCTGAGCCAGTTTTCCCTGACAGCTTGGGACTCCAGAACCCTGCCTTGTTAACCAAGACACGCTAGCCTGCTACACAGACCCAGGTCTGGTCCACACCCCCAAAGCTGCAGATTTTAACCAAAAACTGTTCAGCAGGTCACCTACCTTCAGCACCCAGACACCCAGTTTCCAATGGGATCCAAACTCCAAATAAATCCGTTTTACTCTGTATAAAGCTTATACAGGGTAAACTCATAAATTTTTGTCTGCCTTCTATAACACTGATAGAGAGATATGCACAGCTGTTTGCTCCCCCAGGTATTAATTACTTACTCTGGGTTTACTAATAAACAAAAGTGATTTTATTAAGTATAAAAAGTAGGATTTAAGTGGTTTCAAGTAATGACAGAACAAAGTAAAAAGAAGAACAGGAGTACTTGTGGCACCTTAGAGACTAACAAAGTCACCAAGCAAAATAAAGCAAAAACATTCAAGTGTAAGCCCAATACATTAAGAAACTGATTACAGGTAAAATCTCACCCTCAGAGATGTTCCAAAAAGCTTCTTTCATAGACTAGACTCCTTCCTAGTCTGGGCCTAATCCTTTCCCCTGGTACAGTCTTCGTTAGTTCCAGCAGACATCTTGGGTGGAAAACAGGGGCATTCTCGTGACTATCAACCCCCTTTGTTCTGTTCCAGCCACTTTTATAGCTTTGGCACAAGGTGGGAATCTTTTGTTTCTCTGGGTCCCCACCCCTCCTTCTAAATGGAAAAGCACCAGGTTTAAGATGGATTTCAGTATCACGTGACATGTTTACATGTCCTGTGAGACCTCAGCCTCCATTCTTCCAGGGCTGGCCTGCACCCACCCAGGAAGGTTTGCAAGTAAACAGACCATTTACAACCAATTATCCTAGTCAATGGGAGCCATCAAGCTTCCAAACCACCATTAATGGCCCACATTTTGCATAAATTACAATAAGACCTCAGAGTTATACTTGGTATTCCTAGTTTCAGATACAAGAATGATATATTCATACAAATAGGATGAACATACTCAGTAGATTATAAGCTTTGTAATGATACCTTACAAGAGACCTTTTGCATTAAGCATATTCCAGTTACATTATAGTCACACTCATAAGCATATTTCCATGAAACATTATGGAGTGCAAGGTCACAGGACCATCTTTTTGTTCTGTGTTTGTCCAGCACCCACCACAATGGGGTCCTGGTCTGTGACTGTTGCTCGTAAGTGCTTCCATTGTACAAATAAATAATATCAGCAATATACAGTGATGGCATAGAACAACTTGTCAATACCTCAGGATTTACAGCATTCCTTTGTAAGTAACTTCATGAAAATCTTGTTTTGTGACCTAAGTGAACCTAGTTTGAGGATGTGAAAGTGCTTTACTAATTTAATTAAGCCTCACAAAATCCCTATCATGCAAGGAAGTATTATCATCCATATTTTACCGATAGATTAAATGAGGCACAAAGTGGTTAAGTGACTGCCAAGGGTCAGACAGCAAATCAGTGGGAGAGGAAGGAAAAGAATGCAGATCTCCTGACTTCCAGTCTTATATTCTAACCACTAGATATTCTCCTGTCATAGCAGTTAGAGGTTACATTTCAGATAAATAAATAGACTGAGTAAAGAAAAACACTATTCACTTCTTGATTATATCAGTAATTTGGTAAGTAACGGAAGAGATTTGAGCTATATTTTACAGCTGTTTCTCACAAATGCTTTGGTTTAGATCACTCTGTAAAACTAGTCACTTTACAGCATTTAATCTTACAGCAGTTTCCTAAAATGGTCAAAAGAAAATGTGGGTTTTCCCCCAAATTATTGAAATAAAAAAAAATCTGCATGTAGTAAACCAAAACTTTAGAAACTGACACAATATCATAGTTACAGTCAGCCACCCATGAAGCTTGAAATCTCATTTATCCACCAGATATTGTCAATATTCAAGGAAATGTAAACATGTAGACACTGTGTAGACTGACCTTCAAGGGTTGTGAGTTCAATCCTTGAGGGGGCCACTTGGGGATCTGGGGCAAAATAAGTACTTGGTCCTGCTAGTGAAGGCAGGGGGCTGGACTCAATGACCTTTCAAGGTCCATTCCAGTTCTAGGAGATGGTATATCTCCATTAATTATTATTATAGACCAAATCTCAGGCCAAGTGGTTTTGAGGGAGAAAGAAATGATAAAACTGTTGGAAAAAACTGCTCTGAAGACTGCTATAGACTGCTGAGAGAGACAAATGAGTCATAGAAGAGCTAATTGTTAGTTATGAGGAAAAAACAGTTCTCCTGACTGTGACGAACTGGGACTGTTCTTGCTGGGGTGTGGGAATGCTGACAGGGGAGTGTGACTAGGATGGTCTGCATCAGAGGATGGGAGTCGGCCCGAGGGAACATACCTGAGCTTGTAACATGAGAACCCAGGAGGGGGTTGGAGGTCAGGTGACTCCGGGGCCCGGGAAACTGAACAAAGGCTGTGGGAGGGGTCGCTGAAAGCAGAGTGCTGGAAGCAGGCTGGAGAGATGGCTGGGAGGCAGAGATGGCTCTGACCCCCCAAGGGGGGTGGGCTGGCATGCCCTGGGACCCCAAGCTGGACCTAACTGAGGGGGGCCCTGTTGTCTGTGCCTGCAAGACCTGTCTTGGACTGTATTCCTGTCATCCAAATAAACCTTCTGCTTTACTGGCTGGCTGAGAGTCATGGTGAATCGCAGGAAGCCGGGGGTGCAGGGCCCTGAGTCCCCCAATACTCCGTGACAACTGGTGGCAGCGGTGGGATCTACTGCACCCCGTGGACGGCGCTTCCTGCAGTAAGTGACTGGGGAGCAGTAAAACGAAGGGGGATTGACGGAGACCAGGCCGGCTGAAGAGTGGGAGAGAGACGGTTATTACCCCTGGGAGTGTGTGACCAGCGAGAAGGACTTTTGCAGTAACAGGGTCCCCCGGGGGGATCGCAGCAAGTGGTCCCAGGGGCGGAGGAGTCTGCAGCTTGACCCTGGCAGAGAGGCGGTGACCTCGAGAAGGGCTGGCACACTAGGGGTCCCCCTGGGAACTGTGGGGAGCTGTGAGCACACAGGCCGGTGAGTGGCCAGCAGGAAGATGTATGCCAAGCGGCTTAAGAGCGACCTGGTGGAGCTGTGCAAGCAGAGGCGGCTGCGCATTGGGAGGCTCACCAAAGAACAGCTCATTGCCCAGCTGGAGGCGGAAGATCGCGCGAATGAACTGATCCCTGTGTCTCAGGGAAGCAGCCTGGCAAATGCAGCGCAGGCACCAGTGTCTGTCCCAGCTGGGAGTGGTCAGCCGGCTGCTGAGGGCTTCCCGAGACCCCTCCTTCCTATGCCTAGGGGAAGGGTGGGGAGGAGCCCAGCAAATACCGAAGGCGCCGTGACCCCCCCCAGCCAGCAGGGGATCCCCCCGGCGAAGCCCGCCGGCCAGCAGAGGATCCTCCTGGCGACGTTCGGCATCCGTGGAGCGGAATTGGCTGGAATGGGAGAAAGAGCTAAAACTGAGAGAGCTGGAGGATCGTGAACAACAGAGACAGCATGAACGGGAGGAGAAAGAGAGACAGAGACAGCATGAACGGGAGGAGAAAGAGAGACAGAGACAGCATGAACGGGAGGAGAAAGAGAGACAGAGACAGCATGAAGAGAGACAGAGACAGGAGAATGAGAGACAGCGTCAGCATGACCTGGAACTGGCGAGATTGAAGGGCAGCGAACCCCCGGCTGCGGTGAGTGAGGGGGGACCCGGGACTGCACGGAGCTTTGATAAGTGCATCATGGCCCCATACAAGGAGGGGGAGGACATGGATGACTTCCTGGAGGCCTTTGAGACGGCCTGCGAGCTGCACCGGGTTGATCCCGCGGACAGACTCTGGGTCCTTACCCCCTTACTGGACCCCAAAGCCGTGGCATTGTACCGCCAACTGGGAGAGGCAGAGAAAGGGGACTACGAACTATTCAAAAAGGCCCTGCTACGTGAGTTTGGGCTGACTCCTGAGATGTACCGGGAAAGGTTCCGGAGTCAAGATAAAACCCCTGAGATCTCATATCTGCAACTAGCCGTCCGCATGGAAAGATACGCCAGCAAGTGGGCTGGTGGGGCCCACACGAAGGAGGACCTGATTAAACTGCTGGTACTGGAGCAACTGTATGAGCGGTGCCCCTCCGACCTGAGGCTGTGGTTGGTGGACAGAAAGCCAGAGAACCCGCGACACGCCGGGCAGCTGGCTGATGAGTTTGTAAAGAGCCGGTCAGGGGGTGGCAGGGAGGAGCCCCAAAGGAACAGGCCTGCCGCGATGCAGAGAGAGAGTCACCCTGGGACCTCCCAAAGGGGGAATATGGGGAATCCCCTCCCACGGGGAATGCCCAGCGTCAGGGACAACCGACCGGCTCGAAGGGACCCACAGGACATGAGCTGCTATTACTGCGGCCGAAGAGGCCACGTTCGGGCCCAGTGCCCCAAGCTCAAGGACAGACTGAGCAGACCGAACCCGCATAGGGTTAACTTGGTAGAGGCCCAGACGGACGAGGGGCAGGCTTCTCACGCCAGAGGGGCTGGCAGCTTATCAACTGCTCAAGAGAGAGAAGGGCCCCAGGCCAGCTCCTCTAGGGGGCTGGATGCCCCAGACTCAGGGTTTTTGGTTTATACGGTGGGCGCGGGGCTGTCCCTCCGGAGAGAGTACTTTGTTCCCCTGGAGGTGGATGGGAGGAAGGTCAATGGATACTGGGATACGGGCGCAGAGGTGACGCTGGCCCGGCCCGAGGTGGTGGCCCCAGATCAGGTGGTGCCCAACTCCTACCTGACCCTGACGGGGGTGGGCGGAACACCAGTCAAAGTGCCCGTGGCAAGGGTACACCTGAAGTGGGGGGCCAAGGAGGGCCCCAAGGATGTGGGGGTACACCCGTATTTGCCCACTGAGGTATTGATGGGGGGGGACCTGGAGAACTGGCCAAGCAACCCCCAAAAGGCACTGGTTGTGACCCGCAGTCAGAGCCAGCGAGGGGCCCTGCGCCCTGGCCTTGGGGGGGGGTGCCTTGCCTTAGGCGCAGGACCCTAACCTGGTGGGGAGGGAACGCCCAGGGACACGGCTCAGGGAGGCTGCAGCTTCAGACCCAGCGGGCGAGAAAGAGCAGGTGGCCATCCCTGTCCCAGCTGCTGAGTTCCAGGCCGAGTTGCAGAGAGATCCCTCCTTGCGGAAGATAAGGGACCTGGCCGACCTCAATGCGGTACAGACCATGGGACGAGGTGGCCGGAAAAGGTTCCTGTGGGAGAAGGGGTTCCTGTACCGAGAATGGGCTCCCCCAGGGAAAATGGAGTCAGGGGGGATCAGGAGGCAGCTGGTGGTACCCCAGAAGTATCGCTGCCAGCTGCTGTGCCGGGCCCATGACATTCCCCTCTCAGGGCACCAGGGAACCTGGCGTACCCAGCAGAGGCTGCTACGGAGCTTTTACTGGCCTGGGGTCTTTGTTACTGTCCGACAGTACTGCGGATCCTGTGACCCCTGTCAGAGGGGGAGGAAGGCCTGGGACAAGGGGAAAACAGCTTTAGGACCCTTGCCCAGCAATAAGGATCCTTTCCAGAGGGTGGCCAAGGTTAAAAGGGCAGCTCTAAACCAAGAGAGCCCAAAGCACAGACCTCCAGACTGGAGCGCTGGGAGAAGACCACAGCCCAGTTGGAACCCCAGAGGTATGGGGGTGGAAAAAGGGCACAGGCCGCATAAACCTTCCCACATGCGAACTGCGAGTGCCATCAAGCACCCCGACCTAAGGGGGGGGCGTGAAATTGAAGGGGCCTGGTGTAATTCCCACCAAGGAACTGGAGGGATGCGGGGGCATCCATGGGAACGGGGGTAGGTTCGAACTTCCCCAGGTCACTGGCTAAAGTGACCCCGCTCAGTTCGGTCTCGAAGGGGGGAGAGATGTGACGAACTGGGACTGTTCTTGCTGGGGTGTGGGAATGCTGACAGGGGAGTGTGACTAGGATGGTCTGCATCGGAGGATGGGAGTCGGCCCGAGGGAACATACCTGAGCTTGTAACATGAGAACCCAGGAGGGGGTTGGAGGTCAGGTGACTCCGGGGCCCGGGAAACTGAACAAAGGCTGTGGGAGGGGTCGCTGAAAGCAGAGTGCTGGAAGCAGGCTGGAGAGATGGCTGGGAGGCAGAGATGGCTCTGACCCCCCAAGGGGGGTGGGCTGGCATGCCCTGGGACCCCAAGCTGGACCTAACTGAGGGGGGCCCTGTTGTCTGTGCCTGCAAGACCTGTCTTGGACTGTATTCCTGTCATCCAAATAAACCTTCTGCTTTACTGGCTGGCTGAGAGTCATGGTGAATCGCAGGAAGCCGGGGGTGCAGGGCCCTGAGTCCCCCAATACTCCGTGACACTGACATCTGTAAATTCACAGTTCAGTTCAAGTGGAACATCTGCAGACTTCTGTGGTTATTCATAACCAATGCACAAACTGGAGACAGGCCTAGAATGAGGCAATATATTTCCCCCCAACCAATACTTTACATAGCTAATGTGGGTTTAAATGTTGAAAAACTCAAGTTTTCCCCATTCCCATTTCCCCTCCTCATACTTGGGGACAGGATCAAGCCACACCACCCCTATTCTTCATCCCACCCACCCTTTTGCTTTGACCCATGGTCCAAGTATATTTTAGGTAGCCATTCAAAGAGGGCAGTGATGGGACCTTACTCCCCATAACTCCCCAAAGAAGCCATGTAGAACTAAGGCATAATTCTTCCCACTGTGATGGGTGGAATGGGTATTGTGACATCTTACTCAGGGTACCCAGAACTGTGAACCCCTGTGTACCTCTCTCAGGGTACATCTACACTACAGCGGGGAGTCGATTTAAGATACGCAAATTCAGCTACGTGAATAGCGTAGCTGAATTCGACGTATTGCAGCCGACTTACCCCGTTGTGAGGACGGCGGAAAAATCGACTTCTGCCGCTTTTTGTCGGCGGCGCTTACTACCACCTCCGCTGGTGGAGTTAGAGCGCCGATTCGGGGATCGATTGTCGCGTCCCGATGGGACGCGATAAATCGATCCCCGAGAGGTCGATTTCTACCTGCCGATTCAGGCAGGTAGTATAGACCAGACCTCAGCCTCAGCAACTGAGAGTTTTGCAGCTGCTAAAACACACCAGCTTGTCTGCCTTGCCAGCAAACTCTTCAGTCCAAACCTTGCCTTGTTGGTAACAATCAGTGAACCCCAATTCGCAGGTCCCCAGAGATGTCTCTTCGCAGTGTCTAGTCCCTCTCATTGGACACTCACAGAAGTAAAGTTTGCTGCTTCCAAAGAGGCAGAGTACACACCAGTCTGTTTGGCTAACTGAGGACTCACCCTATAATTTAATACACAGCATTGAGATGGTTTTGTAATAAACAAGAATAAGTTTGTTAAAGATTTAAGTGATACTAAGCAAGAATAAAAGACAGGTCTGGTTACAAACAAAATACACTTTCTAGTGACTAAAACTTAATTTCAGCAAGTTACAATCTTGCCATAAAAACCTCTACAGATGGAGATTCCACCACCTCCTTAAGTAACCCATTCCAGTGCTTCACCACCCTCCTAGTGAAATAGTTTTCCCTAATATCCAACCAATCCACACTACAACTTGAGACCATTGCTCCTTGTTTGGTCATCTGCCACCACTGAGAACAGCCTAGTTCTATCCTCTTTGGAACCCCCCTTCAGATAGCTGAAAGCTGCTATCAAATCCCCCCTCACTCTTCTCTTCTCAGACTAAATAAGCCCAGTTCCCTCAGCCTCTCCTCATAAGTCATGTGCCTCAACCCCCTAATCATTTTTGTTGCCCTCCACTGGACGCTCTCCAATTTGTCCACATCCTTTCTGTAATGGGGGGCCCAAAACTGAATGCAGTACTCCAGATGTGGCCTCACCAGTGCTGATTAGAGGGGAATAATCAGTTCCCTTGATCTGCTGGCAATGCTCCTACTAATGCAGCCCAATATGCCATTAGCCTTCATGGCAAAAAGGGCACACTGATGACACATATCCAGCTTCTCAGCCACTGTAATCCCCAGGTCCCCTTTTCCCCCATTGTTTGCAGGTATCTTCTGGTTTCATCAGAAGAGAACTGAAATGTGATGGCTCTAATAGTAACAGCGTCTCATTTCTTTACTTCTCCCGTCAGCTTGAATGTTACCTGCCTTTTCTCCTTTCTGTTTAAAATATACCTCTTCAGTTCTGACCATATAAAAGCCTGGAGGACAAGAGGATATTCTGATATATTGTTTTATTATTTCATTCTGAAGGACCAGATTCTCAGTTGGTGTAAATGGATGTAGTTCCATTGCTCTTCCACTGCTGAATTCCATTAATGTCAATGGAAATATGCCAATTTACATCCAGGCTCTAGCCCAAAGGGCTCAGTTTTTGCTACTCCCTGCCCCAAAGATGAAATATTTTTCTTCCAGTGCAGCTGGCTTGGGGGGTGGGGGGAGGGGGGAAATCATGCTTTCTTTGTCCAGGAAGCATTGCTGATGCTGATCCCTTGTGATGGTGGCTTTAAGCATCTTACAACTGTGGTAGGGTTGATTATGTATTTATAGAGAGGTTAAACTGTATTTTTCCAGTTATGTCAATGAGGACCTGCTCTTTTTAGCCTCCAGTTTTGAGATTTCAGACATGCTTAGCCTATATCCATATAGCTTCTGTCAGGCATATGACCTCCTACAGTTAATTGTGGATACTGGCATTGTGACATGAGAAGAAGTTTAGACATTATATAGTGTAATCTATTGTAGTGTACCCTGGCAGACAGGAGGGGAATAGGAGTAATCTCTACTTTAGAGGCTGAAAATCCTCAATATTCCTCTGAGATTCAGGTCTGTGTCATGTTAGAGATTTTGAAACTGATAAACCAAGTGCCAGCTCTGGCCAAGGCTGTTGATGTTATCTAAGAACTGACAACCACTGACAAACAGTAAAAGTCAGTATTTTTACTGATTTCAGTGGAGCTACTCCAGATTAACCTAGGGTGAAAATGAGGGCAAATCTGAACCAGAATTTACATTATGGAAGAAGGAATCAGGTTAACAAAAGTTCTAACTGTGCAGACTCTCAAAATTATACACATCAGGATTCTTTTGCCAACTGTTATTAAAAAGCTAATAAATATTTTGTAAAAGTAATAGCATAATATGAGAAATGCAGGTATTAAAGATAGAGATAGAAGACACTTCCCTGCCTGAAGGCACTTGGCATTCAGTTTTATGTCTCACAATTCACCTGAGGAATATCTGTATCCAATGAACTGATATCACTGTGATGAACCTAAATAAAAGAGTAAGTAATAGATTGTCACATACTTTGTGTGTTTTTGCCAGAACACATTAAGAAGAAACGGACTCCGGCTCAAGTTCCATGAATCACTAGTTCCTAAAATTCAATGGGGCCCCTGGATAGGGCACTGGACAGAACTGGGTTTTATTCCCAGCTGCCTGTGATCTTGCTTCACCTTTTGTCTGTATTACCTATTTAAATTGTAAACTCTTGGGGGCAGAGAGTGTTTTTTGCTGTGTTTGTAAAGTGCACCATGGGGTCCCACCTGACTTGACCCTCTAGGTGCTACTGTAGTACAAATAATGTCTATTAATGAACATTCTTGCATAACTATTTTTTTCTCTTATTGCTCATGCTTATCTCCAGGTAAATAAAGTTAATGCTTAGCAAAGCAAAAACAGGAAGAAAGATTTCCTGTACACTTAATAATTACTCTATGGTAAATAAATCATGTTCACCTTGACTGTATGGCTTTAGGATTTGTTTCTAGGAAGTGTCCTATGTTTGATCAAACATAGGAAATAAAATGAAAAAAAACCTAATGACTTATTTGTATGTTTTCTTTAAAAATATTTTGAGTAGGCCTCTGTTTTAGTGCTTAGAATTAAAATCAGAACCAGTAACTACAAAGGGCTAGTTCCTTTGCTGAATGTAATCCCATACCACTCTAGATTCTGACAAATATTAATCTTGTGGCTCCAGCAGCAGAACCTTTTCATTTGCTAGTGCAGTTCAAAGGCGAGAGAGAAAACAATCGATCTGACATATACTCCTCCATTTATTGCACCATAAATCTATCGAGGAAGATCTGAAGAATTTATTTATTTGTCCCTTCCGAAATCCCATATTGCTTGCTATGCACTAGCAGTACCAAAGGAAAGTGGTGTAGTTGCTTAGAACAGACATGCCCTATCATTTCAAAGCTGTAGTCTGGTTTTCTACAAAATTTTTCTCGGAATGATGTGTAGGCTGGAAAGCAAAATAGGCTGCGAGGGACTGATTACAAGACTCTTATTCCTCTTCATAACACAGTATGGCAGACTCCCCTATACACCAGATACTTCTATAGTCCCCAAGAAGAACCAGAAATCATATCTGCTGGGCTTTGATGTGGGAGACACAAGCGATGGGAGAAGTTTCCATTGTGGAATTTTACCAGTGACCGAGAGGAAGGGAACTAAAAACAACCTTGTGACCAGCTTTTTAAATAGGTATGTGAGCAGGGTTGCTTGGCTCTCCAGGTGAGGACTCCCGGCCAGCCTTGCCTGGGCTGGAAATCATCTGTGCTGTGCCCGCTGGTTTTGCCATGTGGCACTTGACTGAAAAGCGGCCTCAGAACTATACCCACCTGCTCTAAAAGGGAAGGCGGGGACCATGACGAGCGACTTACCCTGTTTCCCCGAAAATAAGACATCCTCCGAAAATAAGGCCTACTTACAGTTTTGCCTCTCGTTGTAATATAAGGCATCCCCCCCATAATAAGACCTCCCCGATAATAAGGCATCCACCGATAATAAGGCATTTTTCATTTCTGAAAAATAAGAAATCCCCTGAAAATAAGACCTAGCGCATCTTTGGGAGCAAAAATTAATATAAGACACTGTCTTATTTTCGGGGAAACAGGGTAGCAGTTGGTGCCCTGGTGCCCAGGCAGGAGGACGCGCTGCTGGAGCAGAAGCCGCAGCAGGAGCCTCTGGAGGACTTAGTGACAGCTCGGGGAGGAGGTGGTCCTCTCCTCCTAGCGGGGGATCCTCCGGTGTGACAGGCGCAGCTTTTAGTACAAACCCAGCCGCTCGTTACCAGGGCAGCACTTTGCCCACGGGGATCTCTGGAAGCCCAACAACAGGATCAGCCGCTGGCGGTGCCAGCAGCAATAGGAGGCGTCCCTGGCCACCCATCCCGCAGTGAAGAGCAGGAAGAGGACTCCGATCGCCTGGACTCATCCGCGGCAGCCGGGAGAGAGCCGCAGCGCGTCCCCTCTCCAAGGACTGGCCTGGAAACCCAGTGGGGGCACAAGCTCCCAGTAGCACCCAGCAGCTGCAGAACCCAAGGGCACCCCCCAGTCTCGTCACCACCCAGCGGCAGCTTCCCAGTTGGACACACAGCAGAACCCTGCAGGGGCATTAGCTAAGGGTGGCATCCAGCCGCGCGCAGCACCAGCTCTCCGCAGCACCCGATAGCAGCACCCAAGGCCAGCAGCGCCGAGGGGGCGACCATGGCCCTGCTCAAGCTCTTCCTCATGGCCTTCAGCTTCGTCTTCTGGGCTGCGGGGCTGACCATGCTCACCCTGGGCATCTGGGCCAAGATCTCGCTGGGCAGCTACCTGGTGCTGTCCGCCAACCAGTACCCCAACTTGCTGGCCACGGGCGCCGCCGTCCTGGTCTGGGGCTTCCTGGGCTGCTTCAGCGCCGCCACCGAGCACCGCTGCCTGCTGCGCACCTACGCGGCCTTCCAGCTGGCGGTGCTGGCGGCCGGGCTCTCGGCCTTGTTCTACCGCAGGGACATCGCCGAGGGCTTCCGGGCCGGGCTGCGGGAGGCGGTGCGCGCCTACGGCGAGGACGAGCAGAAGGCAGACGCCCTGGACTCCCTGCAGCGCGCCCTGGACTGCTGCGGAGCCGAGAGCTACCGCGACTGGCTCGCCTCGCCCTGGTCCCTGGCGCAGCCGGGGCGCAACGGCTCGGTGCCGGGCAGCTGCTGCCGGGCGCGTCGGGGCTGCCTACACAGCCCGCTGCCGCCCGAAGCCCGCGGCATCCACCGCGACGGCTGCTTCGCCAAGGTCTCCGGCTTCGTCAGCGACAACCTGTTCTACATCGCCACGGCCGCGCTGGGGCTGGCGCTGCTGCAGGGCGTGGGCATCGTGCTGGCCTGCCTGCTGGCCGCCCGCCTCCGCCCCGCGCTGAGCGCGCCCCCTCCAGCGCCCGGCCCCGACCGCCCGGCCCGAAGTATTCCCAGCGCCCGCGGCCCCGACAGCCCGCAGCGCCCGGCCCGGGGTGTTCCCAGCGCCCGCGGCCCCAGCTTCTGCCCCGGGATTCCCTACCCGGAGCCCGTCCTTCTGCCAGCGCTGCGGCTGTCAGCCCCGCGGCCCCCCTCCTACGCTAAGGCTATCCCGGGCACCCCCACCCCCACGCACACTCCTCTCTGGGCACTGACTGGCCACCACTACGTGCCCTATCCTCTCCCTCCCCGAGCTGCCTGGAGAGCCCTCTGCGGTGCTACTCCAGGGACTGGAGCAGCGCCACCCACCTCCCCCCATTCCTCCTCCTCTGGGGACTGGAGCAGCTGCTCCCCCCCCCCCCATGCTACCCTCCTTCTCCACCACCTCCTTGGAGAACTAGATCGGCAGCACCAACTCTGCCCTCCTGTCCCCTTGCTTCCCCCGGCCTCAGCCCTCCCCGGGGAGCTCATCCGCCTGCACGCGGCCGCGGAAACCGTGGCTGGGCTAGAGACTTTCCCGTACAAACAGCGGTGGGAGGAAGAACGAGCATCGCTCTCTCCCGGGCCGGCGGGTGAGACTTTCCTGTAACATATACACGTCTGGCGTCCCTGCAAGGGGAGAGAGGGTAGGAGTCTGGGCACGAGAGGGGCTTTACCCGACAGCGACGTTAGCGGAGTTTCCTTGGGAGAAGAGCGGGGTTTGATTTTCCAAAGGGAGCTGTTATCTCGACAGACAATGGGCGGCCGTAGGTTTTAGCTGGTGAACCGGGTTGTCAATAGACCCCTCTGTTGGTCGGCTGGTTCCGGGGATAGTCCTTGAAAGGCCAGAAGGCTGAGACAGCGAAGTGCTTCCGTGGGGAATTGCAAGTCCCCCACTAACACAGGGCCACCCCGGACTTTTGCTCTTCAGCTGCAGGCCAGGTCCCGCCTACGGGTCCTCGCTGCTGAGCGGAGATTGTTCCTATTGAACGTAAGTTAAGGAAAGCTGCAGCATTCCGCACCCTTCTTCTCCTGCTGGCTGCTGCACCGCGCTCCTCTCTCCGCGAGCTGTAAGCGCTGTCCGGCCTTGCAAGGCTCCCCTTATTGTTACCCAGCGAGCCTTTTACATCCCCGAGGGGCTGTGCCAGCAACAGGGACAGCCGGAGCCGAGTGAAGAGACTGGCAACTCCCCCGCCCCCTGGATTTCAGGGAGAAGAAGAGGGAGGTCTACACGATTTCTAACGCGTTCTCCGGGGGAAGTTAAGACATCCCTTCATTCGCTTAGGACACGGACGAGCGCCCATTGAATCTTCGCCCCCCGATTTCCCTGAGGGTTTATAGAACGACGTTTCCAGTCTCGTGCTGGTTCACAGAACGCTGTTCAGTCTGGCAATTCTCCCTTTTTCTAAGGATCCTGCTTTAACAGGGCTCTCTGGCTGCCGCCCCAGCCCTTTAAAAACCTGTTGCTTAGAGGAAAACCGCTGTTATTACTGTATCACCGTGTGCGGGTTAGGCTATAGAAGGCATCGGCAACCTTTGGCACGCTGTTTCCCGCAGCCCCCCATGGGCTTGGAGCGGGGAACCACGACCAGTGGGAGCCGCAATCGTCTGAACCCGCGGACCCGGCCCGGCCCATGGGGTGCTTACCCTGGCGGCCGCGTGCCAAAGGTTGCCGATCCCTGGCTATAGTATGCGCAATGTAAGAGCTTTGTACCCCCTCCCCCCCCCACCAGCTTCGGAACCACAAAAGGCCGCGCAGTAGAAGAGCTAGAAAAAGACAAGGTTCACTTTTAAGAGGTCGTTTTTGCTCCCCCACGTCCCCGCTTTAGTTTCCCCTAAAATGGGCATTTACCTGCCGTTTTAACCCGTCTCTCCCTTCTGACTCAAGCCATTCATAGGCAGAGCAATGGCCTTTTGATCCCGCCAGCTAGATGAGTGATAACGGGCTAAGCAGAAGCCTTGCAGGAGGGCAGAAAGAGGCTGGTTTCTGCAGGGGGAAGGCAGTTTCAGGCTGGAATTTCTGCAAGAGGAACTTGCCACCTTCAGTGAAATTAACTGCAAAAGGCTATTCGCGATGTGCTATCGGAACGCCAGGGAATATTTGACAGTAAACAGCGATCACAAGCTGCGTTTGACTTAAGTGAGCCAGCTCGGAGCCCGGGAGTTTCTGACTGACAGCTCCCGTCACAATGTACCATCGCCAACTGACAATCGCCACCCTGCGTTCCTCAGTCACCTAAGGATTAGTAGGGGTTGCAAGATCTAGCCTAAAGTGCGTGAAATAAATAGACGGGGCAGCTGCTTTTTAGCATTGTAGAACTTCCTCCCAGCGAAGCCTAACCAGCCCGTCTTCTCCCAAACCCATCGCTGGCTTTTTAACTCTCTCTCTTTTGCTTGTTCCGTAGGAATGGGATTGATGAAGCGGGGAAGTGGTCAGTTACTGAGAGAGAAGCGTCTCTGACATGCAGCAATATTAGAAGGCAGGAGGGCAGGACCAAGGGGGAAACCCGCTTAACCAACAAGCTATTTGAATGTATCAGAGGGGTAGCCATGTTAGTCTGGCTCTGTAAAAGCAGCAAAGAGTCCTGTGGCACCTTATAGACTAACAGACGTAATGGAGCATAAGCTTTCATGGATGCATCCGACAAAATGGGTATTCACTCAGGAAAGCTCCTGCTCCAATACGTCTGTTAGTCTAGAAGGTGCCACAGGACTCTTTGAAGCTATTTGAATGTGATTGTCCCCACCCTGCAGCCCCAAGGAGAGCGAGGTGACTGCAATTTTCAGTTGTGCCCCCGCCAAGCTGTGTCACATGTGCAAAGGCGGAAAGCGAGCTTTCCGATCCCTGCCTTTGCAGGAAGAAAATATCCTCTTCTGTTAGCGCTCCTTTCAGGCTGACTGTCCGCCGTCTGGGGAATTTCAATCCCAGAGCTTTGCAACTGCACTGGACAAGCTTTATAATGAAACCCAGAGTCCGCTTGCAATGAGCCTGAAGGGGGCTTGTTCGACAGGATCGCAAGTGCGCAGCTCTACGGCCGTGGTTTTCAGGCTGTGGTCCGGACCTTGGGGGACTGCACACTACGTTTAAGATTTCCAAAAGGGGTCCAGCTCCATTCAAAGTTTTTTAGGGGTCCATACATGCAAAAAAGGTTGGATGCCCCAGAGCAGTGTTTTCAAGTCTTCTTGAGAGAGAAGACCGTCACCTACAATTCTTACCTTTGGGATCAAACACTGCTTTATTATATTTCACATTATTTTCATAGCTACATCGTGTTGGTCCCTGGCCTAGGCCATATACTACCTATCATTTGGTTCACGTGGAAGAATTTTTCCCATTGATTTTCCCCCCAGAACGTAGTGTCCACAACTGGAAGGACTCTGCATGGATTCTTTGGAGTAAGAAACCATTATGGGGTGCAGACTGGGAAGAGGTTTCCCCATGAGAAAATCTTTGGGCAGTAGCTCTCCTCTTTTTGCCTGTGTACATAATACCTTTCACAAGGGGCCTGGTCCTGACTGGTCACAACACAAATAACAACCGCTAGTAACTTTTTGAATGCACTTATTGAAAACATTACTTGCACCAGTTAATTTTCCAGGGGATCCTCTTAGTCTGCAATCTGATTGGAAAGGATCATTCCAACCCACCTCCACCACCCCCTCTTTAGCAGAAAAGGATACAGTTGTTCTTTAGTTAAACTTTTTTTAAAAGAACAATTACTATATTTAAAAATCCTGCTCCAAATAATTTCATTTCTGGGACCCCGATTCCAATGATCCTTTTTCATGTCAGAGTCACTAGGTGTTTTGTGTTATTGTATTAACTATAGTGCCATATTTCTCCAAGTGAAGTCAGAGGCAAAACTCCTATTAACTTCAAAGGGAGGAGGGTCTAATTCTTATTTTGAAATATGATCTCTTAGGTCTTTACTCTTTAAAAAATACCTGGAAATCTCCATCTTTCCCATTGTTTAAGGTTTATTAACATGTCTCCTGTTCTGTTACTCAGCCATGTCCTTACTTATGAGAAAGTCTGCCTGATTTCAATGAGAATTTGTCCCAACTGCAGGTCCAGGCTTATTGAAAATGTAAAAAAATGTTTTCTTCAAGGAGTCGCAGTTACCATTTGAATGTTCATCACTGTGCCTGATTTGTCTATACTACTCAGAAAGGTGCAATATCAAGGAAGTGATGAACCAAGCTTAGTATTTTACTATTTTTTAAGTAAATTACCATAGGCTTGTATTAATTTTATAATGCCTGGATGTTGGTTGACAACTTATAACATGATGTAAATAGTTATTTCCAAGATAAAGATATATATGTATTGATATTTAAGTGAGTCTGCTGAACAGATACTCCAAAAAAATGCTAATGATTAAAAGTCATTTTTCACAGTCAGAGTGTTTAAATCAATATCTCAGTGTTTACAACTTAAGAAGTGTAATACAACTCAAAGGCAGCACAAAAGAATACAGTGAAATTCAGGCATATAAACTGATTCTGTAAGTCCTTACTCACACAAGTAATATTTGCAAGACTCAGCCCTTGTTTGGGAAATAAAGGATAATAGTACATCAGTTCACCTATTCAGAGAATTATTCTGATCTGAGTGGACAGTTTTCTTTATGAGCTGGAGGGTAATTTTGAGATACATACAAAAACAATTGACAAAAAGTTAATTGCTATTTTATATTGATTGTCCATTTCTCCAGATATTAGAGATAGGTTAATAAATTCATTAATTGTGTTTCAGGTGGATAGTGAAATACAAGAAGGCATAATTATTTGATTAATCAATCACAGATTCAAACTGGGAGCATGTAGACAGACAGTAATAAGATTAAGATATTAAAAAAAAAAAATCTACCTGCTCAGCCATGTTTAAAGTTTCATATTTTCCACCATTTTAACAATGGACAAAAGTCATACTTTTTATGGACAAGTTATTTTGATATCTCACCTTAGTAATTAATTGGCAATTGTTACACAAAAAGCTGCCTATATCAATAAGTAAATTAACATGATGTGAAATCACCATAGACTGAGTTATGGAGTCCATATTTCTATATTTTTTAACCAAGTGTGGGCAATAGGAACTGAAATTAAAAGACAAAAGCCTGCTGGAATGTTTCATATTAAATCAAGATACATCAGAGAACTTACAGATTTTGGAGGTGTGTTGCACTGAGTTGATCATTGCAGTCTTCCTGATCTAAAAACTTTAAAAACTTGCAGAGTTACAGTAGTACATCTCTTACCCTCTGTGGGCCAAAAGCGTCACACTCAAAATCAGTTTTGGAACCCTGTGAAGGTGGAGGGTCCCAGCACTCAGGCTGGAGCCCAAGCTCAGATGTCTATACAGCAATTTTTAGCCCCACAGCCTGAGCCCAAGTCAGCAGGTGCAGGCCAGCTGGAGCTGTGCTGCAGGCTTCTATCTCCACACGGGTATACCCCCGGATGCCAGAGTCAAAGTCAAGAATCAGAACCAAGGGTTACCTGGAGTGAGGAAAGGCTGCATCCAAGGGAGGAGTACAGCTAGGAACAAGGAGACCCAAGAGCTGTCAGACCCATGGGCAAATGCTTTAAGCAGCCATTGAATTGCTGCTGGGCTTAAGAGCCAGTCTGCTGACTCTTCCAACCAATCAGGTGGTGGAGCCAGTTAGGCAACTTACTACAGGCCAGCTGTATTCATTAGGTTGCTCAATAACTGGCTCTGTTGCAGGCCCCGCTTCCTGTCAGTTGCAGCTCCAAACTCCTGCACTCCTTGTTATATTTTAGAAGATGTAGTGGCACTAAAAAGCTCTCTTGTTGTTTTAACTGCATTTCCTGTAGTACTATCATGTCACAACATTTATTCAAGGCCTGAGTCCTGTACCTATCCAGTGGAATGTAATGCAGAACAACCAACCATCCATCTCACTAACTGATAATTCTAAGCCTGGATGTAGGAGCCCTTGTCCCAATTTCATGAACTTTCACAAAACATTGTTATGAAACTAATGGTGGAAAATTGTTTCAATTTCAATGATGCCATCTTTTTCTGTTACAATTTTGGCAACCCTTATCAGGATCTGATCCTGAGAGGAACTGAGTACCAGTAGCTCCTGCTGAGGTCCATGCTGTACAGATAGTCCCATTGATTTTAGTAGGCCTACTTCACTAGAGTAAGGCTGGGACTACACGACAAATTTAGATCAACGTAAGTTGCCTTGCATCAAGCTATGCGTGCATGTGTCTCCACACAAATTTGTCTCCAGCGATGTAAGCACTCCCTTACAGCAACTCAGTAAAACCACCTCCCCAAATGGCATAGAGCCATAGGGGCTGATTCCGTAGGTGCTCTGGGGCTGGAGCACCCATGGAAAAAAAATAGTGGGTGCTCAGCACCCACCGGTGGCCCTGTGGCTCAGCTCCTCCCTCTCCCCCCCCCAGCACCTCCCACCCACCGCAGATCAGCATTTCAGCAGTATGCAGGAGGTGCTGAGGGTGAGGGGGCAGAGCGAGGGTGT
This sequence comes from Malaclemys terrapin pileata, assembly GCF_027887155.1. Taxonomy (NCBI): domain Eukaryota; kingdom Metazoa; phylum Chordata; order Testudines; family Emydidae; genus Malaclemys; species Malaclemys terrapin. Next base: position 38,429,716 of record NC_071505.1, on the reverse strand, counting down.
GGGAAGAGGTGGGGTGGGGCAGAGTGGGGGCAGGAAGAAGTGGGACAGGGTGGGGGTTTGGGGAGAAGGGGTGGAGTGGGGCGGGGCATGGGGCGGAGCAGGGGTTGAGTACTCCCAGGGAAACGAGGAAGCCGGTGCCTATGCACAGAGCGATGGGATACCACAACAATAGATCTGGTGTTGACACTTCTACAAGGAACTGCATGACGTGCTTGGCAGAGACCCCACCAGCACCCTGCAGACCACCATGGATATCTTGGAGGAGCCCAAGACAGAGACCCCTGCTATGAACAGCAAGGAGGAGGAGTAGGGAGAAGACTGGTGGGGGACTCCAGCCACGCCACAAGCCACAAGGCTGTTTGAGGCTCTGCCACAGCCTAGCCACTCCAGCCAGGCGAGTGTGAATTAGCCAGTGAAGAGGAAGGGAACTCAGTTAAGTGTGTGCATGCATTTCCCCTTACAGAGCTTAAATTTAAAGATGGCACCTGGTCCATCCCCAAGCTAACAAGACAAAGGTGTTTACTTTTTGTTGTTTTACTCATATCAGAAGAAGTTGAGGTACAACAAACAGAGGTAGGATTGACATCTGCTTTTCATTCCCCTGTTGGGTGAGGCACTGGGGGCCATGCAGAGTACTTTGTATATGGGCCTGGGGGGGGTCCCTTGTATCCTCCTGAAATTTTCCTGGAGATACTTGCAATTCTCTCCGAAAGGTTTCTTCCTCCATGGTAGGACACTTTCTCATGACATTCTTGATGTGTTTGTCTTGCACCATTGCAGTAAACAGGCTGGCAGCAACTGGATCTGGGTGGATTCAGGACACCCATAGAAGCTGTGTTCTCTGTGCCTTTGTGACACTCAGGAGTGAGATAGCTGTTAAAATCACCATCATCTGTGGAAAATAGTGGCAATTTTTAGTGCTATTGTCCTATAGTCATACCTATGGAAAGGGTCTGAAATTTTATAGTTTCATGCAACAGAAAATCCTTCTCCCTGTTGATAAATTGTATAGTCAGTTACTCGACCACACTTTGGTTCATTATGAAATATATTCCAGAGACCAAATAACCAGTGTCAGTCAGGTTTATTGGTATGGTACAGGGAAAAGATTCAGTACAATACCCATCTCAGAAGAGTACTCCCGTGCAGCAAGGTGTGCTCCCTGAAGATAGATCCCTAAAGTCATCTTTTTATATCTTACTTGTTTACCAGTAAAAGGTACTATATATGTAATCTGAAACTGGATTCAATTAATCAGCTTTTTACCTTGTTAGTTTCTGGTACCATGGTGTACCCCTTTGTCTTTTGTTCTGAACATGATTCCAAGTCGTGATGCACCCTTATCGTTGTTCTGAGTACATGCATTCCAGGTATCAAGGGGCATGAAGACACCTCCTAGATTTGTGTAGGTAACTCTGTGATGGGATCCCCGGGGTACAACCTGAACTGTGGTACCGCTGTGCCCCCTTAACTCTCCAGCCTAGGCTGTCTCTCACAATGCATTGCTAGTGAGAAGCAGCAAATCCCTCCACATGCTGTTATCACTCAGCACAACAGCATGTGGAACCCCAAACCCAGGTAAATTGCATGAATGCTCCCTGAGCCACTCATGAATCACACAGAGAAAGGCACTAGCACATCTCCCAAGCCCCCAGCTTTGCACCCTGGAATATACCGTCTTGCCCTGTCAGAAGCCTAATCAGTGTAAATTTATTACCAAGTCTGCCCCTCCCTCAATGTGGAGAGGACACACACCAGCCTTTTTAAACTGAGCAGAGGTTTCCCAAGCATTTAATCCAAAACACACTGTTTTAGGTAAAAAATAAATATTAACTACAGAAAGATAGCTTTTAAGTGATTATAAGTGGTAGGCATAAAAAGTCAGAGATAGTTACCAAAGAAAATAAAAGGTAAGTGCATAGTCTAAATCTTAAACCTTATTACACTAGGCAGTATTTGGATCAAACAGTTTTCTCATCCCACTGGATGTTGCAGGTAGATTATAGTTCTTAGTACACAGGCTTCCCCTATAAGCCTGGGACCATTCAAGTCTTTGTCTTCCCAATGTTCTTGTTGCTTCCAGCATAAGCCAGAGGAGAAAGGCTAAAGCATTATGCCATGGTCCCCTATTTTATATCCTCAGTCCATATGCCTGGAAGATACTAGCCCAGGCATGCTTGGTCAGCCTTGCTGAGTCATAGGGTTGAGCAATCTCTCTGGTGTGGTCTTGTGCAACTGAGTTGTAGAGCTGAGCAATCCCAATTGTGTGGTGCTTGCGCAACTGTCATTGGTTTGTAAATTCCTTGTTTACTATTACCCTGCTGGTCAGTTGCTAGTGATAGTCATTCAATGCCTGTCCGGGTGTTGGTCACCTTCTTCGTTGTAGTCACAGGAGAACTAATATTGGGTGACTGCCAAACTCACAACGTGTTTCACTAAGAACCATACACCAAAATCTCATTAATTCATAGACACTAATGATATACATATTTTGACAGAACAATAGGTTTCAGCAGCTCATGACCTTTCATATGGTATCCTACATGGCATGCTTTGTATGAAATATATCATAATTCTATGACAGGGGTGAATATGGGAGTTCCAGGGTGCTGCTTTGAGGTACAAAGTGCCACAAACTCCTTTCCCATTGACATGAGGACATAATCATATGTCCTGATACTGACAGGTTTCCAATCTCCTCAAGCCAAGGCTTACTTCAGCTACTTATAAAATCATGAGTGATGTGGAGAAAGTGGATAAGGAAAAGTTATTTACTTATTCCCATAATACAAGAACTAGGGATCACCAAATGAAGTTAATAGGCAGCAGGTTTAAAACAAATACAAGGAAGTTCTTCTTCATGCAGCGCACAGTCAACTTGTGGAACTCCTTACCTGAGGAGGTTGTGAAGGCTCAGACTCTAACAGCGTTTAAAAGAGAACTGGATACATTAATGGTGGTTAAGTCCATTAATGGGTATTAGCCAGGATGGGTAAGGAATGGTGTCCCTAGCCTCTGTTTGTCAGAGGATGGAGATGGATGGCAGGAGAGAGATCACTTGATCATTGCCTGTTGGTTCACTCCTTCTGGGGCACCTGGCATTAGCCACTGTCGGTAGACAGGATACTGGGCTAGATGGACCTTTGGTCTGACCTGGTATGGCCGTTCTTATGTTCTTATGTACTGTGAGCAAATTTAGGCTTCTGGCTATGATAAAGTGACAGTTTTCTGAATAAGATTCTGATTATACACTGAGATTGATTCTATTACAAGGAAAGGATTTTGTTACTCACAATGTTTCACTGACTTTTAATAACATGAGGGTTCTGTCCTCTGTGCATAATCCCGGCTCTCTGAGCTCTGGTCAAGTAAAAAAATTATCTGAACATTATATACATCTTTTGAATCTCTTACCAGTACAATGGCATATAAAAATGCACCAGAGTGCAAACTAATCCCTTCACTTGAAGGAACCACCTTGAGCTTGTATCACCTTCCCTCCCACTTTAGAAGTTGGTTTTCTGGGCCTTTTAAGATAATTTGTATTTTGGCACCAGTAAATTCATGGAGTTAGCATATCTGTTCTAGTCTCATGTGTAACTTTATCTGAACTCAGACTTCATCTGTACCAGGCATCCCGCATACTACAGAAAGATAAAGTATGTGCACAAACTAATTTGACTGAAAACCATAAATTTCAATTTGCTCAAGATGCCTCCATAGTTTACTGAGACATTGATGAACAATATCACATTTTAAAACTCAATTTCCTTTTTCCCTCCTCAGTCTTGGACTTTTACTTCCTGAGGCAGTAATATTTAAGCTTTAGGTGATACCATAGTTTTACACTAACAAACAGGAAACAGGGATGTGTATCTGAATCCATTTTAAGTTATTAACTAAATACAGTGAATGTTATTGCTTGTGGACGATACAAGAGATTGCTGTGACTAGAGCTAAAAAGAATGAAAGCAAGAACTGTTTAAGGAACGTGTCCCACCCCATCTAGTTAATACTAGGGCTATCAATTAATCGCAGTTAACTCATGCGATTAACTAAAAAAAAATTTAATTGCGATTAATCGCACTGTTAAATAATAGAATACCAATTAAATTTATTAAATATTTTTGGATGTTTTTCTACATTTTCAAAAATAGTGATTTCTATTACAGCACAGAATACAAAGTGTACAGTGCTCACTTTATTATTTTTTATTACAAATATTTGCACTGTAAAAATGATAAACAAAAGAAATACTATTTTTAATTCACCTCATACAAGTACTGTAGTGCAATCTCTTTATCGTGAAAGTGTAACCTACAAATGTAGATTTTTTTTGTTACATAACTGCACTCAAAAACAAAACAATGTAAAACTTTAGACCCTACAAGTCCACTCAGTCCTACTTCTTGTTCAGTCAATTGCTAAGACAAACAAGTTTGTTTACATTTACGGGCGATACTGCTAACTGCTTTTTATTTACAACATCACCTGAAAGTGAGTACAGGCATTCGCATGGCACTTTTGTAGCCAGCGTTGCAAGGTATTTACGTGCCAGATATGCAAAACATTCATATGTCCCTTCATGCTTCAGCCACCATTCTTGAGGACATGCTTCTATGCTGATGATGCTCATTAAAAAAAATGTGTTAATTTTGTGACTGAACTCCTTGGGGGAGAATTGTATGTCTCCTGTTCTGTTTTACCCACATTCTGCCATGTATTTCATGTCATAGCAGTCTCGGATGATGATCCAGCACATATTTTGTTTTAAGAACACTTTCACTGCAGATTTGACAAAATGCAAAGAAGGCACCAATGTGAGATTTCTATGGATAGATACAGCACTTGACCCAAGGTTTAAAAATCTGAAGTGCCTTCCAAAATCTGAGTGGGACCAGGTGTGGAGAATGCTTTCAGATGTCTTAAAAGAGCAACACTCCGATGCAGAAACTACGGAACCTGAACCACCAAAAAAGAAAATCAACCTTCTGCTGGTGGCATCTGACTCAGATGATGAAAATGAACATGCGTCAGTCTGCTCTGCTTTGGATCGTTGTCGAGCAGAACCCGTCATCATCAGGGACATATGTCTTCTGGAATGGTGGCTGAAGCATGAAGGGACATATGAATCTTTAGCGCATCTGGCACATAAATATCTTGTGATGCCGGCTACACCAGTGCCATGCGGAAGCCTGTTCTCACTTTCAGGTGACATTGTAAACAAAACATGGGCAGCATTATCTCCTGCCAATTTTAACCAAACTTGTTTGTCCGAGTGATTGGCTGAAGTAGGACTGAATGGACTTGTAGGTTCTAAAGTTTTACATTGTTTTATTTTTGAATGCAGTTGTATTTTGTACATAATTCTACATTTGTAAGTTCAACTGTCATTATAAAGAGATTGCACTACAGTACTTGTATTAGGCTGTAATAAAAATAAATATAAAATGAGCACTGTACATTTTGTATTCTGTGTTCTAATCAAAATCAATATATTTGAAAATGTAGAAAACATCCAAAAAAATTTAAATAAATTGTATTCTATTATTGTTTAACAGTGCGATTAATCGTGTGATTAATCATGATTAATGTGTTTAATCACTTGGCAGCCCTAGTTAATACACCTCATTCCTTGGCTTCACTCTTCATTCCTTATGAAAAATCTTATAGCATCTAATATAGTGTCAGGACAGCTGGGCGATTAGTCTGGAGCAGGGGCAGGAATAGGCACAGGCTGGAGAAGGGGTAGTCTGTCAGAACTACCAGGATGCTGGGAGTATCCCAGGATCGATAGGACAGTCATAGGGTCTTTGTGGGGGTAAGATATCAGTATTTCTTTTGTCAAATATATCAGCAAAATCTTGGCAGTTTGCAGGGGTTAATGAGACGTTGCCTCCTTGAGTCTGCTGGACTCAGAGGCAGCGGCCTTTTCCATGCCTCGCCTCATTTTCTGGGCACCTGACTCAGCAAGACACAGTTGTCAGCAACATCAGCTCAACTTGAATTGTATCTTTTGCATCTTCCAAGAGATGTTTGGATCATTCACTGAGAGCCAGGGAATACGTGATTGGGAAGTACGGCAAGTTTATTAAATTAAACTGCAGAATTTCTTGTTGGTCTCAGATTTTGAGCTGAAGGAGTGTCGTTTCATGGGTGACTGGACCTGAAGACAGCAATCGATTCTACTAAGTCTGGTGTGAGCTTCTTCCACACTGGCAGTTGGTTAGCTTTGGCAAAGCCTGTAACCATAAAATTACTAGAACAGGGGTCAGCAACCTTTCAGAGGTGACAGGTTTCAGAGTAGCAGCTGTGTTAGTCTGTATCTGCAAAAAGAACAGGAGTACTTGTGGCACCTTAGAGACTAACAAATTTATTAGAGCATAAGCTTTCGTGGGCTACAGCCCACTTCTTCGGATGCATAGAATGGAACATATATTGAGGAGATATATATACACACACATACAGAGAGCATGAACAGGTGGGAGTTGTCTTACCAACTCTGAGAGGCCAATTAAGTAAGTGAAAAAAAACTTTTGAAGTGATAATCAAGCTAGCCCAGTACAGACAGTTTGATAAGAAGTGTGAGAATACTTACAAGGGGAGATAGATTCAATGTTTGTAATGGCTCAGCCATTGCCAGTCCTTATTCAATCCTGATTTGATTGTATCTAGTTTGCATATCAATTCCAGCTCAGCAGTCTCTCGTTGGAGTCTGTTTTTGAAGTTTTTCTGTTGTAAGATAGCCACCCGCAGGTTTGTCATTGAATGACCAGACAGGTTAAAGTGTTCTCCCACTGGTTTGTGAGTATTATGATTCCTGATGTCAGATTTGTGTCCATTAATTCTTTTGCGTAGAGACTGTCCGGTTTGGCCAATGTACATGGCAGAGGGCCATTGCTGGCACATGATGGCATATATCACATTGGTAGATGTGAAGGTGAATGAGCCCCTGATGGTATGGCTGATGTGATTAGGTCCTATGATGATGTCACTTGAATAGATATGTGGACAGAGTTGGCATCGGGCTTTGTTACAAGGATAGGTTCCTGGGTCAGTGTTTTTGTTCAGTGATGTGTGGTTGCTGGTGAGTATTTGCTTTAGGTTGGGGGGGTTGTCTGTAAGCGAGGACAGGTCTGTCTCCCAAGATCTGTGAGAGTGAGGGATCATCTTTCAGGATAGGTTGTAGATCTTTGATGATGCGCTGGAGAGGTTTTAGTTGGGGGCTGAAGGTGACAGCTAGTGGTGTTCTGTTATTTTCTTTGTTGGGCCTGTCTTGTAGGAGGTGACTTCTAGGTACTCGTCTGGCTCTGTCAATCTGTTTTTTCACTTCAGCAGGTGGGTATTGTAGTTTTAAGAATGCTTGATAGAGATCGTGTAGGTGCTTGTCTCTGTCTGAGGGATTGGAGCAAATGCGGTTATATCTTAGAGCTTGGCTGTAGACAATGGATCGTGTGGTGTGTCCTGGATGGAAGCTGGAGGCATGTAGGTAAATGTAGCGGTCAGTAGGTTTCCGGTATAGGGTGGTATTTATGTGACCATTGCTTATTAGCACAGTAGTGTCCAGGAAATGGACTGCTTGTGTGGATTGATCTAGGCTGAAGTTGATGGTGGGATGGAAATTATTGAAATCATGGTGGAATTCCTCAAGGGCTTCTTTTCCATGGGTCCAGATGATGAAGATGTCATCAATGTAGTGCAAGTAGAGTAGGGGCGTTACTTTCAGAAGTGGTGTGCCGAGTCTTCATTTATTCACTCTAATTTAAGGTTTCGCATGACAGTAATACATTTTCACATTTTTAGAAGGTCTCTTTCTATAAGTCTATAATATATAACTAAACGATTGTTGTATGTAAAGTAAATAAGATTTTTAAAATGTTTAAGAAGCTTTATTTAAAATTAAATTAAAATGCAGAGCCCCCCGGACCGGTGGCCAGGACCCGGGCAGTGTGAGTGCCACTGAAAATCAGCTTGTGTACCACCTTCGGCAGGCGTGCCATAGGTTGCCTACCCCTGTACTAGAAGCACCAGAATCCACAAACGCAAGCAGGGTGCAGCTCACCTCAGGTATAGTTAGGATGCAGAGGTGGAGCAAGATCTGCAGATCTGGAGGGTAACAGTTCATGGCTGCCAAGATACACAATGGCAGAAGAGGGGGCTTGAGTGCAGGGCTGGCTCTAACTTTTTTGCCGCCCCAAGCAAAAAAAAAAAAAAAAAAAAAAAAAAGAGTGCTGCCCTCCAAGAAACCGCCATAACACACACCCTCAGCATCGTGACGCCACCCCCCCCCCCACGGAGCGCCGCGACGCCGAACCCCCCCGCCAAACCCCCCAGCTCCCCGTGGAGTGCCACGCTGCCAAACCTCCCAGCCCCCCGCGGAGCGCCGCCGAACCGCCCAACCCCCCGCGGAGCGCCGTGCAGCCGAACACCCCCCCCCGCCACGTAGCGCCGCCGAATGCCATGCCGCCGAACACCCCCCCCCTCGCAGAGCGCCATGCCATGCTGCTGAACTCCGGCGCCGAGTGCCGTGCTGCCGAACCCCCCCACCGCCACACACACCTCCCGCCGAGTGCCGTGCCGCCAAACACCCCCACTGCCGAGCCGCGCTGCCGAACACTCCTCCCCCCCGCGGAGCGCCTTGCCGCGCCGCCACACCCCCCGTGCAGCGCTGCTGCCGAATCCCACCCCCCAGCGCTCCCCGCGTGCCCAGCCGACGAAACAAAAACAACCCACCCCACCCCCAGTGCCGCCCGATCAACCCCCCCCCAAAAACCCTGAGCCCCCCCCCGTCACCCCAAGATTGGCCGCCCCTTACCAAGTGCCGCCCCAAACACGTGCTTGGTCGGCTGCTGCCTGGAGCCGGCCCTGCTTGAGTGGAGGATTCAACTCCATGGTTACATCCAGCAGCAACCCCTCTAACAGTGCTGGACCCAGTTGTTTCCTAGATTTCCTGAAGGTTTTGATTTAAGGTGGCACTCAGAAATGTATCACAATATAGGCAAAAGCCATTCTGCTGCCAATAATCCTGTTCCTGATCCATTGGTGCCTTCATGTTGCACCAACCTGCATAGCTCCAGCCCTGGAAGAGCTGGTAGGGACAGCCAGAATGGAGCAGGGCTAGGTGGAGGTTGTGGGTACGTCTTCTTCTTTTCTTGGCATCTCTCAGAAAAACAACTGTCAATCCAGATACACAATTTGATATATGAGTTCAGAACAGTGTGGGGTTTGGCCCAGGCCATTTCACCTTTTATGTTGTCATTTAGGCTACATCTACACTACAGGAGGGGGTCGATTTAAGATACGCAAATTCAGCTACGCAAATAGCGTAGCTGAATTCGACGTATCACAGCCAACTTACCCCGCTGTAGGGACGGCGGCAAAATCAACCTCTGCGGCTTCCCGTCGACGGCGCTTACTCCCACCTCCGCTGGTGAAGTAAGAGCGACGATTCGGGGATCGATTGTCGCGCCCCAACGGACGCGATAAATCGATCCCCGAGAGGTCGATTTCTACCTGCCGATTCAGGCGGGTAGTGTAGACCCTCAGATCCTGGTAGAAACAGGAGATCTGGGCTACTTCTTTCTACTTCGCATTGACAACCAGATGCCAAAAGTGGGCAGCATATGTCGAGATGGGCTGATGGCCTTGTCTGAGAAACTGCAAGGCAGCTTCAGCAGTATGAGTGTGATTTGGATAATTGAATATTACCAAAAAGGCACGGATGAACTCGTCAAAATGAGTAAGGACTGGGCTCAGCCATTCCAGAGGCAGCAAAGCCCATCTAGGGCTCCACTAGTCAAACTGATAAGCCCCACCTTGATCTGCTCATCAGGATATATCACGGGACACATGAAGAACAAAAGGCAGCACTGGTTAAGAAAACCACAGAACTTCTGGCAGTTCCCATTAAATCTTTTGGGCAGTAGAACTTTCAGGCCATGTTCCAGAGAGACTAGTTGGCAGTACCAGAGGTACCAGAGCTGCTGGGATTTGTGAGTGGAGAGCGGCATTCAAAAGGAATGTAAATGTAAATGTTAGTGGTCTTTCAGAGCCAGTTTTCTTGCATGCCTCATATATTTCATGTCCATGATGTATCCTGGGTACCACACTTCATTTCCATGATCTGATGCTCTTTCTGTGCTTATGACATTCAGGTTTAGTCATTATTCAGTTCTGGACTCAAAACAACCTTCCATCAGGCTCTTTTTCTGTTTGCAGGAAGCTTACCACTGGTGTTGAACTGTCATTTCATCCTTTGTATATTGATCCTTTAAGTTTTCTCCAAAGCATCCTAGAGATTTCACCTTTTATAAAATAAAAAAATTTAAAAATGCAGATAAAATACTGTTGTGGCAACAAGATTAATCGTTTAAATAATGTTGCTTACCTATAGGCCATTTGTATTTCTGAGGTTTGCTCACTGGTATCTTCTAAACATTATCATTGTAGTTCCCCGATACTGTTTTCCTGCCAACTTTTCATTCTCAGATTGCAGAACAATCAAAATGTGGCTGATCAACTTCTTGCTTGTTACACACTTAGCAATTGCATATCTCTTGTTCCTCAACCCAGCCGTTACCTTATTGATTATTTGTATCTGACATTTATATGTCTTTAAGGTTTTGCTGCTCTGCTTTAAATTGAGCTCTTAAGAACCTCTTATGCCCTCAGTTTCAAATCTTTTATTTTAGTTAAAATTTAGTTAAAATTATTGGGTTACTAGGCCTTTGGGAGCTGTCAGACATGCAGCTAAGGGTAGCATAAAATCCCTCCTTTACCTGTAAAGGGTTAAGAAGCTCAAATAACCTGGTTGGCACCTGACCAAAAGGACCAATAAGAGGAGAAGATACTTTCAAATTTGTGGGGGAAGGTTTTGTTTTGTGCTCTCTTTGTGTGTTCTCTCCGGGACAGCGAGGATCCAGGGCAGGGAAAATACATCTCCTAAAGCCATACCTGAACTAAGCATCTAAGATTACAAATTGTAAGTAATTGGAAGGAAATGCATTAGATTATCTTTTGTTTTAGTGTGTGAATTTTCCCTAGGCTAACAGGGAGGTTTATTCCTGGTTTTTTTGTAACTTTAAAGTTTTGCCTAGAGGGGAATCCTCTATGTTTTGACTCTGATTACCCTGTAAAATTACCTTCCAGCCTGATTTTACAGAGGAGCTTCTTTTACTTTTTCTTTATAATAAAGTTCTGCTTTTAAGAACCTGATTGGTTTTTAGTGTCCTAAAAACCCAAGGGGCTGGTCTGTGCTCACCTTGTTTGCTCTGAAGCGTCCCCAGGAAAGGGGGTGAAGGGTTTGGGGGGATATTTTGGGGAAACAGGAACTTCAAGTGGCCCTTTTCCTAAATCTTTGTCTAACTCACTTGGTGGCTCCAGGCAAATGGGGGCTGTGGGAAGCGGCGCGGGCTGAGGGATGTGCTGGCTGCTGCTTCCCATCACCCCCATTGGTTTGGGACAGCAAACGAGCCAGTGGGAGCCGCAATCGGCCGAACCTGCGGACGCAGCAGGTAAACAAACCAGCCCGGCCTGCCAGGGGGCTTACCCTGGTGAGCCGCGTGCCAAAGGTTGCCGATTCCTGTAGTAGGATCAGGGCCGGCGCAACCCATTAGGCGACCTAGGTGGTTGCCTAGGCCACTAATATTTGGGGGGCGACGACCGCTGCGGCCGGATCTTTGGCCGCCCTGGTTGTCGTCAGCATTTTGGGGGCAGGACCTTCTGCCACTTAGGGCGGCAAAAAAGCTGGCGGCGCTCCTGAGTAGGATATCACTGAAAGCAAAACAGACAACCCTGTTGTACCCAGAGCCCTGATGCCATGTTATAGTCAATTCTTACCTGAATGGGAGACAACAAAAGATCTACTAAATATGGCAGCCTGCATGCTAGAGCTAATCTTTCCATTTATCAGGTGAGGTTAGTGGTACTGCTGATACTCCTATGAAAATAAAACAAGCTATAAAGATCTATTAGCTTTGTGAGTTTGGAAAATACTAGGAAATAAGTATTAACATCCTAATACAGTGATTGGCCATTAGTACTTTATATGCTGGTTAGGAAAAGGTGTTGGAGGTATGTGGCAGATTTTTGTCCCCCCACTAGGTCTCTTTACAGTGTTCTAGACTAGGCATAAAGGGCACTCAGAAGGCATAGAAGCCGCATCCAGAGACTATCCCCAGTTCAGGGTGGCACAAGGGCAACATAGATGGCTAATGCCCCTTGTAGCCTTTCCCTGGTGTAGATGCATGTTGGGGATTTGAGGGGGCATGCTGAGGAAAGGGGAGTGGCCAATGCTCTGTATACTTTGGAACAGCTCATTGCTAGCTGGGGGGAAGCTATTGGAAATTAGAGCAGCCCCTTTGGACTGTTGTGATTTATGTACAACTGGAGGCCACAGCCTTCCCCCAGAGCAGTTGAGAATCTGGGAGGCTGAAAGGTGGAATAAGCACAGAATGTGGCCCCAGCAATCTAATCTCTTTGTTGGCCCAGGGGAGACAGCCGCAGTGCCTTTTTATATAAACCAGTATTTACTGATATGATTATATTCTGTCCTAGTTAAATGTTAGGCTCATTGTAAAGCTAGGAGCCCAATCAACAGTTCATTATGAGTGAGGAAATCAGTAAGATAAAGTAAATACCATAACTCCAGGATCCATTCTGGGCGGGAGCTGCTTTTCAGATTGCTTAGCTTCGATTGAGAGCAGCACTGTCAATGGGTCTAGATAAAATTTGACACCCTCACAAAAACTGGAAATAACATTAATTCAGATGTTTCTTAGTGAGGTTTAAACTCACTAGGAGAGTCATCCAGGAAACACCCCAACCTTCTGTAGTGATGAGGGGAGGTATTTGAAGGCTTGGAGACTGAAGGGCAGGGGCTGTTTAATTAGCAATAGGGGATATGGCAGGCAGAATTTAATTAATCAGGCTGAGAAGCCAGTATTGCATGCTGAGGCTCTAGCGCTTCTAGGCTACCAGCCTAGCCCTTGGTGCCTTGCCAGGTTAGGTCCCTCTGAAAGTAGACCCTCTCCAGTTCCAGGGGGAAGTCACTGGTCACTGCCACCCCAACACACCCACTTTGCTTTCCTCCTGCCAGGGCAACTGAAGGGGATTATTGGCCCCTTGGGAACTAAACTCAAACAGGGAACTGAGGATGAGTTGTGTTCTCCCAAGAAAGAAGAACAAATAGAACTGTTTTTACCTTAAGGCCACTGGAGCAAACAAATGAGTCCAATAGGTTAGGAAATATCTCCCAGAAGAATGGGTTACAGGATACAAGAAAAACATCATCGCGGGGACAAAAATCTAGCCTGCTAAGTTTAATAACCTTTTCATAATGCCCTTATGTAATGTCTTCCTGATTCATTGTTCTTTTCTATATTTTCAACAAACATGTCACTTAAAATGCATAATTACAAGCCCCACACACATCTTATTTCTTTCAGAATCAATAGGATTTCACACCTGACACTACAAAGCTCCCTGTGTAAAGGACAGACAAACCAATTGTTCACTTACCTCCCCGTCATTTCATTTCTGTACAGAATGTCTTGTGTGTTTTGTAATTTTGGCTCTAGGAAAATGTTTGCATTGTGACAGAAGCTTGAGCACTTGGCAGTGATATTAATGACATTTCTGGCAACAGGAACGGTATGTCTGTATGTCCCACTCCTGCACACCCTCACACTGCATGGAGGCACTATGGTGGTTCTGTGAATGCAGTCAATGGCTCCAATTAGCAGGCAGGTCTGCTGGGGCATAGAAACCTTTCTGTATTGGTTGTGATTTAGGGGCCTGAAAGCTTTTTGAAACGAACTACATTACTATTTGTTGTTATATACCTATCCAACCCCCCAAAAGGCACAGGACGATCACAGGTGGCACGGACTTGACATGTGAAGGGTATAGTTTTCTAAAGTCATATGAGCTGGAACTATTTATATAAAATTTCTAAGCCTGATACACTTGCTGAAAGGTAAAAATGAACTCCAGGCCTGAAAGACAAGTGCACCCCTCCACACAAACGCAAGCAGGGGGGTGGGGGTGAGGGAAAGCAAGAGCCACAAATAATAAAATGAAAGTATAAGAATAAAACTTTAAAACACTGACATACATGGGGTAGACCAATGCACGCTTTGTTTTGTGTGGAGCTAGAATACCCTTTTAACTCCTTGCAGCTGGGGAAAAACAGCTACACAATTGAGTAAGATTTTAAATACATATATTGTATTTTATTTAACATCTTGCTTATTATGACATTCAACTTCTGGCTTCTTCCTTTGATCCATAGTACATGGTACAGATTAAGCAAATCGGGCTTGATTCACCACTGAGTCACTCCAGTTGTACATCTTTGAAATGAATGCAGCTGCAGTGTGCTACTGTAAAACTGGTATAGGAAGGAGAAGCAATATAGTCTAGTGGACTGGGAATTAGGAGACCTGGGGGCTGTTCCTGGCTCTGCTACTGAAATGCTGTGTGACCGTTAGCCAGTCATTTCACCTCTGCTTCCCTTTTGTCTGTCTTCCCTATTTACAGTAGAACCTGTATTGCATCTTAAAGGTAGGCAGATCTACCTTGGGAATGGAGGTTGTCTGTAACTCTGAAATGTTCGTAACTCTGAACAAAGCGCAGTTTGGGCTCCAGATCCAGCAGCTGATACTCCAGACCAGGCTTCAGCAGCAGCCACCCCAAAGGGCCGGAATGCTGCCTCTTGAAAAGTGCCGCTCCAAGCACATGCTTGGGACGCTAGTGCCTAGAGCCTGCCCTAAAAGTGGTGCAGACCCCAGCGCTGCTCCTGCTCTGCTGGCTCCAGCTGCCTTGGGCTGGCAGCCCCAGCATCTTGCTGTCATTGGCTGCCCTGCATGGGGGTGGGGGATAAGAGGTGGGGAAAGGCAGCCCAGATCTGCCCACCTTTAAGATGCACAGTACAGTATTTGCTTTTTTTTCTTTTTTCTTTTTTCTCTGCTGCTGCCTGATTGGTTACTTCCAGTTTCACATGGTGTCCGGTTGACCGGTCAGTCCGTAACTCTGGTGTTCACATCTTTGAGGTTCTACTGCATAAGTTATTTGGGGCAGGCAGTGTTTCCTGCAGAGTGCACAGTGCCTAGTACAATGGGGACCTTTTGAGGGGCCTCTCGATGCTACTGCAACACAAATAAATAATAACAAACAATCAATTAGGCCCATTAAGTCCAGCAAATGATTCAATGGCCCCCTAAAGAGTGAAGAGTCAGAGCTACAGGGATTCCGCAGCCAACAGTAGATTAAGGAACAGAACTGCAGATACCATGTAATAACTGATGAAATAATTCACAATACTTGCAATTAAATTAGCCTTTAAAATAGACTCATACACATGTAGTACAATGAGCTGAACTGACAGCCTTGGAGACTAAAGGTCTCTGCTCTGTTTGTCTAGAGAAGAGGTACAAGTTCTTAAAGGAGATTCCCATACATACTTGTGGGCACACCAGGACCGCTGACTTTGACTCTTCCTGACTGCTAACACCATAAAGCTCTCTGAAAAGCCTGTATTACAAATGCTTATTATAAGCTGAATCAGAATTTTTTCTCCATGAACTGATGGCTCTGTAATGCTGCACCATAAGCATATTCTTGTTTTAATGACCTTAGGGCTGATAAACAGCTCCAAGAGAAAGACTCTGAGTTCATGATTCACAAAATCCTAAAGCTGAAGACAAAGACACTATTAATGTCAGGAAATCTTTATGGCTGCCATGCTTAACCATGACTGTGTAGACCAGGGGTGGGCAAACTATGGCCCGCGGGCCGGATCTGGCCCGTCAGGCTTTGGATCTGGCCTGCAGGATTGCCACCCCCATGGTGCCGGGGGCCCCGCACCGCTCCCAGAAATGGCTGGCCCCTCAGGCCAATGGGAGCTTCGGGGGAGGTACCCACAGGTGAAGGCAATGCATGGAGCCCTCTGCTCCCCCTCCCCCAGGGGACACAGGGCTTCCGGGAGTGGTGCGGGGCCAGGGCAGACAGGCAGGGAGCCTGCCCTGGCCCGGTGTGCGCCACTGCCACCCTAGAGCCACTCCAGGTAAGCCGCACCAGGCCGGAGCCCGCACCCCGAACCTCTCCTGTACCCCAACTCCCTGCCCTGAGCCCCCTGCTGCACTCCTCCCTGCACTCCTCCCTGCCCCCCTGCCCTGAGCCCTCTCCTGCACTCTGCATCTCCTCCTGCACCCCAACTCCCTGCCCTGAGCCCCCTGCCGCACTCCTCCCTGCCCTCCTGCCCTGAGCCCTCTCCCGCACTCTGCATCTCCTCCTGCATCCCAACTCCCTGCCCTGAGCCCCCTGCCGCACTCCTCCCTGCAGTCCTCCCTGCCCCCCTGCCCTGAGCCCTCTCCCGCACTCTGCACCTCAACTCCCTGCCCTGAGCCACCTGCCGCACTCCTCCCTGCCCTCCTGCCGAGCCCTCTCCTGCACTCTGCATCTCCTCCTGCACCTCAACTCCCTGCCCTGAGCCACCTGCCGCACTCCTCCCTGCAGTCCTCCCTGAGCCCTCTCCTGCACTCTGCACCTCCTCCTGCACCCCAACCCCCTTCCCTGAGCCCCCTCATATACCCTGCACCCCTCCTCTTCCCCAACCCCTTGCCCTGAGCTCCTTCCTGCACACTGCATCCCCTCCCACATCCTACACCCCCACCCCACCCCAACCCTACATTCATGGCCCTGCATACAATTTCCCCACCCAGTTGTGGCCCTCGGGCCAAAAAGTTTGCCCATCCCTGGTGTAGACTGATGAGGTTTCTTATTCAAGTGAAACTCATGCAAAAATGACATAAAATATTGCCATTCCTAGCATATTTATGAATCTACGGAACATGGGCTTAATCCTCCAGCCTCAGGGCTCCCCATATTATCAAAATATGCAATCATACTTTATGTTACCAGAAGTTAAGATGGTGGACAGGCACATTTTGATAGAGGGCCCACGGAGACATGATGTGAAAAGCTAAGATTTGAGATACTTGCCCTAGAAACTACAGGGACGACCCATGCCACCGTTGATGCAGCCTCTGGCCAAGTCCTTCCAGTTTTTGTGCTTGAAAAATAATCTCTGTTATCTCCCTCTTTAGAGCCAATGAGCATACACGATTTTTGTCCGCTCAAAGAACAGACAATTTTTCTTATCTGTAAATGGTATTTCTCCAATAGACAGGGTCAGCCACTAACAACGTTTGTTTATTACAGCTGAATGATGTTTTAATGCATAGTCTCATTTTCTGCAGTGCTATTTATTTAGATTTAAAATAATAATAATAATAAAAAAGATGCCTATCCATGGCTCTGGGCACCTTAGCACATTGATAAGTTATACAATACAACGAAATACCAGCAGCATAAAATAATCATTCAGACAGGAATTAGCCAGACAGACACCTACTGAGACTCCATTCCCTTCATTACTGTGTGAAGCAAAACCACAACCCTCTCAGACAGAGGCAGCATGTCCGGAAGGTCACCAAATTCAAGCTATTTCAGAGGCAAGGGAGCAGTAAGCCCCAGTGTCTCAGAGCCCTCACAAAGAGCACCCTGCTACGGAGAGGGATCCAGCCTAGGCACCCCTGCTGACCACAGATGTGGTGGAATTGCTTGGGGAGAGAGGTAGTCCCTCAGGTAAACCAGTCTCAGCCCATTAAGGCTTTGTAGGTCATGACAGGGGCAACAGAAGCTCCCTAAAGGTGGGGGGGCACCAGAGCCTGAACCGTGGCCCCAACCCCTGCACTACCCTTCCCCTGGGACCCTGCCCTTGCACTGCCCCTTCCTCCCAAGATCCTGCCCCCTGCTCACTCCTCTCCACCCCCTTTATCCCTGTTGCTCACCCTTACGTCAGGTAAAAAGTGATGGGCCATGGCTCCCTGCCCCCCATCCACCGTTCCAGGGCCCCTGGGTCATACTCACCACCTTAAACTCCACCAAAGACCAATGAGCAGCTCATGCAGATCCCAGAGTGCTGGGATTATATGCTCCCAGCAAGATGCGCCGATTAGTGAGTAGGGCACTGCCTTCTGTGCCGGATTCAGAATGATTTTAAGGTGCAACCCCCCAAGTAGAGAAATGTCTTGCTCATTGTCCCAGTGTATTTTCCTTGTATAGTACTTTTTCTGTTTGGATAACAGGCTTTTCTGTTTCATATGACTCACGTAGGGGTCTTTCTGCCTTTACATTTAACTTCAACCAACCTTTCCATCTCAGAGATAAATATCTTCTCTTTAATGCTCTGGCTTTTCTGGTACAAGTTAAAGCAGCCATGGGGCTGCCTAGTACGGTTCCTTAGGGTCTTTTCCATTTGCTGATGTGACCCCTAGGAATCTCTCATTGTTCTGTAGCCCCTGACAGGCCAGATAAGCTCACAGCACCCAGTACTTTGCTGGCATACTATTTATGTCATGTGAGAGCTTAAACGAAAGCCAGGATCCTCATAATGATTGTGTGAAGTACATATGGATGACATTTAAGAAGTTGTGTATCTGTATTAAAACATATGCCTACATCAAGGCAGGGTTGACAAGCAGATTTTGAGTCACACAAAGGAAGTTGATCCACCTGTTTCACTAGCAGCTATGTAAATTAAGCACTGTAGGCCAATACAGTGGAAGCGAAATCTGCATAGGGAGTAAACAGGAGGATTGGAAGACAGTGGAGGCTAAATCATAGGGAGTTATCCAGACTCTGGGGGCAACACAATGAACTTTCGGGATATAAAGAGGCAGCAAAAGAACATATCTTTATACAACAGGGAGGGAACAAAAAGGACAGCACTTTTCACATTCATGAGACTGATTTAAGTGAGAAACTACTGTAGACAAAGATTTTAGTCTGTCTAAGTTTAAACTCTAAGAAGCATATTATACTTTTTGTTTTATATGTAAACATTTCTGTTTCCATTATCCTTATTCAGTATCTCTTAAAACTTAGTCTTTGATAATAAGCTTATGATTGTTTTCACTATAAATGTACCTCAGTGATGTTATAGGATGCGATCCTGAGCTGTACAAGTCAAGCTGTGTGTATACTGTTCCCTTATGTACAGCAAATGTGGTAATTCCTGTGAGTGTCCAGTGATGGGGGCTGGACACTATAGGGGGACACGTTCAGAGGGGCTCAGGGTCTGGGTATACCTATTGCTGACAGAGCCCTGAGGAGATTATTTGGATGGCTAACTGTCAGGGCCTGTAACGTGGTTACTCTGGGCTCTGACCATGGGATCAGATCAGAGCAAGGGTCATGGTCAGGAGTCATGCCAAAGATCACAGCCAGAATTAGAGTTAGGGTCAAGCTAGAATCAATAACTGGATTTAGGGCAAGGCAGCAGTAACAAGGCCATAGACAGGAACTTGGTCTCAGAAGTCTGATCAGCAAGGCCTAGAAATTAGTTGTTCAGACAAGAGGTGTGTCAGGAACAGGAAGCTTTGTACTAAGAGGTGTCGAATCAGCAGTCTGCTCTTAGGCAGCTGATCCTGCTGAGTCAGCAGGTGTAGCCCGTTTGTGGGGTATCAGGAGCAGTTGCCTTATCTGGGCTTGCAGCACAGCGGGTAAGGCTTTTGCTTAGCAACCATGTAACCCTGCATTCAAGTCCTGCTGCACTTAACACTAGCAGACTGGTGGTATCAGGGAGCTGACATCCTGCCAAGCCCAAGCAAGTCTCTCTCTCACTGAGTCAAAGGGATTAACAAGGTGACTTGCAGTCCTTGGCATCCTGAAAAGCTGTCACAGCTGGGTATTACAGTGTGTATCATGCTCCAGCCACTTAGAGGGGGCCAGGCAGGATGGGTATTTAGACAGCTCAGGATTTCTTCACATTGAGGAATCTTGAGTTTCCCTTTAGAGAAACACAGTCACTTTGAACCACTGGTGGAACAAAATGACCTTGATGAGGCTAAGGATTTGGCCCACAAAATTCAAGTGCTTATGTGCCACAACAATAGGGTCCATAGAAAATGTAATATACATATTTTATTTATAAATATATAACATATAATGCAGGACACCAGCTCTATTCTTGGCAAAAATGCTGTAAGATGTGAAACCACAAACAAAAAGAACAAAGTTAATTGATGAGCATAGTACAAAACCTAAACAAATAACTCACTTGTGCCTGTCTATCGGCAGTCTTAGAAATCAGAGTTTAAAAGACAGATATTCTGCTGCCGAAGTTAATTTGTTGCCGATTCTTTGTTAATATGGTACTTATATAGAATTTCTACAGCAGCTATTCCCATGGCAGCAAAGTGAATTAGATGCAGAGATTAAAATTAAATCACCAGAAAACTGATAATCAGAAGCTGAAGGAAATAAACGTGCCTTGTTCAAAATGTCTTTAATATTAGTTACATTTGTTAAATGTCCTATTACATTTGATGCACTGGAAGGCAGATGTTGAAAATATTACAAGGGGAAAGAGCAAGGGACCCCGCCACTTACCAAAGGATGGTTAGAGTTCTGTCATATGTTTCTGCAACAGGTGATGCTAACCCTGTTTAGAGCAGTTTGGCATGACTAAAAAAAAAAAAAAAAGCTATTTCTAAAGCTTTTTTCTATTGTTAGTTGAGTTGCTGCCAAATTTGTACTGGCTAAAATGCAATTTTACCATTTTGGCTTGATCCTGCACCTACTGAAGGCAATAGGAGTGTTGCCATTGACTTCAAGGGATCCAGGATCACACCCAAAATACTAGACAACATTAACTTTAGCATCAGTCAGTGATTTTAACACTTCCAATTTCTGTTTGTACATTGATAACTCAGTTCTGCCTGATAATGTTAACCACAAACTAAAACCAATTAAATGTTATTAAAGACCCCTAGCACGCATGACAAAAGGAAAGTTGTTAATCCTGTTATCCTGGCTAAATTTCAGATGGTGTAATTACATCCTGATCTTTCTGTATTCCCCCTACAGATTCAAGTAAATACAAGATTGTCTGTTACTTGTATCCTGTTAATCAGCTGTTGCATCCCATTCAAGGTGGTTGCACTTCAGAAAGTGTAAAGTGATTCCTATATGGGTAGGGTTGCCAACTTTGTAATCACACAAAACTGAATGCCCTAGCCCCGCCCATTTCCTAAGGCCATGCTCCCTGCCCCACCCCTCCCCCCAAGGCCCTGTCTCTCACTCACTACATTCCCCCTTCCTTGGTGGCTTGTTCTCCCCCACCCTCACTCACTTTCACTGGGCTGGGGCAAGGGGTTGGGGTGCGGGCTCTGGGGTGGGGACAGAAATGAGGGGTTCTGGGTGCAGGAGGGGGCTCTGGGCTGGGGCAAGGAATTGGGGTGCAGGAGGGGGTGAGTGCTCTGTCTGGAGGTGCAGGCTCTGGGGTGGGGTGAGGGATGAGGGGTTTGGGGTGCAGGAGGGGGTTCCAGGTTTGGGGATGGGGCAGAGGGTTTCAGGATGTGGGAGGGGGCTGTGAGTTGAGGGAGAGCATTGGGATGTAGGGGAGTGAGGGCTCTGTCTGGGGGTGTGGGCTCTGGCGTGGGGCTGGGGGTTTTGAGGTGCAGGAGGGGGCTCTGGGTTGGGGGAAGCTCAGAGCTGGAGGTTGGGGCTCGGGCACAGGCTTACCTCTGGTGGTTCCCAGTTAGCAGCACAGCGTGGGGGCTAAGGCAGGTTTCTTGCCTGGCCTGACTCTACGCTGTGCCCCAGAAGCAGCCAGCAGGTCTGGCTCCTGAGTCCTAGGCAGAGGCACAGCAGGTGACTCTGCACACAGCTCTCACCCACAGGCACTGCCCCTGCAGCTCTCATTGGCCATGGTTCCCAGCCAATGGGAGTGCGGAGCCATGCTCAGGGCGGGGACAGCGTGTGGAGCCCCGTGTCCCCTTGCCTAAGAGCCAGACTGGATGGCTGCTTCTGGGGTGCAGCGCAGAGCCAGGTCAGGTAGGGACTAGACTGTGTTAGCGCCGCAGCACCGACAACCAGACTTTTAACGGCCGAGTGGGCGGTGTTGACAGGAGCCGCCAGGGTCCCTTTTTGACTGGGTGTTCGGGTCAAAAACCAGACACCTGGTTACCCTATAATAATATGCGGCTTGCAAAATGCTTTTGGATGAAGTATTTATATAAATCACAGCTGTTACTGTAGTCATCTTGGATACTGTGAAATAAAAGTGTTAATCAACTAAGGAATAAGAGACAGGGATGGAGAATTAAAACTGCGTGTGCGAGAGAGAAAGCCCTCACTGATGAAAGAAAAAGTAAAATATTTCCTATTTTCCCAAGAGCCACCTTCTTTCCCACTCTGTGAATCAAATAACTACTACTATATTGTTTTCATTGCAGCACTATAGAGAGTACTTTAAATCCATATAATAAATTAACCTATGTATGATATGTGGCAATCTGGAAATTGATTCCCAGTCCTTCTCTTGCATCATTAAGGTTTATATAATGAAGCTGTAAATGAAGTATCAGAAAACAGGTGTAGATGTGTTATAAGTGACTTCTGAAAGCAAAGGTGTCAAAACCTCACCACCACCACCTGCTGAAAGAATGTCTTTGTTCAGAAGACTAGAGCTAAGTTTGTTTAGTAAAACCAGAATTTCTGCTCTGACTTTCACTGAGAGTAATTCAGATCTTATTATAAAGACACAGTGAAAACAGGTTTCCCCACTTCTGTCATTTATAGTTGGAAGGGTTTTAAATTTAGCTTTATATTCTTAATGTTTTCATTTTATTATAGATTATGACAAAACGATTACTGATCTTGAGATATGCAAAATCAGGTTGCCTGGCATACATAGTTTCTATGGAGTATAACTAGATGGGAACATGAGCAATAATTTCATAGACAAGCATGAATTCCAAAATATAAATTAAGTAATCAGTTCTGAAAATTACTTGTAAGTTCAATGTTATGATTCTCCTTCAGCAGTAAATTGCATATAGGTAGCTTCAGATTTCAGCTATTAGTAATATTTTAACTGATAGTTAACTCTCTGCTTTCTTCAACTGAGGTTTATTATTTTAATTGGTGTGATTGTGCCAAAGTAAATGTATAATTAGTCCTTCTTAGAAATTATTTAGAAAGGCTGTTGTTGATATCAGTCTCTGGATACAATAGCCAGTAGCTAACAAAGATTGCAACACATACAAAGAGACAATCCTTGTTCATGATTGGCTGAAAGTAGCTGTCAAATGGGTTAATGTGTGTCAATGTTTTATCTCCTTAAAGGATAACAATAATGAAATTTGAAACAATATTCATCAGTTAGATTGCACATTGAAATGAATATATCCATACTGGTTTATAGTGTAGCCATTGAAATCACACATGGAAGTATCTGCTTTCTGAATTGTTCAATAGAGGTAAGTTCCTCCCATCCACCTTAACCTTTAACTTTATTACCCCTTCAAAACAGTGGTTTACAATCAATTACAATTTTGAAGTTAATTGACATAATGGAGATATTTCTACATATTTCTTATGCAGCTTCTCTCAACAATATTTACTTCCCAGGTTAATAAACCATGTTTTGTTCATCAGAATCTTGTTCTTTTCTTTTCTTCACTACATTTGTCAGGCATGATGCTTAGAAAGCCTTCCATATTGCTAGCAGTTTTAGATTAATGCTCAGACTGTTTTCTAGCTTAAATCAGGTTCCAAAGAATTCATGGCCCTGAAAATAAGCAACCAAGCCTACTTTCAAGGCCTTGGTCTCTAACAGAAAAAGATGCCTTACCCTAATGCTGCACCAGAACAAACAAGTGCATTTTAAACAGCTGTCACTTAAGAACACAAGACCTATTAAATGCCCAAACAAGTGAGTAAAAATAAATTGCTAGGCTTGGGAACATGACTCTCTCTTTAAATGAGCTATGACTTTTTTCTACATGGGGGTACAAGTTGTGTGCTTAGACAAGATTTTGGCTTTCCAAATAACAGGGCGTGGAAGAGCACAGTACAAATATTTCTTCAGTGGAGAATAGACATGCAGAATGCTTCCCTCTGAAAAAGCATACAGAGGCACAGTCTGCTACCCCTCATAGCAGGTTACACTCTAAGGCAGTAATTCTTAACCAGGGGTACGTGAACCCCTAGGGGTACGCAGAAGTCTTCCAGGGGTACATCAACTCATCTAGATATTTGCCTGGTTGTACAACAGGCTACATAAAAAGCACCAGTAAAGTCAGTACAAACTAAAATTTCATACAGCCAATGAGTTGTTTATACTGCTCTATATACTATACACTGAAATGTAAGTACAATATTTATATTCCAATTGATTTATAATTTTATAATTACATGGTAAAAATGAGAAAGTGAGCAATTATTTAATAAGTGTGCTGGGACACTTTTGTATTTTTGTGTCTGATTTTGTAAGTAAATAGATTTTAAGTGAGGTGAAAGTGGCCTTGCATGAAAGTATGCAAGACAAATCAGACTGCTGAATGAGTAGATTAGTCTGGAAAGGTTGAGAGCCACTGCTCTAAGGTGCTTATACAGCGCCCCCATTGCCACATTATCTCTACTGCAATCACATCTCTGACTGCAGTGTAGACATGCCCTAAGCAACTTGTCGAAGATCACACAAGAAGTCTTTGGCAGAGTAAGGAACTGAAGCCAGGTCACCTGAGTCTCTGGATAGCATCGAAGCCTCTAGTGCAGGGGTAGGCAACCTTTCAGAAATGGTGTGCCAAGTTCACTGTAATTTAAGGTTTCACATGCCGGTAATACATTTTAACGTTTTTTAGAAGGTCTCTCTCTATAAATCTATATTATATAAATAAACTATTGTTGTATTTAAAGTAAATAAGGTTTTTAAAATATTTAAGAAGCTTCATTTAAAATAAAATTAAAATGCAGATCTTATCAGTTTAGTGTGATCCGTGCCCTCGCTTTTCCTTGCTGAGTTTTCCAATGTGGGCTACAGCAGGGGGTGACTGACGAGCGCTGGATCGAGGCCAGGAGCAGAGCCCTGGGCTGGCTGCCGGTACCCCAGGCTGGCAGTGGGCTGAGCGGGGCCGGCTGCCGGAACCCCAGACCAGCAGAGGGATGAGCCGCTCAGCCCACCGCCGGCTCCGCTCAGTCCGCTGCTGGTCTGGGATTCCAGCAGGGGTGAAAGTAACTTAAATTTCTTACAGGTACTGTCATATTGCAACCCCCCTGGGAGGGAGAAGCTCAGGGGCTGGGGATGTGTGGGTGTGGGGGGGAGCACTCAGGGCAGGGGGTTGGGTGCGGGGGGCTCAGGGCAGGGGGTGGAGATGTGGATGATGCAGGAGTCAGGGCTGGGAGCATGGGAGCTGCAGGAGTCAGGGTTGGGTGGCATGAGGGGCTCAGGGCAGGGGGTTGGTGTGTGTGTGTAGGGGGGAAGTCCTGGGGGGGGGCGGGGCGGGGGCTTGGGGCTGGCCTGGGACAGTCCTGGTTGCAGCCGCGTTACCTGGATGGTGGATGGGTCCTTGCCCCATGCTCTTCCTATTCCTGCCAAGGGAGCTGTGGGCCAGCTGTGTGGGGGCACTGCATCTGCAGACAAATGGGGGGCCTTCCCCTTCCCCCCCAGGGGCCGCAGCTGTGCACGCCACAGGGACGGCACGTGCCTGCAGTGCCCTGGTATCCAGGCACAGTGGCGAGAGAGGGGCAGCAGGACAGGCTGGGATGCAGACACCTCCACCGCACCTCCCGCCGGCCCCTTTCAGTTGCCTGACTGCCTGCTGCTTAGTCCGGTGCAAGGGGCTGCCAGCGCCAGCCTGCAGGAGAGTTCCGGCAGCCAGCAGGACCCCAGCTGGGAGTGCGCCACACGCTGTGCCTCCACCCGCAGCGAAGCACCCCAGCATTGTCCGGCTCCGAGCGTGCATGCTCCGCCTTACTTTCACTTCTAGGTTCCAGCTGCCGGACCCTTGCCAGCTGGGATCCCAGCGGCCAGGACGCCGGCTGGCAAGGGGCTGGCAGCCGGAACTCCAGATCAGCGGCGGGCTGAGCGGAGCCGGCGGCTGGGACCCCAGAGCGGCAGCGGGCTGAGCGGCTCAGCCCGCTGTCGGGCTGGAGTTCCATCCATCGGCTCCTGCTAGCCGGGGTTCCAGCTGCTGGCCCCGCTCCGCCCACTGCCGGCCTGGGGTTCCTTCCATTCAGGCCAGCAGCAGGCTGAACGGGACTGGTGGCCAGGACCCTAGGCTGGCAGTGGGCTGAGCGGGGCCAGGGCTGGGGTTCCGGCCACTGGCTCCTGCCAGCCGGGGTCTCAGCCGCCGGCTCTGCTCAGCCCGCTACTGGCCTGGGGTTCCCTTCACCCAGGCCGGCAGCGGGCTGAGCAGGGCTGGCGGCCAGGACCTCGGCATGCCATTAAAAATCAGCTTGCGTGCCACCTTTGGCACGCGTTCCGTAGGTTGCCAA
This sequence comes from Malaclemys terrapin pileata, assembly GCF_027887155.1. Classification (NCBI taxonomy): domain Eukaryota; kingdom Metazoa; phylum Chordata; order Testudines; family Emydidae; genus Malaclemys; species Malaclemys terrapin. The sequence goes on along the minus strand of NC_071505.1, from coordinate 38,403,370 downwards.
CCCCTGCTCTAGTGCCTAGTAGCCATTTCCTGTCTACCAGCCCAACGCTGAAGGGGATGAGGACATTGGCTAGTTGTGCGGTGAATTCAGCAACTGCTTGGATGAGCAAGGAAGAGAAGGAGGGGCATTAGTAGTTTGGTCTTCTATTTTGCCATTTCGTATGGAAATATCATACACCTACATGTATCTGTTTTACTTGCTGAGAGAGCAAGTGAGTAAGTTTCTTACAAGAATTGTTAAATAAACAATATACAAGCTGGCTTGGTGCTGTATTTACAGAACGTTAACTTTGTTATTTGAAATCCACAGAATTTTTTAATGAACGTGGCCTTTCCTCTAGTTTTGCAAATTTCTTTTCCTGTGCAGGTGTCTGGTATTGTCCTTCTACCCCATATCAGCATTTGCACCGGAGATGTAGATGAAACATTATTTGGATTGAAATATTTCAGACATGAATCTTTATTTAGTAATTTTTTGGTTTGGTGCTTTTTTTCCTCCTGCCAAAACCAAATGTATTAACTGAATGCAGGGCCGGCTCCAGTGTTTTTGCTGCCCCAAGGGAGTGAGGGACCCACCGCCAAATTGCCGCCGAAGAGCCGGATGTGCCTCCCCTTTCCGTTGGCCGCCCCAAGCACCTGCTTGCTGCGCTGGTGCCTGGAGACAGCCCTGACTGAATGAGTTCCCATTTATCTCTAGGTAATGTTTAAAATCGTTGTTAGTGATTTACAAAAAACATCCTCGTGGTTCATGAGTGAAAAGGTGTTTTACTGGGTTCCCATCTGAATTCCTGTGTTCTGTAATTAAGGGTTCAGTTATGTCATTTCACTACAGACTTTTGCAAGGGGTGGTGCCTTGGTTGACTGGCTTTGCTGGACAATGCATAGGGAGATGGACTAGTGGCCAGGAACCCCCAACTTACTAGTGAGTGAGTACCCCCTGCCATCTCGCCACTGAACACTCATATATGGGACAGGCAGAATATGGCTCTTAATGTTCAGTAGATCATTATTTGGCAGTATAGCACCAATATGTCTAGAGTTACACTAGCCCAACCCCATTGATTTCACTAGGACCGGACCAGTGTAAGTGAGAGAACTGAACCTGTCATATTTTAAATTTTCACTTATGAAGTTCCTCTCTGAATTATTTAATTGAAAGAAGAGGGATACATTTAATTGACATATGTGAACAAATAGATGCTAACATTAGCAGATGCTTAAAATGGGTTTTGAGAGGAAAATATTTGAAGAGGATCATTTAGAGGGGATGTATCAGTTCCCACTGACAAACAGCGGAGTAAACAGTATTGTTGTTGTTTGTGGAACAGAATGAAAGACTGTTTTTAGCAAAAAAACATATTGCTAATATTTGCTAAATATTAGGGACTGTTCCCCTGGGGGTGAAAAGGGGCAATTGGCCCTATATTTACATTTTACTTAGTGGACAGGTGAACTAGCTTAGCTGATTACCAAGTTTCTATCAGCATCAATGTTACATTTTTCATAAATTTGCTGCGTAATTAACATTTTCACTTATGGAAAAAACAGCCATAAAATACCCTATTTGCATTCAGTTATAGCTATTCCTGTCATAAAACCTTTATGTATCAGCCATCCATGCTAAACAAGTCTTATCAACGTGCCTCAAGAGCCAAGCATTTCTGCTTTTGTATTCCTGCTATAAATCCACAGATGTAACATCATTAAAGGGAGCTATTTGTGGAGGCACTTGCTATGCCCAGCCTGACAGGCTGCTTAGCACAATTACATGTTATTTGGACACATCTGGTGTCACTTATCAAACCATCTTTGAATATCCTATGCATGTCCCTCCTCATGGTCCCTGTTATCCCCCCCTCACTTCCTACACATCCCCCCACACAATTATTGCAGGCAGTTGAATCTCTCTGACATCCCCTGCTGCTGTCTACATATATTACAGGCTGCAGTTTCATATGCCGCTCTCTCAATGGATGTACAATCAGGCCTATAGAAGCAATGCAGTATGTACCCTCTCTAGTACTATGATACTGTTTGTTCTCATAAGCCAATCAAATTTGGGCTGGGTCAGTTCTTTACCTCCAAGGAACACCTCCGTACCACAAGAATTGTCAATGGAGATTCAGTAGGTGCTACTCATCCTTTTGAGTTACTCCCCAACCAATGGGATGGAGGTGCCATGTATTTGTCATTCTTTGTGACAGAAGGTGCCATAAAAATGTATAATCATAATGTTCTACAAAGTAATGGCACAATGGGGTTCTGGTCCATGACTAGGGTTCCTACATGCTACTACAATCCAAATGAATATTAATAATAATAAATACTAATAAAGCAGTTTGCCTTATAAGAATGATGAAAGTCTCCTGTTTCACATCTTTTCATATGCAAGCTGTACTTCTTGTGTCTCAAATTGTCTAATGGGTTGCTAATAATAGCAAAAATTAGATAATATTTCATGGGTTTCCCTTTAAATTTGGTTGCAATGCTTAGGGTAAAAAAGCAGATATGGATTAATGAAAAATGAAATAATTCATTTTTGCCCAGAAAGTCAGTACCACTCAAGCACAACATGATTTTAATTATGAATATATGTATGGTCTGTGGCCAGAAGCTCCAGCGTGTTAAGAGCTCTCCACTCCCTCTATTGGTGAAAAGGAAAAAGTGCTGCCCAAGAGAGCTGCTTTTCCCTAGGCTACCTACCAACAGTTCCTCTAGTGGCATTTGTAGGTGAACTTGAATGTTTTTGGGGGGAGGGGGAAGTGAGCTCCCAGAGAGGTGCAGGGAGTGGACAGTGCTCATTTCCAAGCAGTCAGGACTATTCTGAAGGGTCCTAAGTGATCTTGGCCCCGCTCCTGTGAGAAGCAATGCAGACAGATGACTTTGCCATGAGGACTGTCACAGACTAAGGACTTTGCAACAAGAGATGATCTAGAGGACTCCAAGGTGAGAAATGATGCAGTGGACAGCAGCAGAGCTGAGTGGACTCTGGTGAGCCACTGCCTACCCAGCAGCTTAATAAAACTGATTCACTGACCTGGGCTGAGGAGGTGGCATCTCCAGACAGGACAAGGCAAGCAACTCCATTGTGGCTGGAGACCAACCTGCGAAGAGACACATGGGCCAGTTCTACTCACTGACCCAAATTGTGGGTGGGGTTTGGTGGATGGGTGAGATGGTGCAGCCAACAGGGTATTACCTGTGGAACTTTCTCGCCAGCAGCCTGCAAAGTACTTAAACTCATGCTTCAGTTTTAAACACATGAATAATCCCATTGACTTTGATGGGATGATCTGTGTTCTTAAAGTTAAGCATGTTAGTGATTTGCTGGGGCGGCCTAAGGGCTATCAAGGACTGTTATAGGAGGGTAGACAAAGAACTGCCAAAGTTAGCAGAAGGGGGTATTTTATTCTTTGCTTGCATATCTATTCTTCTGCTGTTTTCCCAAGGTTATGACTGTGTTCACTCTCCCCTAATAAAGGTTCTTTTGTAGAGTCTCCCAGTGCCTGTCAGTAGGGAAGTTCTGCTTGTTAAGAGTATCTAGGGAGCATATGTTTAGTTTTTCCAGGTTCCTGGGTGGGGGCTGGAGCCAGTTTAGTTATCTGTCAAGAGGGACCCCTAGATAAATTGCACCCAGCCCTTTTTGATGCTGTTAACCACCTGACAGAAGGGTTACATATGTGTTATGTCAATATGGTCAAATAATTTTAGTGTGAGTTTTGTATGTTAATGATATTTGTTTTATATAGAGGATACGTTGAAAGGACTTTTTGGGACAATATGCATGACATGGATTTCCTAGGAAATACTTGAGGATGAGGGGAATGCAAAGGATCTACTTCAAATCCATCCTATTGAAGCTCTGCTCTGTGGAGAGAAGTCAATTGATTACCGATTACCTGCTTCTGAGAACTCCAAAGATCCCATCCTGTATACAAGGAGGAACTAAACTTTTCGTGAGCGTGAATGATTCTTTCATTTTTTGTTAACGTTTTCTCTGTAATGCTTTTAGCTTAAAAATAAAAGAGGCTTGCACACGAAGTGCTGAGTGGTAACTTATAACTGTTGGCAATTACACCGTATACCCTCTCTGAGCAGTGGCAGATTAGCCACTAGGCCAATGGGACCCATGCCCAGAGGCCCCAGCCAACTGGGGGCCCCTGGAAAAATGGGTGCCCCCACACCCCAACCTGCTCAGCACTCCTGCCGGGGGAGCAGGGGAAGTCCCCATGCCCTGATGCCATCAGGAATGCAAGACAAGCAGAGAGGGCAAGCTCCCATGTCCCAACCGCTTTTCCCCAGTAGGAGCACCAGAGGGGGATGGGTGGTGGGGGGACGACACCTGCAAGCAGAAGGGGTGGGGAGGGCCCCCCCACTTGTTTTGGCCTAGGGCCCCATAAAACCATAATCCATCTCTGTCTGAGGGGAGACATGAAGCAGGCTGCTTACGCAGGCTGCCTTTTCCTGGGCACAACACAGTGAAGGCAGGGAGTAGTTGAGCCTGGAAATACCCCAGCTGGGGGTGGGGGATGGCGGGGAGAGAGGGAGAGTTCTCTCTCTCCATAGATATATATATAACAGCAAGTTGTCAGGCCTCCCTTCAGACTGGAGAGCTTCAGCAATTTGTTCCCTTCCTAGGGCTGCCTTCAGCTGAGTGGAGTTCCCTCCTTTTAACTCCTCCTCCAGCCCTGGCATGATTTGCAGGTGTGGCAGAGCAGGGCCACTCCAGCCCAAATCAGCTCCTTTACCATCTCCATGCTAGTGTGGGATTTATGTACCCCTCACAGTTGTCAGTTGGATAGAACAGAGAGTTCTGTCGGCCCTTAGATTTAAAGAAAAGTGCTTCTCGAGCCAGCAAAGCCATTAGATCGGGGGCAGGCAAACTTTTTGGCCTGAGGACCACATCGGGTTTCCGAAATTGTATGGAGGGTCGGTTAAGGGAGGCTGTGCCTCCCCAAACAGCCAGGCGTGGCCCAGCCCCCTATCCGACCCCCCCTACTTCTCGCCTGACTGCCCCCCCCCCCAGGACTCCTGCCCCATCCAACCCTCTCTGTCCCCTGAGGCCCGCCTGGGACCGCTGCCCCATCCACCCCTCCCTATCCCCTGACCGCCCCCGGATCCCCCACCACCCCATACAACCCCCTCTCTCATTCCTGACTGCCCCCCCCAGGACCCCTGCCCCATCCAACCACCTCTTCTCCCTGCCCCCTGACCGCCCCTGGAACCCCTGCCCGATTGCCCCCTGCCGCCCCATCTAACCCCCCCTCTCCTTCCTGACTGCCCCCCCGGGATCCTTGCACCCCCCGTTCTCCACCCTCTGACCACCCCGACCTCTATCCACACCCCCACCCTCTGACCACCACCCCGACCTCCTCTGCCCTCTATCCAACCCAACTCTATCCTGCTCCCTGCCCCTTTACTGTGCTACCTGGAGCACCAGTGGCTGGCGGTGCTACAGCCGCGCCGTCCAGAGGACCAGGACAGGCAGCTGTGCTGCCCGGCTGGAGCCAGCCACAGCACCGTGCAGCACAGAGCACCGGGTCAGGCTGCGGATCTGCAGCTGCACTGCCCAACAAGAGTTTGCAGCCCTGCCGCCCAGAGCATTGGGCTGGCAGCGTGGTGAACTGAGGCTGCGGGGAAGGGGGTGTAGCGGGGGGTGGGGGCTAGCCTCCCAGGCCAGGAACTCAGGGGCTGGGCAGGAGGGTCCTGTGGGCCAGATGTTTGAAAACCTCTCCTTGAAAACCAGCAGGAGTTCCATCTCCATTGAGTCCTTCTTTCAGATTAAGCTGTCTACAGCTCTGGCCATACTAATTCTGTATGAGAATTAATAAATCAGTAGGGTTCTACTTCTTTCTAGATGCTGAACACCTGCTGCAAGGTGCTGAGCACACTCAGTCACCACTGAAGACACTAGGAGGGGAACAGCATCTCTTAGAATCAGGTCTGCAGAGGGCAGAAATTTCTATTAGTGCAGCTGACTCATTTATCATCTTTTCTATTTGCATACTTTTGCAAAGTGGCTCGGAAATGCTTCTGAAGCCATTCAGAGGGCAGCAGTCACTGTAAATTTGCTGCCAAATGGCCTGTAAAAAATAGAAATAAAATGGCTTTCACGTCATTAAATTCTGCTTACAGGCAGATTGGAGAGTCTTTCTGAAGATGCCAAGAAAAAAAAAATTGGACAGCGGATGGCTGCTCACAAAAATAAATGTCCCTTTAAAAATCCCTGAAGTATTTTGCATATTGTATTTTATTTGCATGTTTTGAATACCAAACCCTTATTTCTGTCAGTAAATTCAGTCAGTAACCAATTTTCCACAAATATTTCACTGACCTAATGTTTTCTAGAAGAAAAGCAATTTATTGATCAGAGCATCATGCCTACAGATCTAGATAATCTCAATGTACACACCTTCTTATAATAGAAACCAGGACAGTGCAATGGATAGTACATAGGGCTGGAGTGGCCAGGAGACCCCACGGTCTATTTGTAGCTCTCTTACTATGTGACCTTGGACAAGTTGCTTCACTTCACTGTGCCCAATTTCTCCATCTGTAAAATAGGGGCCATAGTGCTTATGTACCTTTAGACAGATTATTGAGCTCTGTGGGTGAAATGTGCTAGCTGGAGTAAGTGCACGGCCTTATTAATGATCTCTCCTCAGTTTGTTTCTATTCCAGAGGACAAATTTTATTTTTCCTGCATGAAATGCTAAATGAAGAGCAGTTAGGGCCCAATCCAGCTGCTACTGATGTCAACGGCACAATTCTCATAGACTTCAATGGTGCAGGATCTTTCCCTTTAAGATTAAGAACTCAATTAAGGGGTGCGTTATGACTCCTTTATGCTGGTGTAAAGGTTCTGTAAAGATTTCCTAAAGGCTACAGTAGGAATATAATCAGTGCAGAGGGAGTCTTTAATAGGTGTAGGGATCTCACACAACTCTGCATGAGCCCTGGGTAGAGGTGTGGTGGTTTGGGTATCTCTAAACTATTGGTCCGAAAGGACTGTTATTATCTGGGCATCAGTTAAGGTAAACTTCAGGCTGCTCTAACCTGGATCAAGAGACAACCTGAGCTTTGGCAGCCTTTTGCAATGTTCCCTTTAATTTTTTCCACCCAAGTGCAGAATAAATTTTGTTATGTGCACTAAGGTAATGTGTGGATGTGTACCACCAGTAGAAACAAAAACCTTAGATATAATTATATATTTTTAAAAAGTTACCATAGGGATAATTACTCCAGCTAGGATAGGTTAGGCATTTTAGAACTCACTACTCACAGAATTAAATTTAAGTGTAAGAGAGAAATAAAAATTATGAAATTCATAACCCACTCAAAACACTAAAATAACACTTGGAAAGCATAAAATGAGTGAGAATATATGAGCATTGCAGGAAGTACGAAGAAGTAACAACACCACACACATGTGTTGGGAGATGTGTGACACAGACAATGTGCGTGACACAGAGACGTGAGAGAGACACACACAGAGACAATATGAGTGTCTGTGTGACACAGAGTCTGTGTGCGCGCTGGCTGCTGGGGAAGTTCTTGAGAGATGCCATCTGCTGTCTCTTTAAGGCACTAACTGAAAGCTCTCCTCCTCCTGAACCATGTCCCTCCTTCCCCTCTCTGCAGAGATGGGGTACATGGGTGGGGGGGGGGGCAGAGGGAGAAGAGAGATTATGTGTGCTACCTGCTGGGGAAACCTCAGAAACCGTGCACGCTCTCATTAAGGCACTCACCAGGCTTGTTCAGACCTTAGAGCTGCTCTAAGTCCTGAGCCCTGTCCCCTCTCCCCTGCTCTATGGAGATGGGGTACAGTGGCTTGGGGAAGGGGGACACCCTGACATCAGCGCCCTACTCTGCACAGCTAGCAGGAGGATCCCAGGAGCAGCTGCAGGAGCAATGTGGCTGCAAAGCAGCAGGGGGAGGGGGCAGCTGAACACACGCTGCGGATGTACGCGGCTCTGCTAATCAAGTGCACGGCCCTTGAATCTCTCCTGGGCGGCTGCCCAACTGCACAACTTAGAGGGAACACAGTATAGGGGCAGCACAAAGGTGGTGTAAAGTTACTGGTCCCTCCACCAAACATTACCAGTGTAGGGATGAATTTTTCCCTTAGGTCCCGAGATCCTGCAAATGTTAATTACAAGTGCATTGTGCTCAATAGCGTTTCCAGGATTGGCCCTCAATTCACAATTTGAAAAGCTAACAAGCAATGGATCTGATTCTGCAAGGTGCTGAGTGGCTTCCATGAGGTGCTGAGCACCTGAAAATTCCAATAAAGCTAAAGAGATGTACAGTAAACTGTACGATTGGGCCCAACCTCTCCTACTGTGAAATAAACAGAGCTCATTATTCTCAGTTATGAAACTGAATATAGGAGATGCACTTGCACTGTGGAAAAAAAATCAGCACGGCCAAATGTTGGCAGCATCAATGTTCAAAACATTAGTGTGTGTGTATACACACACACACACACACACACACACACACACACACTTCTCTGCAATTGGCTGCCAGATGCAGAGTGCTGGCCTCTAGCTGGGAACAGGGGAGGGACAGGATCTAAAAATAGCACAAGAGATGCTTCTGCTACAGTTGCCTTTTCTGTTCCAAATTCTCATTTCCATTCTGTACAAGTGAGAAAAAAAAAAAAAGAAGAAAGGAAAGAAAAAATGGTTTCTGTGCTCTATTAGGGTATGTCTACATTGCAATAAAACACCCTCATCTGGCCCGGGTTAGCAGATTTGGGCTCAGGCTACAGGGCTATAAAACTGCAGACATTCTGGCTGCAGCCCAGGCTCTGGGACCTTCCCCCATCCAGAGTTCCCAGAGCCTGGGCTCCAGTCCGAGCCCGAACATTTACAGTGTGATTTTATAGCCTCGCAAGCCTAAATCAGCTGACCGGGGCCAGCCATGGGTGTTTTACTGCAGTGTAGACATACCATTAGGCCGGGTCTGATCTTGCTCCCAGTGCATTAAATAGCAACCCACCATTGAATTGAATGAGGCAGAATCAGGTCCTTAAAGCATGCCGGTAGACTGGTGTGGCAAATTGAAGACACTCCACCAGTTAGTGGGCAGATACAGAGGCTAATGTGATTCATAATTAGAGGGAAATTTTAAAATGTGGATGTTTTTCATGTTTCAAATTATGTAGTGTGAGACTGGTGTTACCACAAACCCTCTTATGGGACAGCCCATTGGTTGTTCTCCCTTTGCTACAGAGAGGTAATAATTTATGATTGGTCCAAACTGCTACCTGCCCTGCCTTGAACCTGTCAGCTGTAAGTAACAAGTGAGCTCCATCCACTGCCTGCCCACAGGCTCAGGAGATTGGGAGGCATGGCACACAGCCTGGGCCATAATCTGACCCCTAAAAAGGATCCCGCTCTCAGTGGGCTCAATTGTGAGCTAGCCTATACATTCAGCATCTTCCACACCAGGAAGAAAGCTGGTGCAGCTTACTTCCCACACGGTGCAATGGGGAAATATGATCTGAATTGTGACTCTGTGCCAGAAATTATTCCCTGTTCTGCTCCTGGGGCAACATAGCTAATCGCTGCTGCTTCTTTCTCAGGCAGATTGCTGGATACCTGTTTAGCCCATTGACAGTCATAGGAATTTTTATATTAACGTCAACGGGAGTGGAAGCAGATCCTAGGTTAGTAAAATATGTTTTCAGACCCAGTGACATCACTGAGAGTTTTGGGTGTGCACCAATGCAGACTGAAGGGATACAGTGGCTGAATAATATGGGGAATTTGCAATATTCTATTGTTACAATGTGGGCATTTCAGTGGTTTGGGGTTTTTTAAATGATCAGAGTCAAAATGGACTATGTACACTTGTCCTGCAACCTAGTTAGATTGTCATATTTTAAGTGTGAGAACTGAGAAGCCAGCAAGCACACACACACACACACACAACCTCTATCAACAGTCACCTGTCTTTCCAATGAGGCATTGTAATCCCACTTCTCCTTTTCTGAAAGCTGTATAATAGAAACACATGTGCAAGTTATGTAGGAAAGTTAACACTTTCTCTTATGCAAGAGCACGGATGGAACTTTTTATTTTCAGATTTTCTTAGGCAACAAGAGAATACAAAAACTAAGTTGATGAAAAGGTAACACCTGTCAATTTCTCTGAAAATTGGAACATCTACCAATATGGACTGATCATGGCCATTCCCAAATAACAAGGGGGAAAATTAATTACCGGTACATAAAAAAAAAAACCTCTTTATGAAATATGTAGATACATATCACTAAAGTCCCAAGCCCACATTCCTTGCCTACTGAAAATCCCCTCCAGTGAACTTGCTGGCCCTTTCAGGTGTGTCTGGAATGTTGGGTCAGGCACTTAATTTTTGTTTAGACATGGTACACGAACACCTTTTGACCAGAGGCTGACAGGTTTGACATTCCATTCAATATTAGGTATCAAACTAATCCAAAACATCACAGAATTTTATATGTGTGCATAATACTGTCATCTAACCCGTGAACATATGGGAAGACATTCATTTTGCTGGTTAAGTAGTTGCAACTCGAGTGACTGCAATGATCTCCTTAAATTGGTTGTGAATTTGGCCCATGATGCATTCTTTGATTGTGTGTTCATTAACGAATTCTGGATCTTTTGAGACAATGTTCCATAATTTCTCAAATTCTTCACTGGCATGCAAGACCCAGTGAAACTAGAAAGATTTTAGTTTGGCTGAAAAATATTCCTTTTAACTGCTACCCACTGTATTGCATACATCCAGCAGAATGTGCCTGCAATGCTGATGAATATAGCAAAGCAGTGCATTTGTACTTACCAGGGAAGTCCTGATGTGCCACTGATTTCAGCTGTATGTGAACAGAATGCAGCAACTCAGCAGATAGAGTGAAGAACCAGCTTTGAAGTAGTCCCCAATTAAGTCCCCATTCCTGTACAGGTAAAACTTCCTATTGCATCAAGTTTTACCTAGATAAGGGGTTCAGAATAAGGTCCTAAATAGGCAACTGGACTTTTATTACTTAAAAACTGCAAAAAACCTTCTCAGCCATCAAGTCAGTAAAGTCAAATGTGCAAGGTGGAATGGGGACATCCACATCAAAATCATATTTAATAGATTTACTAAACCACAGGGGATGGCTAATTTACATCCTCTATCCACCAACTGTATCTAGTTTAGTTTTTGTGGTAGAGGTGGGTCATTTAGCTATAAAATACTACACATTAAAGATATTCAGAATAATGTTTATTTATATTCAGTGCTATAGTTCATTAAATACTGGTATCATATATCCATGTCTGAGGTAATATAAATTAAAAAATATATTCAAGATTTCAGTCCCATACTTGTGCTCTCTCTATTTTTTCTACCATCATACAGAATTTTGAAGCAAACATAGTAGTTCATAGTTTTGAATGCAGCTGTGAATATCATTTTAATATAGTCTTTTCTTGTCTGACTATACTTTTGAGGAGAATGGTTATTGCATGATACATTTTTAGTAGATTTTTTTTCTTATATTAGAATTTTCTCATAAAATCTCACATGTCCAAGTTATAGGATGAATGGGTAGGAGGATGTACTTTGGGCCAAGGAAGACAGACTTTGAATCAGAATGACAGCACATGCTGCAGGATTATTGTCCGTATACATTATGGCCCAGATCCAGAAAAGCCACTTAAGCATGTGCTTAACTTTAAGCATGTGTGTATTCTCAAGTGACTTCAGTGGGATTACTCACGTGCTTAGTTAAGCATGTGCTTAAGTGCTTTGCTGGATCAGAGTCTAGGAGAGACTGCAAACATAAATTAACAATCCTCTTTAACTCTGCATTGTTTGAAAACATTGCTGGTTTTACACTGCATCACCACTGTAGGATTTTTTCATATCAGTGAAGCACCTGTGAAAGTTTCTAACTTGGTTCATAAACAGACCATACAAAAATAAGCTGCTAGACTGACCCTCTTCTCTCCATTTTGATAAAAGCAAAACCTGATTTGAAAAGCTATTAAAGTAATTTTTCAATGGTAAAATATATTTAAGAAAATAAACTCTTCATTTCATCATCTTCCATTGACATATAAGTTTGTTAAAGGGCAGGGCATACCTCTCACTCACAAATTCAACAGACAGAAGCATTTCAATCCTTTTTGCACTATATGCTGGTGTTAGTAAGCCCTTATCCTAAATCTCCATCAAGCCCAACACTAGTGAGCCAAAGAAACAAAAAAAATAAATGTTTCTTGTATATGTCTTTTTCATAAAGTCCATGGAGAAAAAATATATTTTCCTTATTAAACTCTTAACTCCTGCCATTAAAATAGAAGATACACCTCACCAATATCTATTTAACTTTAACTAGCCATTGTAAATACAAAGGATACAAGTGCTCTGTAAAAATCACTGTGACATGCCATCAAACTCTTTTAGTGTTTCAAAAGTTGTATTGATCCATATTTAAATTGATGAAGCTAAAGCTAACTTTTTGTGCTTGGGTGCTCTTGGAGGTAAAGGTGTACTTTCATCCCATTTTTTTTTATTATTCTATTTTGCAAACTAGTGACAGTGGTGATGATACGATCGTGAAAAATCAATTTGTAGTATTACCAAAGCCTATGGTCTGTATTAAAACTCTCCATGCTCATGCAGTGAATTGCATTGTTGAGGGTTCCATTACAGTGGTACTGCATCTGACCACCAGGTTATATCCATGCAGCACTATATCTTTAGTACTCCACAGAACTCACTATTGCCCTTGGTTCTTCAAATGTTGCCATCATTATGTGCTTTGGGGTAGGTATGGAGAGTATTTCCCCTGCTTCGGTTGGTGAATGAATACTGTTGTCTGTAAGGTTGGAAACCTCTTCCTCGTGATCTTCATACAGTGTATTGACATTCAGCAGAGGGTGAGTAGGATTACGATTCAGTGCAGCTGTTGGTTCTGGTTTGACATGGCTCAGGGTTATATTTGTTGCAGCAGCAGGTGTTGCTATATGATTGTGATTGCAGGAGAGGTAAGCCCCAGCAGCAGGGACAGTTCTGCATGTCTCAGAGGAGTACAGAATCTCTTTCTCATGATGTGGGATGACTGAAAGAAAACAGAACAGAGTAAATCACTGGCTAGTCTATTTTTCCCCACTAATCCGCCACATAGCTGTATCCTGATCCCATAGAAGTCAATGGGAGTTTTGCCACTGATTTCAATAGGAGAAGAATTGGGCCCAATACACAAGTTTTAATTGGACTCTGAGAAATCTAAGACTACTTCTTCATGCGAGCTTTGACTTTTGAAAATTCTAGTCCTAGAAGCACCTTACAGTGGGACTAATAAGTTTTGTAAATATCACTTAAAGCTACATTTTTAAGCATTGCCTATGTGCAGGGCCGGCTCCAGCATTTCTGCCGCCCCAAGAAAAAAAAAAAAAAAGCCGCAATCGGTGGCGGCAGTTCAGCGGCAGGTCCTTCGCTCCTAGAGGGAGTGAGGGACCTGCCGCCCCCGAATTGCTGCAGGTGCCACCTCTCTCCCTTGGCCGCCCCAAGCACCTGCTTGTTAAGCTGGTGCCTGGAGCCAGCCCTGCCTATGTGAAATCATCCTCATTACACACCTCATAAGCGGCTATTCTAAATGAAATAGCTCAACAATGCGTAATCAATAAATGTTTCTTTCCAGAACTTGCTCACTCAAAAGCATTCTTGGGTGGGGTTTAAGGTGGGCATAAAAGCAGCTGTTGTAATTATTTTGTACTCACAACTTAAAATATCCAAACACTTGTTTAAATAAAGATAATCGAGACCAGAAACCCCTAGTAGCTTCAGGGAGTTGGAGTCAGAACAGGCTACTGGATTAAGAACGCTGTGGGAAGTCCTGCACACATATACTGGGGAGTTTGAGGACTCCAAAAAGGAGCATAAGGATTTGGAAATGACAGAAATTTTTAGAGCTCAAATCACTTTTCTGCTGGGCAGGGAGGACACAGTAGCTGTCTGTCTGCTGAGGTCCAGAAAGGGGGGGGGGAGGTCTTAGCTTATAAGGAACTGAGAGCCATATCTTTAACAAAAAGTATTCTATAACTCCAACTGCACATTTCATCTTTTATATTGGTCACTTATAGTAATAGATAAGTAGATATCTAGCTATGGCGCCCATCACCATAGCATCTCAGCTCCTCATGATCACTTGAAATATTTGTTTTCACAACACCCCTCTGAACATAGGCGCTGACTTTTATTTTTCCCCAAGGGTGCTCCACCCTCGCTCTGCCCCAAGGTCCCACCTGCAATCCACCCCTTCCCCCAAGGCCCCGCCCCTGCTCTGCCCCCTCCCGCCCGCTGCTCTCCACCCTCCCTGAAATGCCTCCCCCATCCCCCAAACAGCTGATCAGTAGCACAGCGAACAGCTGTGGCTGGTGAGCAGTCACAGAGTCGGCCCCTATGCTTCTGAGGTAGGGAAGTACTATTATCCGCATCATACAGGTGGGGAACTGTGACTTGTCCAAGAACACAAAGAAGTCTGTGGCCAAGCTGAGAAATGAACCTGAGTCCCAAGGGTGCCTTTCACACAGACCAGCCTTCCTTAAAGCCAAGTAAGACAAAGGGAAATTTAAATTTATATTAAGGATTACAACTCAACAATAATCTGAGTTTTGGAATCCTCAAGATTCAGGGCATAAGCCAGCCTCTAACAAAAGGGGAGTAGGAAGAAACTTTCCTCTGGGCAGACTATGCCGTAACTGCCTTCTGCACAGTTTCATGCACCTTCCTCAGCAGCTGGCACTGGCCCATCATACACGGGATACTGGACTAGATGGAACACTGGTTTGATTTAGCATGACAGTTCCTGTGTTACTGGAAAATGAGTGATGTCACTTACAATGAAGTAGAACTGAGAGACAGGAAAGGGTGGGGTATCCTGGGAGCCAACTCTTACCTCTTTTCCCGGCAAAAGTGGTGACATTTTGCATAAGGCCAAATTCAAAATTATGTGGAAAAATCTATCAATACTACAAAAAATATCTGCAAAGCAGAAGGACATGTTGCATAGCTCGGCCTTGCCACAGTTCTACTACTCCTTATCACAGACCTATATTGAGAAATTCTATCTAACCCATTTAAGAAGCCTACTTGCCCTTATATTATCAGCTGCTTAGAAATTTAACAAGATAGAGCAAACAGATCAGGTCATCTTTGAGTTCAACCTACAGCAGACAGCTACTCCAAATTCTGGCCTGTTCAGTTTATCACTGTTGAGATGGTACTGCAATGACATACTGTACCTTTGAGAGAAGAGGTGACATGAACTACGACATTTTCCTCTTGGTTTAAAAATCCACCCTCTTGGCTTTTGGATGTAGGCATTGAGGCAATGGCTTGAATCTCTGGCTTGGGTTTTTTACTACTAAGTATATATGGGTGAACATCCAGGGAAAAGTGCCGTGTATGTTTTTTCTCATTGCCTGTGCTGGAGATGGGGTTTGACTCAGTTTTATGAGATGATGATTGCTGTGAGGTTTTTGACGTGGACTCTATCAGAGGAGCGATAAGGCTATCAGTTGCTGTTTTCCTGCGCACTGGCTTCGGCTTTTCAGGTTTGTGGTTTTCAACCTTCATAATAGCTAACTGCTCTTTGAATGGCTGAGGAAGTGGATTGCTACTTGGGATCCATTTCATTTTCTTCCTAGGTCTCTTAATGACGAGCTGTTCATTGGCATCAATGTCTGCTGGATCGACACTGGGGTCTATAGTCTGAATCCCTGAATCGCGCATGGTTGGTGTGACATCATGATTAGACTGGGCCAGCGCTGCCAGCAACTGGCGCACCACATTATCATACATCAGATCACTTTCATTTGTTATAAAATCCAAGCGATTCAGGGATTTTATATGGTCCCGATTTTCATTGCAAAACATAGCTAGAATATTGATGTCACAAAACTGAGACTTTTGCCACTGTTTCTTGGTCTTTATTCCAACCTTGTTCAGTTTATCAAATATGAAGTTAGACTTGCGGAATATGAAAAGGTGAACTAAGTTGATGAGAATGATCAAGTTCATAAAGCAGAGGAGGACAATGTCTACTCCAGCTATTATCCGTTGCAGCTGGACAGCTGGCAGCTTGCAGTTCACCCGGATGTGCAATTTGGAGCTGCTCGTTTTGTCAGGAGGCTCTCCTAGTGCACACGTAAACTCATTTTGCTTCTGCGTAGCATAGTAGGTGGATAAGTATGTAATTGGTATAATGCTTAAAAATATGATAAATAAATGTCTCGCAAGGTAAAGCTTAGCTAAAAAGTTACTTCGCCCTCTTCTTTCCAGGTATTTTTCAAACAAATTCTGCTCAGGGCTTTTTTCCTTTTCTGCATTCTCAATTATTTCTCTTTTCTCCCTCTCTGTGATCCCAGGGCCTTTGGATTGTATTTGTTTCTCTATTTTCGGTGCACGCCCTTCTGCTGCACGGTGGTAGCAGTTATCAATCTCCTGAAGCAAAAAATTAAGCTCAGAAGTCAGTCTGGTGGAGGCCAGAAACTCCCAGCCAAGAGCTGGAATGTACATTATGCCAGCAAAAGCCAGCAGTGCATAAGGAAGGAACTTATGCTCAAACAAGGAGGGCCAATGGCTGGCATCAACTCCTGGCAAGGCATCTATTAGTTCTGTCCAACAATATCCTCTGGCATACAAGGCTTGGTCACGGGTGAAGTTGTGGGGTGTGTAACAGTATATTGGCTCCTCTGTATAACAGAGAGAAAAGTCACTGCTGTGCATTTAACCTACAAAAGGAGCTCTGTAAAATAAATATTTCAAATGATATCAATGTTCTTTTACTGTTTCTTTACATGGCCATCAAGCCCACAAGATTTAATATTAGTTAGTTATGACCCGCACTGCCCACACCCCAGGCAAAACTATCTGCTTGAAGAGCTTTAATAAACCTCAACTAGAAATGTTAAAAAAAAAAAAGGTTTTATAAATTGCGTTGGCTACCACTTCCAATGTAGAACTCCACACTGAACTCTGGACAGCTAATGAACAGGATATCCTTAACCACTGTACAGTAGCTGAGACTGTAATATCAAAACACATGGCTTCCCTATGGAAATAAGCATAATATATGACTCACCTTAGTGAAATATTTTTTCATTAATAAAGCCAAATTAGTTGTAGTTGAAGTCAATGAATCTAATCCTGTGCAAACTCACAGTAACAAGGACTACTGTACTGAACATGACACAGAAAATTTAAACTTAATATCATCTAGATACTGGGTCAACTTCATCTCAAGTGTCTCTTTGATTTCAATGGCGATACGCCAACAATCTGTCCAGTTAACAGTCTCTTTAGCACTGTAAATATTTAGTTTTACCTTCAGATATTTACTATTAAAGATTTTGCAATAAAATATTCTAGCAATAAAATATTCTATAAGAGTCTAGTGAAAGTTGGAATATTGTTAGTTACTCACAATGACGACCTTGACCTAGACATGCTCTTAGAGGAGAAAGCATGTACTACATCCCTGTCAGCTCAATTCTATGTCTCTGGAGACTATTGGATATGGAGTAAATTTTAATAGTGTTCTGACAGGCATTACAAGAAGCAGTTGCTAAATCAGACCCAGGTTAAGTAAATATTTTTCTTCTTGAACGCAGAATGTGCCAAGAACACCAAGCTTGTTTCCATTATGAACACACAACCTGGACTCTGGGAGCAACAGGATTAAAGGGTTTTTAAGGATCAGTTAAGGCTGCTGGGTCTTTAAAAATTGTAACATTCCTTGGGAGTTGTTTCATTTAGTAGCAATGACTAACAATTTCATCTACGTGTTGAAACCCTTCCCCATAAATCACATGTGCAAAGAAGCTCTAATCTTTGCTGCAGCAGTAGGCAAAAAAAAAAGACCCCCACCTGCCAAATTTACTGAGCTTTGCAAGGGAAACCGAACAGTTCTCTTGTACTGTGGAAGTATCCGAAGGCACATGCACATACTGGTCTTCATGTAACCAAATCAGTGTAAGTACCAGGGTTAGTTCTTATGTGTTTTGTGGGGGGCAGTTTGTGGGGTTTTTTTTGAAGCAATTTACTGCAATAAGGATTAGTTTCTAAAGTACAACTAATCTGGGTGGAACAGTTACAATAAATGCTACCAAACAACAATACAAAGTCAATTCATTTGATAAGCCTAATTAATTAGAATTAAGTACCTTTACAACAAAGTAAAACAATAGCTCAAAATGATTCAGTTCCAACCTTTCAGAGAGGGCAGTTTAAGTAGAGTATGTTAATGTTACTCAACTTCTCATTTAGACTAATTTTTAAGTGCATTTCCAGAGTCTCTTTTCTGTTTGCATGAGCCCCAAATTCCAGCAATTAGAAAAAAATCCCAGCTGCAGCGTCTACCACCTGCTTCTACTAGGAAAATGCTCATTAGCTCCCTGGTTTTCGGCAATCATATTACATCCCATTACTGATCATGGGAGATATGTGCCGAGAAATTCCAACTCCTGCCATCAGGGGGTTGGTTACTGTTACTACCTTACTGTTAAGGTTTCCCTAGAGATCCAGTAGGTTCCTATGGAAGAAAAATTTCAGTTAAAAAAGTAGCACAGACACTTAATGCAGTTTCTTATATCCAGAAATATATTAAAAGATCTTTCATGCGCTAAGCCACATCTGTCAACTCCAAATTAAGTTTCAGAGAAAAACAATTTCTCCTGTGGAAAAGTATCTGATCATTTCTCCTAGATCACAGTACGTACTGTACCAGAAACATGCAGTCAAGACTGTATACAATTGCTCGCACAAAGCAATTGCATTTATTCCGGATCCATGCACCAGCTGGTGTTATGAAATAAATCAGGAACACTGGTTTTTTGTTTTTCCACTGAGGTCCCGCAATTAAGTTAACTATTGCAATATTTCAACACAGAATTGCAATTCAATAAAAACAATCTCAATTAAAGGTCATATACTATCTATGTGCCTGCACCATGGATTGCGCACATATTTCAAACTTGGCACAAGGAGTGGTATACTTTGGTATAATCATTTAAATATACTAACTGTATAACTACGTATAGCACATAGGAGAGAACGTAGAGAAAAAGAGGGGGACTGACCATAATGACATTTCTATGTATTTCAAGAGTCATGATGGATCAATATCTAACTGGGCTCAATCCAATTTAATTGGGCTCTCTGGAGTTTGTTAACTTCAGTGGGCACTGGAGCAGGCGTAAAGTACTCTACAGGAGCAAATCTCTATAGATTATGTATAGGAATTCTTACTCCTCAACCATTTCATTCACATTGGTCAGAGATAAAAATATGAAGAGTTGCACTATGATGTTTGAACCAAATAGAGTCTCATTTACTAGAGATGACTTCAAATATGATTTTCTCCTGTTGAGTAAAGAAAGTCCAAGTTCTCCTGTGGAAGTTTGCTAGCTCTTCCACTGTTAAATGTCTGTTTTTCAGCTGCTCTCACTGTATGGTGTGAAGTGGGAGTTTTGTAGTTCATGACAGTTATTGAGCACACTGTACTATTTTTAACTGGTGTTTTCTTTATTGATGTTATTTATTTATTGTTTTGACAGGCTTGCTATGAATAGTGCTGTAGCGTTTAAATAATGAGGCACAACACACACTCATGGTGAAATCCAGGCTCAACTGAAGTCAGTGGGAATTTGCCATTGACTGCAATGGAGCCAGCATTTCATCCTCTCTGTGTACATTTTTAGCGAGGAATAAGCTATGTATACAACCTACAGAATGCGAAGTTCTTATAAATGTGTTTCTAAAACATAAGAGCCAAACTCACCCCTAGTGTAATGTCACTGATTTCAATGAAGTTACTTTAGGAGTGAATTTGGCTCAACATACTTTACTGACTTAGAAAATTAGTATTGATCAACCGTGTTTAACCTAAATAGACATATGTAATCAGGCCATGATATCCTATGGGCCTGATTGTTCTCTGACTGAAACAGGAGTAAATCAGAGATAACGGAGAAAAATCAGGACCTTATAATAATCTCAATAACTACAAAGCTAATGGTAACGTGTCTAGATTGCAGTATGATATGATGAGGATGGTTTGAGTCAACCCCAGTCAGTTCTTACATCTATCTGGCTCATTTCAGCCCGAGGGCTGCGTTTGCACAACGAAGATGGAACAGGCTTTGTGGGCCTGCTGAAATTGCCCAGGCTCAGCTATTTTTACACTTTCAGTTTTAAAGTGATTTCTGGGTAGGTAAAAAGCATGAGCCCTACAAAAAAAACCCAGCAAGAGTGTTAAAATCCCAACTCCAACATTGGAGATACTTACAAACCTAGGTTATTGGTCTTACATTTATATATCAACTTTCATCGTGAAAGTTCCCAAACCACTTTAAAAAAATTCCCATTTCACCAGTAGTATAGTCAAGTATAAACAAGTAAACAGTTTACTCACTTCTCATTTGGTGAATACGGAGTTTAGTTAGGTTAGTTTATCCAATTCTTTTTTTTACCCACTATACCATTGCTTTTCATGTAGTCATTCCAGCCACCAGTGAAATGCAGCCCCTTCTGGGATGAAACACAGTGGCAGCTTAACTGCATACAACAATACTACACAACCGTTTAGGAAAGACAGCAAAGAAAGATGCTGAACCCAACTGAAATGTGGTCAGGACACCAGAGCCAACACTCCTACAATGGTGAAAAGTGTCATGGGATCTTTAATGACCCAGGGTGGTCAGAACCTTGATAGTAAGTCTCATCCAAAAGACAGCACCTACCTATCACCACTGATGGGGCACTAATTCACAGCTGGCACAAATGGAAAAATGCTACTTCCATATATGCTTGATCCCACACATTTTCCTGTAGCACCTGCATTTTGGTGGGAGTGGTTTTTTTTGGGTGGGATGGGGAAAGAGGCACCTGGTTTTGGGGGGAGTGGTATGGGATGGTTTCCCATCTAGGCACTGACTGAGACTGCTAAGTTTATATAATTGGATAAGACAACTTCATCAACTGAAATACCAGCAGTTGATGTTGAACATAATTGAAGATCTAGGGCCAAATTCTGCTTTGATTACACTCACAAACCCCCTTGTTGTCACTGTAGTGTTCCTTTAGGACAATTGTTGATAGAACAAATAACACTGTGCAAGTACCACTGTAAGTGATCTTACTGCAATTCTTTATTTTAATACACTGTATAGTCTGCTATCTGCTAAGATTCAGTGTCCTTTTCTTCTGATATTTCCTAACAAAAATATCCATATAACTTTAAATTCTTCTGTATTTTGACCACATTTACAGCTACTCCGCCTTTGTCCAATTCAACTCTCATATGCAAATAATGGGTCAAATCCTGCTCAACTTACTTATAAGTAACTTTGAAGTCCATAAGACAACTTGCACAAATAAAGTGAGCAAGATTTGGTCAGCTCTTACTGAAATTTTCAGTCAAATTAAAATAATCAATGCAGAATTGTGTGCTGGTATATGTACATACAGGACTATGTAATACTATTAGTTAAGCTACATCACTTAAGAATTACAAATTCCTGACAGCTTAAGTTACACTATAGTTGTCAGGCTAGAAGTGGTAAGCAAGAAAAATATTGTATGTGATCTTTTGTAAATAATAAATCCTGCCTCTACGATATACACAAATAGCAACTTTAATCTTGGAAGATCCCTCAGTACTTTCCAACTCTACATTCTGTAATCATTCCCCATTGCAGAACTCCCACTGATGACAGGGCATGGCTCCTATTTGTACAGGAATCACTTCATCCCACCACTGGCATGTAGTCATTTGCACTAGTAACACTACCCAACAGACTTTAGGAGAGGAAGGGAACAATAACAACTTTCTTTAAAACTTTAGATAACAAGAATATAATCACCCAAGTTGGAGTTTGGCTCAAAGCCCAGGAGTTAACAACCCTACCCTTGGAAAGAGTATTGCTGGAACCTTCATGGCATCAGTATTACATATGTAATAAAAAGTGACCTGGTCTGCAGTACATTGAGAAGACACTGTCAAGGCTGGTAGGCTCTCATCTTTCTTTCTTTGCTTTTGTAGCTACTTGCAAAAGTTCGTGCAGTTTTTACAAGGTTTTCTTCAAAAAGAGTGAATTTCACCTAAATTCACATGCCGTTTCTTTTTTTAAAACCCAATATAATGAATACTGGCATCTAAACACTCATGGACAACTACCCTGTAAACAAATCAGGCCCTGCTCCTGAAAAGACTTAGGGTACGTCCACCAATGGCGGCAGCATGTAGAGTATGTGTAGCTACACACTGTTGTGAAAAAGAGGCTGCGTCCACATTGCGGTGTGTACCTACATGCAGCAATGAAAGGCTCAGCCTGTCCCCACCACAGGGAGCTGCCGGAGTCTTTCCCCGTTGTGGGAGCCTTTCCCTGTGGTGGGGAAAGACTCCAGCAGAGGAACATTATACTGCTAAAAATGACAGTGTAGATGGAGGAGGCACTGCTTGAGCACGTAGAGAGCTGTACAGGGTACATACCCTAGGGCAGGGGTCAGCAACCTTTCAGAAGGGGTGTGCTGAGTCTTCATTTATTCACTCTAATTTAAGGTTTCGTGTGCCAGTCATACATTTTCACATTTTTAGAAGCTCTAAGTCTATAATATATAACTAAATGATTGTTGTATGTAAAGTAAATAAGGTTTTTAAAATGTTTAAGAAGCTTCAATTAAAATTAAATTAAAATGCAGAGCCCCCCGGACTGGTGGCCAGGACCCAGGCAGTGTGAGTGCCACTGAAAATCAGCTCGTGTGCCGCCTTCGGCACGCGTGCCATAGGTTGCCTCCCCCTGCCCTAGGGATTCAGGCATGTCTTTACTCTGCTCACCTAAGCACTGCCTCACCACCTACACTGCTATTTATATTTATACTAGGGAGGTGGGAAGTGCATGTACGCTACATGCTGCCTTAATGAGTGTGCAGTAGTAAGCAAGGGGTTAACTATGCACTGGACAATCCCTTTGAAGCCAATGGGATTACTCATGGTGCATGAAGTTAAACATGTGCATCACTCTGAAGGAATGTGGCTTTAGGTCCAGATTCAGCCAGGTGCTTAAACATGTGCCTAACTTTAAGCCAGGAGTTGTTCCACTGCATTCAAATGGACTTGCTTGATGTTAGGAATGGTTGAGCACCATGCTGAACTGGGGCCTAGCGTGTATGGAGCACACAGAAAAAAGGTATTATGTAAGGAAATCCGGTTCCATTTCAAGCATCTAAGAGGTTATAAGAAGCAATAATCGAAAGGTATTTTTAATAAGTATGGAAAATGTATGGATTGTGCTTTTAGTAGATATTTAAAAGAAAAAAGGAATTTAGTAATAATTTATCACTGTCTGCATAAAAGAACAAATAGCCTTTTATACCTGACTTACAGCCCAGCTAAATGTAGTGTACTCAACAAAAGCAGACTCAGGACCTTATTAAGGAAGGATTTATACCCCATTTATGTTCAGGTTTTTTGAAGTTACGCTGTAACTTGCATAAATTCACATCCTTCAGTAAGGATTCAACAGTGGGGAAGGGATCAGACAATTCAATAATAAGGAGAAATAGAAAAATGCAAAAAGGAATACAGTGACCAAGAACAAACAATTTCAAAATGAGAAAGTCAGCTAAAAGTTGTTATCCGTGCTAGTCTAGACACAGGTAGGCCGCACTTGTACAAATAGCTATTTTAGTGTACAATTTAACAACATAGTTACACACATTCATGAAAGTCCATGGGACTACTCACATGCTTAGCATTATGCATGAAAGCCTTGATGAATCAGGGCCAGGGGGCTTAAATCTGCAACGTGCTGAAGTCCGAGAGAGCTGAAGGCACTTAGCACCTCCACAGATTGCTTAGCACCTTGCAGAATCAAGCCCTTCTTAGGCAATGCTACAGAAATGTATTCCACAATACAATTCCCTTAGGCTTCAGGGAACACTGTAAAGATCCAGTGTTTTAAACAGACATTAGTCACAATCCAGATTTACACATATGCATTAGGTAACACTGAAACACAGGCTTCTGTTAAATAAGCCAGATGAGAAGCTTCATGAGCTTAGCTAGTACAGAACACTATCATACACTGATAGACCTATCATAATGCAGTAGAATACCATGCCACACCCACAGTGCATCCACAATACATCACAGTATTGACATACGTGCAATCAAACAGCCACAGGCATGCATCATCCACACTAGATACATAACTCAGGAATAAATGCGCAATAAAGCATGTAACCAAAGTATTTTATTTTAAGAAAACTAACTAATTGTGTGGTTTTTTAAAGTAATGTTTAAAGCAAAATGGCTCTGGATCCTCTTCTCTCTGGGAAAAAAAAAAAATCATGTTACTCAGGTTAAAAAGTTCAGTCTAACGAAAAATTCTCTTACCTAACCAGTAACCAGATCTGCCTTCCCTGTCAATATTTTACAGGGAAGTTACGTATACCTCTATTACTTCTGATATTATTGAAACAATTACTGGGTGAAATCCAGGTTCCATTGAAGTAAACGACAAAACTTCCATTGACTTCACTGGGGCCATGAGCTCGACAGCAATATTTGAAGAACAGTTATGAAAATATAAGTTCCACATAAGGACCAATTCCTGCAACAACTTACACGTGCACACACACACACACACACACACACACGTCTTATCACATATGTAGTCTTACTTAACTCAGTGGGTAAGATTATGCACATGCATAAGTGTTTGTAGGATCAGGCCCTAAGCTAGATCTATAAATTTAAGTATTATTACTATTAATAAAATAAAAAGACAATAACTTTACCTTTATTTAGGAGTACTGTCCTTCACTTCAGAATATAGGCTCCACGCCTGATGATTCAGTTTGTCTTCCTCAGGCACAATTTCCCCCACGATGAGAAAGCCTAGGTACAGACATTTATTCTCCTTTTTTTCTAGATCCAGTTGGCCTGTTTAAAAGAAAAATACTTGAAAAAAAAATCAAGAAAAGGGACTACCCTATTGCTAATAGTTCGTAAGGTCCCAGATTCTACACGCCTTACCCGTAACTGTGTATGATGAACATAAGCAGTCTTTATGTTTAATAGCCAATGGGCTACCCACACAGATAGGTACAGTTGAAGGTAAATAAGGGTGGCAGAAACAGGACCAATATTTATAATTGTGGGTAGTGCTGTGCTGATTCTCTATTTACATACATTTCCAGTCCTACAGCATAGTCCTACATTATCACTACATAATTAACATTCCCAAATAATTTTGTGTGTGAGTATTTGCTACAAAATATTAACTACATATAATAGACATTACCTTTTCTAAAATTAACTACACAGCACATGCTAAAATTCACTTACCAGGGAATGAGGCGTAAAGGCCTCAACAGTGCCTTGTAATGCCTCCCCCAGGGGAAGAGAAATATTTTTATCTGGGTCCTCATTGAAACGCGGAGGCCCAGAGTGAGAGAATTAGTTCAGAAATAGCAACTGTTGCGGTAGGGGGTGTCAGAAATTCCTAGTTGAAAGCCCCTAGACTGCTTCCTATGGGGAGACATTTTTTCAACAATGAGCTATCATCCAATATGCGATGACCATGTTGCAAGATGATAATATCATTGTACAGAGATGTTCCATAGTGACGTACTGCTGCATCCCGCTTCAACCGTTTCCTCCTGTGCTATACAGAATGCTGTGAGGAAAAACAGACATCTGGAGGGAAGTGACACGGCTTACCCTCATAACCAAGTGTGTTTCTGTACTGTAATCTTGATTTCCATGATGGATAGCTTTAAGGGACAATATCAGTTCAGTTAGAAGAGAAGAGAAGTTTAGGTTTTGGAGAATGACCAAAATGTAATCAGTGAAATTCATCCTACACACAGGGCCCCAAAGAGAGACCCGTGCTCTGTTTAGAAATATTCCATGAAATAAAAAAAAAAAAAAAAATCTGAAGGCAGCGCAGAAGTGAGGGTGGCAATCCCACAGCACCCCTACATCAGCTTTGTGACCCCCATGATGCACTTTTGGGTGGGACCCCCACAGTTACAACAGTGTGAAATTTCAGATATAAACCTCTGAAAACGTGAAACTGACCAATTTAAAAACCCTCTGGCCATGAAATTGATCAAAATGGACCATGAATTTGATAGTTTCCAAGTAAATAGGGCCCTATCTTTAACCTTCAGGTGAAATTCCCCCCAGGGCAGAGAGCCTACAAAAGACTATCTCTATGTACCATTTATATCCTGTGTAAGGCCCTGATACTACAAAACATGTAAGCATGTGCTTAAACCCATTGCTGCTCTTCTCATCCTATTTGCTGAATCAGGGCCTAAGAGTCTGTTCTAAGTAGAACTTAAGTGGTGCCAAAACACTTGTGCAAGTCCTTTGCACCTTTGTGTCTATGGACAAATTTCTGCCCTTAATTATGCCTTCATGTAACCAAGACAGAATCTGGCCCTGTACTCTTAGCAGTAATAATAAAAAAAATAGTTTTTTGCACTTTACTGCCATATGCTACACTAGGTGCAACCAGAGAGAATTTTGAAAACAAACACTTAAAATTAAAAGCCACTTTATACATATGTCAGATGATTTGAGTATGTGTAACATGCTGCCCACAGCTTGAAACAAGAATATTAGTAAGAGAAGTTGATCAGAGATACTAAAAAAAGAGAACCTTGTGTATTAAATAAATCCTCAACACAATTTAAAATATACTGTAGATAATGAAATGCCTCAAGAGACATTGAACTCATGTAGAAACTGTACTACACAGTGAAATAAGCATAATTTATGCAGAAATGATTACATATCAGGAATTAAAACATAAAACTTGAACTGACTCATCAGTCATTTAACTTACTGTCTCCTTCCATTACTTCCTCATGAGAATTTTCTAGCAGAAGGGTGGTAGAGGGCTGAGCTAGGTAACTGCTAAGAGATATAGAAATACAGTATTTGTGAGCAATGTTTGGTATTTGAAGGCATCAATTTATAAATGTAATAAGAAGGCCAACAGCAGAGCTTGGTTTTTTGACCAAAACGTAAATCAACTGGCTGCCAATGTTCTGCTTTATTAGAAGTATTTAGCAGCTTTTGAGGGGGAAAATGAACATGTGATAGTTGACTGTGATATGAAAATTATCATTCACTGCGACTGGAAAGCACTGGGTAGTGTACATTATAAGAAAATTAATGTGATTTGGCAATTCTCAGACTCCATCATTAACCTAAAGCTTTCTTTGATCATTCAGAAATCAAACATTTCAACACCGTGATATTTAAAATGGAACGTAACACACACAACAATGCATTCATTCCCTTTGGAGCCTACGCTTCAGCTCCTTACTCATAAAATCTCCCACAGACATCAATGAGAGCATTCTCTGAGTAAGCAGCCCAGCACCGGACCTAACCTGTACAATGGAGAATTTTTCTTTATAATAATGGAACCACTTAGGAAACTAAAACAATACACACAAAATAAGCAGTTAAGAGCAAGGACCAATTCCTCCTAATCTAAAGTAGGCTGAAGAACTTAGTGTCTGGGAGGATGAGGCAACACCACCATAAGTATCATAATTGCAGAATCACTTCTCCTAACAGTCATATCGCAGCTACCCACAGAACAAACAACTTCAGCACCTGCCAATGAAGAAAAGTATTCTGCACAGATTATCCTCTGGGCATGTACATTTCTACTTCGGATGACCTATTTGTGGGTGAGGTTCAGGTCCGCAGGTTTCATGGCTAAAGACAGGAGGAACTGAAGGGAGAGTTAAAACAGCACTGGACACAAAATGATGCACTTCAAAGTCAGATTTAATGTTGTATGTGTAATTCAAGCTTCCAACACTTTGATTCTAGACATTGTAAAAGGGACCTATATATGGAAATGTGCCCGTAGCGCATCCAAACTTTTGGGACTCTTTAGATCTAGATCAAAACTTCACAGCTCTGGCCTGTCTCTAGAATGGGAGAAACAGAACATCAAATCCAAATCAACTGCTAACTTTGGGGTAGAGTGGATTTGGGTTTGATTCTGGATTAGAACTGCATGTCTGTCCTGTGGTTACTGTACTAATGTGTAATTAAATGGAATTTTGTGGTGGCTTATCATTTCTTTACATATTCTTCCAAGAAGGATGCAAAGATAGGAGCAATAAAATTCTAGTTCAGTAAGAAAACATTGAAATTGTCATTTTAAAAAGAAAAATGGAAAAACCCCTAGTAATATGAACATACTAATCCAGTGGGCTCTGACATTTCTAAGATTGAAGGCCACCAATAAATAATGTAAAAACTGCACAACTGACACCATAAAATTATAGGCTCACAGCTTGCTTCTAGGCTGTCTGGCACCTTGTATAGTCATTTTCTCCTGTACAAAGTGGGGGTACATTTCCTCCATTCACACACCAGTGGTAGTGTTCTAAACAAGAGTGGTGTAACTGAACACTGTATTGAAATTGTAAGCTATCACTTGAAATGCTCAGGGGTTTTCCTGGTCCTGCTTGCAGGATCTGTACAGAAGCATGCGATTCTGAACCTAGTACCAACTGGTTTGCAGGCAGCCAGCCCAGTGTAAAGAAGCCTGAATTGTGTCTCTTTGTTTTGGGGGACAGCCTGCTTTCTCTCTGGTTTTGGATTCTTGTGTGTTATTCTGAATTTTAGGAAATAAAAGTAGTGTTACATTGCCACTCTGCAGCAAGAGTATTTATGTTTTTATCGAATTCTCAGTGTGTATGCCATGAACATATAACAAGGTGCCAGACAGCAAAGAATCAGGCTTGTGTGTATGAAACATTAAGGAATGAAAAACAGAAGGGTTTCTGACCCTTCAAAGGGTCATGAACAGACATGTACCATGCAAGGAGATGCATATGAAGTTGACTGTGCGCTGGAGACTGGTGTATTAAACTCTTTTATTAACATGACTAGGGGCATCTTTGGTATTTTGACAGAAATACAAATATCTTTGACAATAAAGGAAAGTGTCCAAATATGCACAGATGGTAGCTTTCATGTTAAATTTAAAAAAAAAAATCATCCTTTTGTTGTCCTTAAGTTTCAGACAATAATTCCTGAAGGAAAACACTGAATAAAAACAAGTAAATTCCTCTGGGCCTACCAGCTTTGTGCATTTGGACTGGTTATCCTCTGTGTACTACCTTCAACACCACTGGAGCCGACTCCTTGAGACCTGGCTATTGTATGAATCCTTGTAAACAAGGCTTTAAGCCCTGAAATTTTAGAAAACAAAACTTGGGTTGCTTAAATTCAAATCCAAACCCATTCAGTCAAAGAATTACAGGCCAATCCTGCTCCCATTAAAGGCAAAATGCCCACTGATTTCCAATGGGAGCAAAAATCAGTGTATGAGATGCAATTTTTCTAGGGCTGGGGTATAGGGGTCAGAGATGGGGAGAGGGCTCATGCCAATCCCTTGGACTCTCTGTCAAGCTCCCAGATTTTTTTGCTAGTGTAATAGCCGAGTATCTTTCTTAGAGGCCTTTGTACCCTCGCTGTGGTTATTGTGTGCCAACTATAAACTTGCTATGTATAGCTGTTGACTCACCCTCTAGGGAGCTTGCTTTCTAGGAATCATGCTATTTTATTTAAAAAAACATTAAAAAACTTGCAAGTTCAGAAACAACACTGTAAAATGAACTATATGTGAGTAAGTGTCCACAGGTCTATCCTGAAAGACGTCCCGAAGAGCATAAGCAAAGGGTGAATTTCACCTCTTTGCAGAGGGTCAGTACAAGGACCAGGGTATGCCCCATGTAAGCTTTAACGTATGCCCTCAGAGTGAAATCCTGGCCTCAATGAAGTCAATAGCAAAACTACCATTGACTTCACTGTGGTCAGAATTTCACTCTCAAAATCGTATTGGGCTTACAGGGTACAGAGGCCTCATGGTGTCTCTCTACACAGGGGTGAATTTCACCCAAAATGCATTCCCATCTTGTAGTGAAGTTTGGGGAGGACATTATTTTATCTCTCAATAGATTTTGTTTACATTACAGTTTCTTACATCTGGCAAATATAAACTGAGATGACAGTCTATCTCTGACACAAAGTCAGGAATAAAAGTTCATAAAGAGTGACAGCAAAGGTACCTCTGATGGAAGGAAGGCTCTTCCATATTTAAAGCAACACGTAAAATATGAAGCTCACCTATACTGTGGTCTTATTCATAGAGTTAAAAAAAGACTTGATTCAGTGCCTGGTGAACTACTAAATCCTTCTTTACGTGCTAATATAATTATTAAAACAGTAAATCATATTCTTAATTTCTCAGTGGTGATGTAAAGATAAAAGCACTCGGGTACCAGGGCAATCAGTGTGGAATACACTGCCTAGACAAACAAAGAGAAAGTTATGTTAACTTAAACAACCATTTGGCTTATGAAATAAACACAGTAGTAACATCATAAACTAACTCTCTCTTTACTTTACCCATCAGGGAAGTTAAGTACACGTTAAATCATGCTACAGAGATAATGATCTTTAAGACCAGAGATGGATTATTGCCTTTTAAATAATTCTCTCTGTTATGACATTTTTTGTTTGTCTTGTTATCTAAAGCAGTGGTCTCCAAAGTGGGATGCGCAAGAGGATCCTCAGGAGTGCACGGCAGGAGGAGCGGTTTGTTTGTTTTTTGCTTCGGCAGTTCAGGCGGGAGTCCAAGCAGCTTCTTTTTTTTGCTTCGGCAAAAATGGTAGAGCCAGCGCGGCAGAGGGTGCGTGCTCAAAATTTTTTTACTGATAGAGGTGCACGATCAAAAAAGTTTGAAGACCACTGAGCTAAAGAATAATTGTGCTTGTCTATATTCACTTTCTAGGCCAACGAGGCATGGGCTGATGCTGGGAAACAAGTTTTCTCCTGGTGTATTCCCTTTTCCAAGTCACTTGTATAGCACAAGCAAGCTGTCCAGTCAAGTGGACGCTACTCCACATGCTCCACTGGATTGCACAGACACTGTTGACTCCTATTTACTCCCTGCTTGGTCCTGCATGCATAAGTACTGGGGTAGAGAAGGGATATGAGGGGCTTAGCTGCACACCACATACTAGTCATAGAGAGCTCACCCCACCATACTTGTAAAACACTGAGTGCAGTGTATGTAATTAACGGTGTTATACAAGTACTGGTTGCATAAGCCTGGATAGATCTGCCCATAGGTTTCTTTTTATTTAGGAAGATTACATTGGCTTTAAGTGGCTTTCCATGGATATTACTATTTACAGGAATTAGGATTCATAAGTATCATCAGTTCTTATTGTTTATTCTGACACAATAACTTCTGAATTCAAGGGCACAAAGCAGCATTTGGGAAGCTGCCATGGTATTTGCGATAAAGATACAATAAAAAAAAATCACCCCATTTTTGCCAGCAGAGTTTGCTTTTTCTATATCTACTATCTAATTTGCTAGAAGGTATGGAGAAGCATTCAAAGCGAAGAGCATAGCTAGACTTTGGAAACTATAATGACAGTACATGGGTAAAGCATAATACAAGCATCAGGAAGCAGGGTATGTGCTAATAAAAATCACTTAGCAATAAGGCATGTATTCAGCAGGACGAACATCATTAGTAAACACAATGTACAATCTCTCTGAACAAGTGTAATTTCACTAAGAAGTCTGAGTAAACAGAGCCTTGGTAATAAAAGAGCTAGGGTCTAATCCTGCTCCTATTAAAATTCATGGGAGTTTTGCTACTGATTTCAATGGGAGCATGACTGAGTCCTTAGTAATTAGAAGCTCTGATCCTGAGTTGTTAGCTCCCAAAGAGAAGACAATTTTGTTACACCAAGTCCATGCTGAGCTTACATTATAGTTTTATTATCCACTCAATTATTTTTTTTTCATCCAGAGTGTCTTTTATTTCCCCCCTTCCTTTTCTGTTTTGTTTTTTTCTGAGTTTTGGAGCATCTGATCAACCCAGTGACATCACTGGAGAGCAGAATGTGGCCCATTTTCCCAGTATAATATAATGGTGTCCTTTGTGCTGAGAGGCGAGGTTTGTCCTGTCTATGCATTTATCTTTCTTTGGACCAACTTCTGCTGGTGGAAGATACAGGCTTTCAAGCTACATAGAGCCCTGTGTAGCTAGAAAGCCGTACCGCCCACCAACAGAAGTTGGTGCAATAAAAGATTACCTCATTCATACCCTGGGCTCAACACGGCTACAACACTGCAAAAATTGCTTTTAGCATAAGCTACAGTTTCGTGATCCCAAGGTGAACTTAGCATATAGAGCAGGGGTCGGCAACATTTGGCACGCGGCTCGCCAGGGTAAGCACCTTAGCGGGCTGTGCCAGTTTATTTACCTGCTGACGCGGCAGATTCGGCCGATCGCGGCCCCCACTGGCCGCGGTTCGCCGTCCTGGGCCAATGGGGGTGGCAGGAAGCGGCGCGGGCAAGGGATGTGCTGGACGTGGCTTCCCGCTGCCCCCACTGGCCCGGGACGGCGAACCGCGGCCAGTGGGGGCCGCGATCGGCCGAACCTGCCGCGTCAGCAGGTAAATAAACTGGCCCAGCCCGCTAGGGTGCTTACCCTGGCGAGCCGCGTGCCGAACGTTGCCGACCCCTCGTATAGAGTCTGTGACTAGACTCAAATGATTTTGGTCTATCTGAAAAAGTTGTTTGACTCTTAAGGATACAGACTGCCCCTTCCACATATAAATCGTCCCAAGGGTAAAATATGTTCCTCAAGCTGCAGAGATAAAGGCAGATTTTCCCTTGCAGGGAGTGCAGTTTAAGCCAAAAGGGAAAATGAAAGATTTATGTCAGTAAAATCAGCAGCTCCACTAGATTCACATGCACTTATTTGCTTCTCCTTGCAGAGTGACATCCAGTCTGAGAATCTCTCAGCCTCACCTCCCTTAATCACATGGTTCCCTTTGGAACTCTTTCTCTGAAAGGACTGTAGACATGGAGGTAAGTTACTGCTCCTTTCATCAGTTAAGTCATGGATAGATTTCTACTGGGAAATCCACATTATCCAGAGGGAAGTTAGCAAACTCCTTCCCCTTCCTCAGAAGGTTACCTCTAAGACCCACAAAGCCTGCAGATGTCACACAGAAGGGCACTTGCAGTACAGGAGGAGCATGCTACAGGTAGGGTTCCCCCTTCTACAGGGCTAGTTGAGGTTCTGCCCTATTTTGCTTCTCTCCACACCAAGCAGAGGAAGAGAGAGAGTCTAAAGCCCTTAAATTCTGTGGTGATGATTTTCAAAAATCACTAGTGATTTTGCATTCTCAATATGAATGACCTTACAAGGGGCTAATTTTCACCACATTAGCACTCAGCACTTTCTGAAAATGAGGCCCCTTCAAGGTGTCTCAGGTTGGGCATCCAAAAACTGAGGCACTAAATATCACTATTCATGTATAAAAATCTTGAGCTATAAATTTTTTTTTAAAAAAAGTAACTGGTTTACAATTGCTTTAATTTGTAACATTAAAATGTCTTCCATTTAAACAAAATAATTTGTCAAACAGTTAATCCTTCATATGGTTTATGAATATTCAAAAATAGAACCAAATAGGATACAGAGTTGTAAAAGTCAGCCCCAGTGCATACACAATAAGGGCTTGATTCTGTCTTGCTTGCCTGACAAAACACCCACTGAAGTCAACACTACCTACTAACGCTACTAGCTGCAGACTGCACAATCAGTTCCCACATTTTTTTAACACAAATTTAACATTGCTTTTCAGTAAGCAGCCTTAGATCACTTGTGCAGTGGTCAGATTAATACAATAAAGGCTTAAGAGCTCCATTCATCAAGTCCACATTTCACAACCTAAGATATGTTTACTTGAGAAACTGATTACTTCAAAACACCCACAACAATTTATGGGTCCCTAGTTTTCGAAGTTCAATATGAAGGATTGATTTCATAGACCATAAAGGCTTTGAAGGGGATGCTATGGTCAATCTAGTTGAAAATATAATGTTTACCAGTGTCTGAATATAGATTTTCACAATAGACAGTAACAACCTAGTAGGCAAATAGTTATTTTCATAATCGCAATTGGGCCTACCACAATATGGATGTAGTATAGATCTATAAAATTACTACTGTTCACCTAACAGTGCAGTTAAACATGCACACAATCCACTAGTAAATGTGTATAATACAAGATATGTTTAAAAATCAGTTTTGGTAGATCATCATAGCTTCTGTTTAATAAATAAACAAACATACTCAAGTGGCTGCCTCAGCTCATTTTCACAAGTGCATCCACCTGCAGCATCATAGCAATGGCAGAGTAAACTCCCTTCAGCCCCAGCAAGTTCCCCAGAGATCAGAGGAGTAACTGATCAGAAGAAATCACTGCCTTGCAAACACAGGGCCGGCTTGCAGTCCTATTGGTTTAAAGCAAGCTGCAGGAATAAAGAGAGTGGAACTGGGCCCTGCATATTTCTCCCTTGGGATTGCCAAGTTTGGTTGGAAGTATTCCTGGAGGTTTCACCACCTCACAGAATCTTTAATTCTTGGAGAGTTCAGGATAATCCTGGAGCGTTGGCAACCCTACTTGTTCCCCTGTAGAGCTTTATCTGTCCACAGAGAGCTACCAATCTGTAGGCCCGCTACCCACAGAGAAAGCCACACAATGATCGCGCCATCTGCTGCCCCTTCCCTCCCGGCTTCGCCCACCTGCGCTCTAGCTACCCCCTCCCCGGGTGGGGTGAAGTGCCGAGCGGGGGCATGCTGGGGGTGGGCGCCCTGCTGCCCTTACCGGCGAAGTTCTTGGTGAAGACCAGGGTGACGAGCAGAATGGGGATGAGGACGGTGCCGATGGTGACCACGCGGTCGAAGGGCAGCTCTAGCTTGAGCTGCAGCAGCAGCGCCGCCAGCGAACCGGCCTTGTCGTCCTGCTGCCCGGGCAGGATCAGCTCCTTCAGCTTCTCGCCCGCCAGCAGAGCAGTAGCCATGTCCGGGTGGTTATCGATGATGTGTTGCATAAGCAGCTGCAGGCGGGTTCACGCCGCACCAGGCTCCCCGGGGGGTGGCCGAGCTTCGCCTGTGCGTGACTCTCCGGAGGCGCGGGCGCTCCCAGCCTACAGGGTGACACTGACAATGAGAACAGCCCATGCAGATGGGAGCCGCAGCCAGGGACCAGGGCAGGTGGGGCGGCGGGCCGGCGGGCGTGCAGCAGTGGCACCATCTTTAGGAGATGCTGTTCCTACTGAGACTGCGGTCTGCCGCCCGGAAGTTATCCCGGGCATGCTCCGCAGCTCTGCGCTGGAGAGCACGCACCGGCACCCAGGGAAAGCCAGGCAAAGAGGGCGATGCAACAGAGCTATATGATCGTGGCAATGATGCAACCAGAGCCGCACGGTGAGAAATCAAAGAGCGACACGGGCAAGGCAGGGAGAGCTGTGCAGTAACACTCAGGGAAGAGCCCTGCAAGAAAAGGCCGTGGGAGGTGGGCAATCAAAGGCATTCAGTGCTAAGAACAATGCAACGAGCTCTGCAATAACTAGCCATATAATAAAAGCCGGCCAGAGCCAGCTACCCCAGCTAAAGTGATGCAGACACAGGGAGGAGGGCATTTACCTGGTAACTTTGGTCTCTTCAGCTTCAAGCGGATGGTGTGAGCCAAACGGTGACGTTGTAAATAACTGCAGAGGCGAAAACAACTTCCCCCCTCTCCCGCTGCCGGGAGGAGGAACCGCACCTCCCACAGTAATACAATCACCCCAAACTGGCGTGGATGGGAGTGGTGGTGGTGGTAATTTATCGGTGCTTGTTATTGCCGCTGCTGAAAGGCTCTTGCACAGAAATGTCCATCTGCCCCGAGCAGCAGCAACGTGCAGAGCAATTCAAGAAGGGGCTTGCAGCGGCGGGAAGGAGGCTGCAGCCCGGGAATGAATCGGCTGAACGCAAGAGGTCCTTTTAGTTGTTAAACCCAACATCTGGAGCCTGCCTAGCTAGAAGCAGCAGCAGGGGGAGGGGAAGCTGGGAGCGGCGCTGGCTGTTACCAGGCAGGCACGGCACAGCACACGAACGGGCTGCAGTGGTAGCGCTGGGGCTGTGGCGCCGCAGCACGGCTCTGGGCTGCAAGCAGCCGGATTTGGCAAGCGGGGCTATTGCCAAGCATGCTCAGTAGCCTCGCCTGAAGGGGGGCTGCCCTACCTGGGCATCCTTGCCCTCGGAACCGCCTTCCTCAGCTGCTGGTGGGAGCAAATCAAGGGGAGGCACAGGCAGCGTTTGTACAGGGGGACACAGCATGTCCAGAGGAGGGAGTGGAAGGAGGGAGCCAGACGTGCAGATTCAGGGACGGTGCAGGAGATGAGGCTGAGAAAGGAGGCGATGGACTGACTGCAGGAGGAGTGGCGGAAGCTGGGAGATAAGGAGGGATCGAGGGGAGAAAAGTTAACCATGGGCTGAGCAGTTTACAGTGATGGCCAGAATAGGGCAAGGGCAGCACAGAGGTTGAGTTCCTGGTTGGCTGATCTCAGCATCCCCTTCCCAGGCTGAGCTGTTAAAGGCAGAGGGTAGCTCAGTGCCTAGATAAAGCAGCTCATTATCTGAAATGACCTTCCAAAAGAGACCTGGCTCAATACAATATTCAGGCTCTCCAGCTCTTGCAATTTTTTACAACCCCAGCTACAGGAATCATAATCATATTACAGGAGAGCACATCTTTAATTTAAAATATTAAGTTTCTAGCCCTCCTGCTTTTAGAGAAAAGCTTGAAAGGTGAAGCAAGTGCACCCTGAAAGCCAACAGCCAGAAGGTGGATTTAACAGAGCCCAACGTTTTAAAAAAAATCATTTACAAACAAATCTCATGATTTTTGGGAGACAGACTCTTTTTTTTTTTTTTTTTAAAGATTTGTGGAGTTGGCAATACTGAACATTTTACACACACATATAATCATACATATTTTTGGCATTCAAAAGAATTGTTAGTTTACATAGATGTAGTATGTCTGCAGGTAGCCTCATATCTGTTCACAAGTGTCATGTCTGCTGATCTGATTGCCTGACTGTTCCTTGTCACTCTGCTCAAAACATAGTTTCACTCCTAAAATGCATTTATTTAAAAAGCAGTATTTTTTATTTCTTGTCCTTAGCACACTATCATATTTCTTGGTTAACATTGTACAGATGGATGGTGTGTTACTTAATTTATGGATTTAATAGCAAATCACAGAAAATAATTCTAGTCATTAAGTAGTCACCTCTCAAAGTGTTTTGTTGTAAAATTTCCCATGTTCTTATTGTGATTTTAATTTATAATTTTATATTTATTTTCTTTTGTATAGCAAGTTTATTCTTTGCCATTATACAGCAGAACCTCAGAGTTACAATCACCTCGAGAATGGAGGTTGTTCATAACTCTGAAATGTTCGTAACTCTCAACAAAACATTATGGCTGTTCCTTCAAAAGTTTACAACTGAACATTGACTTAATATAGCTTTGAAACTTTACTATGCAGAAGAAAAATGCTGCATTCCATTTATTTTTTAGTCGTTTATGTTTAACACAGTACTGTACCTACTTTCTTTTTGTCTCTGCTGCTGCCCGATTGTATACTTCCAGTTCTAAATGAGGTGTGTGGTTGACTGGTCAAGTCATAATTCTGGTGTTCATAACTCTGAGGTTCTACTGTATAACTTCAATGCTATCTGATTTTCTGGGTTGTCATAAGACTTTTTCCCCCCTCATTCTCTTTGATCCACGTACAAGAACTACCTTTCTCCCACTGTTACTTCACCTTTCTCCAGCACCAGGTCACCACTTGCGTGTTGAATTTACTCCTGAAATTCATGAAGGACCCAATACTACCTTATTTGAAATACCTCTGCAAACCAAAATTTCTACTGAAGTTTTTACTAAACATAGATATGTTTTTTAAGCTATCTGGACTCACATGACATTGATATCAATGGGAATATCTGTATCACAAAGTTAAGCACTGGTTTAATTTTTTTTCTGGATAGAGGCTTTAGTTTGCATAGTGGTACTGTAATCACTGAGTCACAGTTACCTCTACATATCTGAAATATTAGGTCATACCTATTACATACAGTAGTGGTTTGGTCTTCCCGTAATATATAATATTTTTCTTTTTTTAAAAACAAATCTTATCTTTAACTAATTCCCCAACTCTGCATAAACTCATATGTAGGCTTCTTCAATTATAAGCTTGAAAAGCATATATATGTTTTAATAAAGGAACTCACAGTATAATTTGATAATAGAGAATTGTTGCAAGGGCCCTGCTCCACCCCATCTTCTTACCAGCAAAAACTACTCAGAATCCTCCAAGTATGCTCTCAGGAAAGCTTTATTTCCAGTTCCCTTTACCAATATAACCACAGTCCCCCATGCTCCCACCTATTTACAGTGTTTGCTAAGGTTTAAGCATTCTCAGCAAGACCAACAATCTCCTACCACAAAAAGATTCCTTTTTTCCTTTTGTGCTTCCTTCCTGTGCCTTTTATCAGCCCTGGACCGATGGGCCAATTGAGTTCATTACCCTCAATCAGCTTCTCCTAATGCACTAATTAGCCACCAGGTGATCAGAATGCTGACTCATCTCTTGCAGCCACCCCATCTCGGGAGCTGCTACTGCTGTCACTCTTCTGGAGAAAAAAGAGTTGCTGCAGTAGCAGGACTTTATGGAGCAGGTACTGCTACTGGTGTGAGTAACTATACCATTTTTGTTATCTCCTGGGCCTGTGGTGGTGGTTGTTGCTGTGGGAGTAGGGATGAGCAAGTCCCCCAAGTCTATCCACTACCATCACTGCCCCCTTCACTGTTCTCATATATTATGTGGGACTGCCTCCACTCCCCAGCCTGGGTGCTTGCTTTGACTCTGTTTCCAACTAGGACTTCATCTGCAGTAGCAAGTAGAGGTTTGTTGTCCATAAGAACACATGGGTGGCTGTGCCTCCTTCCCTGGACTTGTCCTTTCCCCCAGCTGTGCTTAACTGGTGCCCCCCCCTACACACATTTGGCCAATGTACCCTGAAGTAGCCTGCCCCCTTTCCCTCCTTACTGCCCATCCCATCTTTCCCCACTGATGCTGGTTTATTTGTCTCTCCTGCCCCACCCTAGCCCTTTGGTTGTGTGTGTTTTTTTGTTGTTGTTTGGTTTTTTTTTTTTTGCTTGTTTGCCTTTCCTGCCTCCCCCCGCCCCACCTAGGCCCTTTCTAAGTTGGCTCCACTCCCCTCCCACCTTGTGTGCCTATGCCTCCCAGCACTTGTGAACCCCCCTTTTCTGTTGATCCCCCATTCACTGCACCCCCCAATGTTGCTCTAGTCCCTTCACTTGCCCAGTGTAGCTGGAGGAGCTGGTCTGCCCACCCTGTGCTGGTTATTGTGTCCCGCCCCTTTTCTTTCCTTGTTCGGTGCTCCCATGACCCCTTCTTGCTGGCACCCTCCTCCCCTGCCTGCAGCCTAATGGGAAGGAGTGATTAGTTACCCCCCTTTTTCCTCCCTTCACTGCTGTCCACTCCGGGGTTTGCTCCTGCTCCCTTTCCTGGATGGCAATAGAAACTGGGAAAGAGCCCCCCCCGCCCCCCCCGGCCGACCTGGTTACCCCCCGCCCCTTGGTTTACTCCCCCATGGCCACCACGCTCACCACTACAACCACTGACACCGGATTCATTGCCACTGGTGGCAGCAGGCACAGGTAGAGACTCTACTACTGCTTCCACCTCTGCTACCTTTGAGGGAGCTCCCTCAGCTGGCAGAAAGAGCCAGGGGAAAAAGAAGAGCAAGAGCTTTGCAAGGAAGGTGAAGCCTCCTGCTTAAGGACCACTCCTCCTGCCGTGGCTCTGCCATTGACCGTGAATCCTCCTCCCCTTGCCGTTCCCTCCACCAGCTTTGGGGGTGCCCATCTCTCGACCCCTAGTGCGTACGTGCCGTCCAGGTGTCTGCAGCCTCTCGCTCACCGCTTTCCCATCTGCCCCTGCCACCTCTCCTAGTTCCATCTCTGGTGGCCAGGGCCCCTTCCCCCACCCCAACCAGGAATCACAGGATCCATTGCCTCCTGGTGTCTGCCTTGCCCCATGTCAAGACCTACATGCAGGCGTTGGTGCAGATGGTGAGGCCTGTGGACATTGTAGCAACCTCCAAGATGTACAGGAAGGCTGTCTTCTTCCTGGCATCGGAGGCCACCAACTAGGAGGTGGTGGAGAAGGCCCTTGTGATGTGGGGGCCTTTATGTCCCCCTTAAATTGCTGGAGGACCTGGGTGTCCTCACCTGCATCCTGTTCTTCCTCCCCAATACTGTCCTCCTGCCTTTCCTCTCCACCTTGGGAGAGCTCATTTCTGTTATAAGCCTTCTCCTGTTGGGCTGTAAGGACCCCACCCTCCATCACTCCCTCTTGTTCTGCTGGCAGTTGCAACTCCAGCTGCTGCCACTGGCAGCACATGATGGGGAGGCATTCAAGGGGTCCTTCCTGGTGTCCTTTCAGGGGGTCTAGTACCAGGTGCACTATTCCTTGGGGGAGGTTAGGTGTTTCCTCTGCTGGGTATGGGGTACATCCAGAGGGACTGCCCCTAGCCTGACACGGAGGGGTGCCAGAGACCCCTGAGACCAGGGAGAGTGCCTTCCCTGCTATCACCTGCACCCACCAGCATTCCCATTGCTGTCCCTCCCCTCCCCCGCTCCCTTCTGCCTATCACTGCTTCTGCTCAGGCCCTGGGGGCAGTCCCTGCCCCTGACAAGCAGCTGAACCCCGCTGCCTCTATATGCAGTCAGGCAGGGCCCATGGAGGAGGGAGCAGTTGGGCTGTCGCTGGGTTTGGGAGAGACCACACCCCTGGAGGAGGCTTCTCTTCCCCCTGTTGCCTTGTCCCTGCCCCCCCTGAAGCCGTAGCCCTTGTCCCCCGACCTGCCCCTGCTGGCCAGCCCTCCACCACTACTACCTTGGAGGGCTGCTCATTCAGGGGAAGCGCAGTAAGTAGAAGGCATGGGCTCAGCACCTCCCCCTTGGCATGGTTGGGGAGGAGGCCCCCTATAAGTCTATGAGGGGAGCCACTGCTGTGGAGCTTGCCACATTGCCTCCTGCCGCAGTCCAGCGGGTGGAGCCAGCCGTGGTAGGGGCAGGAGGTGAGCGTGTGGGGGGGGTGAGGAGGCAAGTGGCAGGTGAGGGGGTCTTGTGTTGGGTGGGTGGGGGTCTGGTGTGGGAGTGAGAAGGATGCAGTGAACAGCGGGGGCCTCATGGTGGGCAGGGGGTGAGGAGGGACATGGCCAACAGCGGAGGGGTGGCCAAGTGGGGAGGGGGCAGGGGTGGAGCCTGGGGCAGAGTGGGGATGGAGTGTGGGCGGGGCTGAGGGCAGAAGAGGCAGGACAGGGAGTTAGCCTCCCACAGGGGAAGATTCTCCTGCCACCCTTGAACACATGGTATGACAATGAAGGTAAAACACTAATAAGGGCATAACAAATCATATAATATAGTGTATAGCTGTGGCATGTAGTACAGGTGTGCCATGATATGAAATAGATAGTATGTCTGACAATTCATATATACCATGCATTCAAAAAAGAAATAAAGCAATTGTCACTGAGAGAAACTGATTTAAAAAATTTAAATCCAGTTATGAAGTGAAATATTTAGTTAGTTATAAATTTCTTTCCTCTCCCAACAAACAGGGAAACCCACAATGGGAGTTTGGAAAACTAAATATCTAATACACAAGAGAAAACAATGGGCACAACTGTGGATCACTTATCCTAAAAGTATTCAATATATAATTATGATGAATTTTCAAATAAGTTTAAATTATTATAATTAGTTTGCAGAAATATAGTTGGAATATAATCACATCTACCGTGAGCAAACCATACAGAAGAGAACAAATTTGTAAAAAAAGAAAAACCATTATTCCATTAATGAAAGAATCAAGGTAGATGGGAACTTAGACATTCTTGATGAAACAAGGGTACATGGGAAGGTAAACAGGACAATTGACATGATGTCTTATCAGTGTAGTATAAATACGGTGTAATGTGGCTGGTAATTTGTCTAAATTGACTGATTTTATCCACTACACATTCATTCTCTCCTACTTAAGTTCTGCCATCTCTCTGGCCATCTCTCTATTTTTCCAACTTGATTGAACCCGATGTCCTCAATCTCAGCTTCTTTTTTGCCACCGTTGACTCATTTCTCAAGCCCTCCCCTCCTGCATCTTCACCGAATCTCACCAATTCCTTCCAAGGGAAAGTTGACAAAATACAATGTGACCTTTCCTCTCCCCTTAGCTCACCACTTCCCTTCTCATACACCCCCCACCCCTTCCTGGTCACAGATGCAGAAGTTTCTCATTTGTTTTCTTCCTGTAACCCCTCCACTTGGTCCATTGTCCCCCATCCCATCTCCTGACCTCCCTTGCACCCACTCTCCTCCCCTCCCTTACTCTTCTCCTTAACCCCTTACTATACTCTAGCTCTTTCCTCTCACAATACAAACATACTTAAGTCTCTCCCATCTTAGAAAAAAACACTCTTGACCCCACTTGCCTCTCAACTACCACCTCATTTTCCTTCTCCCTTTCATTTCCAGGCTCACCAAACATGCTGTTTACAATCAGTGTCTAAAGTTCCTCTTCTCCAATTCCATTGCTGACCCTCTCCAGTCCAGCTTCTTCCCTTTGCACTCC
This sequence comes from Malaclemys terrapin pileata, assembly GCF_027887155.1. Lineage (NCBI taxonomy): Eukaryota > Metazoa > Chordata > Testudines > Emydidae > Malaclemys > Malaclemys terrapin. The sequence continues at coordinate 38,360,687 of NC_071505.1, read as the reverse complement.
ATTAAAATCACTCTCCCCAAAGTCTGTAATCACCTCTTCCTAGCCAAAGCTCAGAACCAGTACTCCATCCTCATCCTGAACTTGTCAGCTGCCTCCAGCACTGTCATGCTGTCTGGAGTGGCTCATGACTGAGTGCCAGCCTCAGGGCAGACTCAAAAAGCAAGGCAGACACCTCAAACTGGTATTATATTAATAGATTTCAACAACCAGTAACAAGTGTGAACTCTTGGATTACTGTAACATTCTTACCATGGAGTCAGACAGTCCCCCTGGGCACTCCAGTCTATCTTGCTATCCAGACAAGCTGGACTTAGTGATGAATGGTCAGTTACACCACAAATCACAAAATATTCAAGTTGCTCCCAGTCTTAAGAGACCAGTCACTTACCCCAGATCAATTGGTACCTCAGATGTCATTTTAAAGACTATGCTGGTAGCCAATCCTATAGTAAACTAATTAAGGATTTATTAACTAGGAAAAGAAAAGGGGAGAGTTATGTATAGATTAAAGCAGGCAATATATACACACAAATTAATTCAGTCTATGGTTCCAAAAGGTGACAGAGTTGTAGTAATCTGTCAGCTCTGAATGTCTTTTTAGGGCTAACCCAGGTTGACCCTAAAAAGAACAGGAGTACGTGTGGCACCTTTTAGGCTACGTCCTCACTACGGGGGGGGGGGGTCGATTTAAGATGTGCAAATTCGCGTAGCTGAATTCGACGTATCCGAGCCGACTTACCCCGCTGTGAGGACGGCAGCAAATCAACCTCCGCGGCTCCCCCATCGACGGCGCTTACTCCTACCTGCGCTGGTGGAGTACAAGCGTCAATTCGGGGATTGATCGTCGCGTCCCAACGAGGCACGGTAATTTGATCCCCGAGAGATCGATTTCTACCTGCCGATTCAGGCAGGTAGTGAAGATTTGAGCATAAGCTTTCGTGGGCTACACCCCACTTCTTCGGATGCACAGAATGGAACATATATTGAGGAGATATATATACACATACAGAGAGCATGAAAAGGTGGGAGTTGTCTTACCAACTCTGAGAGGCCAATTAAGTAAGAGGAAAAAAAAACTTTTGAAGTGATAATCAAGATAGCTCAGTACAGACAGTTTGATAAGAAGTGTGAGAATACTTAAATGGGGAGATAGTCAATGTTTGTAATGGCTCAGCCATTCCCAGTCTCTATTCAAGCCTAAATTGATTGTATCTAGTTTGCATATCAATTCCAGCTCAGCAGCTTCTCATTGGAGTCTGTTTGTGAAGCTTTTCTGTTGCAAAATTGCCACCCGCAGGTCTGTCATTGAATGACCAGACAGGTTAAAGTGTTCTCCTACTGGTTTTTAATGTTATGATTCCTGATGTCAGATTTGTGTCCATTAATTCTTTTGCGTAGAGACTGTCCTGGGGATCTCTGCTTTTTATTTCTTAGCTCCAGCCCTTGTAAGACTCCAAACAACAAGGAAACAAAACATCATGTCATTTATCTTTCTTTCCCTCTTCTAGAATTCAAGCTTATGGGATGTGTTTTCGCAGAAGTAGCACCTTCCTGGGTGTAAGACAGGGGTGGGCAAACTTTTTGGCCCAAGAGCCACATCTGTGTATGGATATTGTATGACGGGCCATGAATACTCACAAAATTGGAGTTGGGGTGCAGGAGAGGGTGAGGGTTTTGCCTGGGGATGCGGGCTCTGGGGTGGGCCAGAAATGAGGAGTTCAGGATGTGGGAGTGGGCTCCGGGCAGGGGATTGGGGTTGGGGGCGGGGAGGGCTTTGGCTGGAAGCGTGGGCTCTGGAGTGTAGGAGGGTGCTCCAGGCTGGGACTGAGGGGTTTGGAGGGCGGGAGGGGAATCAGGGCTGGGGCGTGGGAGGGGCTCAGAGGTGCAGGCTCTGGGCAGCACTTACCTCAAGCAGCTCCCAAAATCAGCAGAATATCCTCCCTCCAGTTTCTACACGGAGGCACGGCCAAGGGGGCTCTGCGCGCTGCCCTGTCTGCAGGCACCACCCCTGTTGCTCCCATTGGCTGCACTTCCCAGGGGAGGCGCTTGGGGCGGGGGCAGTGTGCAAAGCCCCCTGGATGCCCCTACACGTAGGAGCCAGAGGGGGGACATGCCACTGCTTCTGGGAGCCTCCTGGAGCTGTGGCAGGCATGTGCGGAACGGCCCCCAACTCCGCTTCCTGTCTGGAAAGCTGGAGCTGGGCAAGCCCGAGACCCCTCTCCCCGGCGGGAGCTTGAGGGTCAGATTAAATCGGCTGGCGGGTCGTAATTTGCCCACCCCTGGTGTAAGAGGTGTATAATTGTAAAAATATCTGCTCTGAATTTTTAAACTTGACTTTGTGTTGTGTTCCACAATGGCCCATTTAGTCTTGATTGTTCTTCTGGATGGGCAAGAGTAACTTTCCTATGGAGGTTCACAAGTTCAGAGCAGACATTTTTACAATTATAAAGCAAATCTTACATATTACCTTATAGCATGGGATACAGACGTTACAAGTAAGATTAATGAATGCAGCAACTTATAAGTATTTTATAGTGCTTAAATGTTAAACACATCCTTACAACTTCCGCTCCCATCTTGAACAATATTAACATATAGGTGAGCTGGTCTGGTTTTCAGCTATGAATTTGTCAGTGCTCAGCTGATGCCTACAGCCTTGGCAAGAGTTGGCATCTGGTTTATCAGTGTCAAATTGACCTTGCTCTTCTTTTTGAAATCTTGTTCTCCCTTGGTTTCTGTGACTCTGTCCTCTCCTGTTTCTCCTCCAACCTCTCTAATTGCTCCTCCAGCATGCCTTTCTGAGGATCCTCCTCGTCCCCCCTCCAACTTTCTATGGGAATTCCAAAGGGCTCTGTCCTTGGTCCTCTTCTCTTCTCCCTCCACACCTTATCTTTTTGGTAATTTCATCCACAAACACAAATTCAGCTATGGTGATGACTTACAGATCTACCTCTGTATTCCAGATGTGTCTCCTTTTGTCCAAACTATTGTCCTGTCTCTCTGACATATCTTTGTTGATGTCTGTCAGCTCAAGCTCAACATGGCTGAAACAGAGCTCTTAATGTGTCTTCTCAAGCCCTCCCCCAACTTCCTTACAGTGTGGACAACACCAGCATACTGCATCTTACTCAGACCCATAATCTCTGTGTCTACTTTGACTCAGACATCTCTCTAGGACAGGGGTTCTCAAACTGGGGGTCAGGACCCCTCGGGGACCCGAGGTTATTACATGGGGAGGTCATGAGCTGTCAACCTCCACCCCAAACCCCGCTTTGCCTCCAGCATTTATAATGGTGTTAAATATATAAAAGTGTTCTTAATTTATAAGCGGGGTTGCACTCAGAGGCTTGCTATGTGAAAGGGGTCACAAAAGTTTGAGAACCACTGCTCTAGGACCTCAAAGCCAGGCTATGTCTAAATCATGCCAATTCTTTCTGCCTAACCTCTCTAAGATAATCGTCTCCTCTCCATCGACACAGCGAAATCTCTTGTCCAGACTCTCAATCTCATAGACTCATGCTCCTGGACTTTAAGGCCAGAAGGGATTATCATGATCATCTAGTCTGACCTCTTGCACATTGCAGGCCACAGAACCTCACCCACCCACTCCTTCAATAGACCTATAACCTCTGGCCCTTGACTTAAAGACATAAGTAACAGAGAATCCACCATTTACTCTAGTTTAAACCAGCAAGTAACCCAGGCCCAATGCTGCAGAGGGCTAACCCTCTGCCCCAGGGTCTCTGCCAATCTGACCTGGGGGAAAATTCCTCCCCAACCCCAAATAAGGCAATCAGTTAGACCCTGAGCATGTAGGTGAGACCCACCAACCAGACACCTGGGAAAGAATTCTCTGTAATAACTCAGAACAGTCCCCCTCTAGTGTCTCCATCTCTGGCCAATGGAGATATTTGCTAATAGCAGACATGGATAAGTTATATGCCACTGTAGGCAACCTCATAATACCATGCCTTCCTTAAACTTATCAAGCTTAGCCTTAAAACAAGTTCAGTTTTTTGCCCTCACTACTCCCCTTGGAAGAGTGTTCCAGAACTTCACTCATTTGATGGTTAGAAACCTTCATCTAATTTTAAGCCTAAACTTGTTGATGGTCAGTTTTTGTATCCATTTGTTCTTGTGCCAACACTGGCCCTTGACTTAAATAACTCCTCTCCTTTCCTGGTGTTTATCCCTCTGACGTATTTAAAGAGAGCAACCTTATCTCCCCTCAGCCTTCATTAAATTAGGCCAAACAAGCCAAGGACCTGAAGTCTCCTCTATTAAGGCAGGTACTCAATTCCTCTGATCATCCAAATCCAATTTCTCTGCACCTGTTCCAGTTTGAATTAATCTTTCTTAAACATGGGAGACATCTTCATCATCTCATATTTGAATTAGTGCAATATCCTTTTCTCTGGCCTTGACAAATGCAATCTTGTCCTGCTCCTGCTCATATCCATTCAGAATGTTGCTGCAATGATCATTTCCAAAGAGCATTGCTTTGACCACCTCACCCCTTTCTTTGCATCCCCCTACTGGCTCCCCTATCTCTATTGCATAAAACATAAGATACTTGACTCACTATTGGAGCCCTTCATTTATAGTTTCCAATATGTGCCCCAAAATAAAAATATTGGAAATTAGTAATTTTATTTTTGAAATAAATATGGCATTCATGAATAAGTAAAGATTACTCACCCTGTGCAGTAACTGTAGTTCTTTGAGATGTGTGTCCTTCTGGATGTTCCACTTCTGGTGCTCATGCATCCCATGCACCTTTCATTGGAGATTTTCATTAGCAGTGCATACGGCCTGCACATGTGTCCTACATACCCTTGTGCCCAGCGGTGAGGCTGTATAGGGTTGCATGGGCGAACTGTCCTCAGTTTTTTTTTCTACCACAGAGTCCCACCAAGAAACTCCAAAACAGAGGGAAAGAAGGATGGGCAGTAGAGCACCCATAGGGACATGTATCTCGAAGAACTGCAGTTACTACACAGGGTGAGTAACTTTTCCTTGAATAGTGTCCCTATGGGTGTTCCACTCAGGGCCGGCTCTGGCTTTGTGGCCGCCCCAAACAAAAACAAACAAACAAACTGGGCAGCCAGAACGGCAAAGCAAAAAAAAAAAAAAAAAAAAAACCTGCGGCGCGGCCGGAGCGTGGGTGCAGGGGGACTGGCTTGGGGGGAAGGGGAGGGAGCGGGCAGGAGAGAGAGAGAAGGGGGCAGCCAGTGCTACAGCAGGGGTGCTGCCACGCGGCCCCTCCCGCTGCGCCGCCGCCTGCTGCGAGGGCTCCACTCCGGTCTGCAGGGAGGGAAGGAAGAGGACTGCCCTGCAGGGTGCTCCGGCCCCCTACAGGGGGGCCGGAGCGGAACAAAAAAAAAAAAAAAAGGCAGCCATGCCGCCCTAGGATTGGGCAGAATGCTGCCTCAAACAATCTGCCGCCCCAAGCACCAGTTTGCTCAGCTGGTGCCTGGAGCCGGCCCTGGTTCCACTTAAGGTGACTTCAAAGCAGTATCCCCAGGAAGAGGGATCTTCAGAACACCCTATACAGAAAACAGAATTGCACTGCCCACTGCTGCATCAGGTCCAGAGGCATGGATCTAGGCACAGTATTTGGAGAAGGTATGTATAGAAGTCCACGTAGCAGTCCTGCAAATTTCAGCTACTGGAACATCCTAAAGAAAGGCCATAGATGTAGACTGCAATCTAGTAGAGTGGGCCTGAACCCTAGCAGGAGGTTGAATGTTGGCAACCTTATAGCTAGTGAAAACACATCCTGAAATCCATCTTGATAGACTCTGGGACCCTTAGATCTCTCTGAAATGGAGGTAAATAGTTTAGGAGCCTTCCAAAACAGTTTAGTCTTATTGAGCTAGAAAGCCAAAGTTTGCTGACATCTGACATATGGAAAGAAGTTTCCTGACTCGAAGTATGTGGTTCTCGAAGTGGTAAATGTATGGTTTGGTTTAAATGAAACTCAGACAATACCTTAAGAAGGAATTTGGGATGTGGATGTAGGGAAACTATCTTTGAAAAAACTGTTAAGGGAGGATCCACCAATACCATTCAAGCTCATGTAACAGCTGCTATAAAGTCCATCTTCATGGATAGGTACAATACAGAGCAGGGTGGCAGAGGTTCAAAAGAAGGCCCTGTGAGTTCTGAGAACAATACTGAGATCCTATACTGGAGCGGGGGCTTCTACTCAAGGGAAGTGGTTCCCTAGTCCTTTAATGAACCTTACAGTGTGGGAATACTGAGAACCCCTCCACAGTGGAGAATGGAAGGCTCATATTGCAGCCAGATGAACCTGGCAATCGACAATAAGAGGAAGCGAGGCAGATTTAGGTGCAATTTGCTGGTATTCACACCAACAGCCATATCGCTTCTGCTTCTTAAGTTAGATTCCTTCCTGCTGTTTAATAACACCTGTTGTTCCTCTCCTGAAGTGGTGGACTCTATGCCTGAAAACCACTAAGGAGCCATGCCTTGAGGCAGAGAATGCTTATGTTGGGGTGAAGCACTCATCTCACATCTTGACCGAGAAGATGAGGGAAGCATGGAAGATTGATTGCTGGAAGAGACAGCTGAAACAGTTACCACACTTGTCACAGCCACCTTGGTACTATCAGGGTAACCTTGTCCTTGTCCTGCCTGATCTTGTTCATCACTTTTAGAATTAGAGGCACTGGGGTAATGCATAATACAGGCCCTTTATCCAGGGAAGGAGAAAGGCATCTCCCAAAGATTGAAGTCCTAGGCTTTCCCTGGAACAGAACAGTAAACAGAGCTGTAAACAGGGGAATTTGAGTGGGAGTTCTGTTGTGGAAGGGAGGAGGAAGTCCCTGGTCCTTAGGAGCAGTGATTTGTAGAGGCTGGTCGGATGCAGTGTGTAAGTTGGTGATGCTATAGAGGGATCCAAGATTGCCTCATTAAATCAGAATAGCGACTCTAGACAGTGTTACTGATTGGAGGATACTCGACAACTTAGGTTGTGATTCCTTGACCGGTATCGGAAGGGAGTCTGCCACACACTTGATGAGGTTTTGGAATTGCTTAAAGTCATCAGTCATAGGTGGTGGAGGTCGCACCACTGCTTCATCAGGTGCTGAGGAGGAGATGGTGGTTTGAGGAGTGGCCTTCTCATCCACCCTAGCCTCCCATTTTTCAGATGTCTCCCCCTGCTGGGGAATGGTCTGAGGTGGTAGAGATTGAGTCTCCCTCTCATCCCAGCAGGCTAGGCTTGCAGCCCTAGCAAATTGCTGATAGTAAGTATCCCAGTGGTCCCAGTATGACCACTGGGGTGGGGGTCCATATTGGAGAGGTGGTGGCACCAGGGTTGAGCCCAACACTTGTGATGTCTTGCCCTAGACTCCTCCCTGTCTCTGTGACCACATAGAAAGCATTCCTGTAGGGGTGGGTGGGGAACCCTGTACCATGACTGAGGCTGAATAGATTGAGTGAAAGTCCCCTTCATCCTCCTCCTCATAGAGCAGTGGAGGAGTCCCAACTGAAAATAGTGGTGAATCAGGAGGTGCCAATGATAAATGTGAGTCTGAAGACCCACTAGGCTCGGTATCAAGGGATCTTCAGTGTCCATGATCATCAGAGACTGTGGTTCCTCCACTATTGATATATTTCAAGTATCAAAATCCTTGCTGCACCAAATGGGGCATCAGTACCAGTATGATTGGCCTCCTCTCCATTGCTGGGAAGATCCTTGCTCAAATCCTTTTGAACCGTCTCCTTCCTCTTGCCAAAGACGTCCTTCCAGAATCCCAATGTGGTTTCAGACCATCTCAGGGAACCACCAACATGAGTTTTGGTGCATGACCGATCCAAGAGAAGTGTAGAGAGCAACACCTGCCACTGTTTATGGCACTTATTAACCTAACTAAGGCAATTGATTTCATCAATTGTGAAGCATTATGGAAGGTGCTGTCTAGATTCAGTTGTCCAATGAAGTTCATTTGTGTTCTTAGGCTACTTCATGATGGGATGACTGCCACCATCCTCTGTAATGGGTTGGAGATGGACCTGTTCACCATCCATACTGGTGTTAAGCAGAGCTGTATTTATTGCCCTAACCCTTTTTTCCATCTATCTTGCCATAATCTTGATTCTTATTCGTGACTGCCTTTCTTCTGGAATTGGGATTGAGTATTGCATGGACAGCCAGCTCCTCAATCTGTGATGTCTTCATTCTAAAACTAAAATCACCAGGACTGTTATTAATGGCCTTCAATATGCTGATGACTGAGCTATCCTTGCACACACCGAGGCTGATCTCTTCTCAAAATCAAAAACTGGGATTTTCCCTCAACATTGGGAAGTCTAAGGTGCTCCACTAGCCTGGCCCCATTCTCCCACAAATTGCCATCAGTGGTGAACCCCTGGAAAACATTGAGCATTTCCCTTAGCTTGGTAGACACCTCTCCCAGCCAGCCAATCTTCTATCTGAAGATTGAACAGAAGATCCATTGTGCCAGCGTATGCTTCAGAAAGTTGCTCCATCATGTCTTCATTGACAGAGATCTGCAGACGGAAACTAAGGTCCTGATCTACAATGCAGTACTCATCCCCACTCTTCTTTATGGGTGTGAGACGTGGGTGATGTACCAAAGCCATCTTAAGCATCTGGAGTGGTACCAATAGCACTGCCTTAGGAAGATTATCCATATCAGATGGGAAGACCATCACACCAATACCAGCATTCTCTCTGCCACTAACAACACCAGTGTTGAGGCAAAGATTATGAAATATCAACCTTGCTGGGCTGGTCATTGTGTGTGGCTGATACTTCTGAAGCAAGTCCTCTTTTTCTGAACTGAATCATAGTAAGAGACCCGTGGGGGACAGAAGCAGTGCTACAAGGACACCCTGAAAGTATATCTTTAGAGGGGAGGCATTGACCCCATGAACTGGGAAGAGCTGGCTGGCAAGAGACTGTAATGGCATCACATCATGCATCAAGTCTCAGGCTGTTTTTAAGAGAATCGCCTTGCTCAAGAGGCTGAGAAATGGCAGAGGAGGAAGGAAAGAATACAGCATTCCAGCCAGCAGCTGTGCTCTTTCCAAGCAACTAAGGAAATACCTGTAAAGCACAAATTGGAGTCCTCAGTCATCTTAAGTCTCATCAATGACTTTCTCCTGGCAGATATCATCTTCCTATCAAGGGATAGCCGCTGCCACTGCCGATGGTCTCTATGGAAACTCAGGTACTGAGGGTTTAGAGTGCTCTGATGGAGGTGCCGGAGTTAGATGTTTAGATTTGTGTGGTATCAATGGTAATAACACTGGAAGACATGTATTTTGTTTGAGGAATGTTTCTCCTTGTCGTCCCTGTTATGCCCAGTTGGTACTGAGGCTCGCTTGGAGCTGTGTTTTGCTCTTGGTGCTTCTTGGGTTTTCGGCCCTGGCAGTATCAGAAGAACCTGCAACCTCCATGGTACTGGAACTAGAAATCAACAATTCTGAGACTGCTGACTTAGTAGAAGACAGAGATCTCTTTGGAGCAGACACATTCTGCGGCAAGCCATAGCCTGTTTTCCTGGGACCTTGGAGGTCTCTGAGGTTCTTCCCTTCTTGGGGAAGTGATGGACAGAGATCTCAGGGGCACTAGTTCTGCTCAGAGACCGATATACGGGAGGGGGGTTCTCCTGACGTGACTCTGACCTGGAGTGAAGGGAGCATTCCATTATCAGGAGTCTGTTTGATCTCCTGGTTCTTCCTGGCCCTAGATTCAGGGTTAAACAGAAGTTACTCCTCTGTGAGATGTGTGATTCTCCAAGGCAGTGGATGCACTTGGAATGGTTGTCGTTAACTGGGACATTTGAAGCCTGGGTAGCCGAGCATACTCTTCCGAGAAGGCAAGTCTCCCTGATGGGAGAAGAGAGGAAAAAAGGCACTCCTCTTACTAAAATTAATAAACACTAAGCTACTATTAAGATAAAAAAGATAATAAGACAAGGCATACTGGAAGTGGGCACACTATAGCTGTGTCTCAGGCCAAGGCGGTTGAGAAAGAACTGAGGGCAGTTCATCTGTGCAGCTTTATATAGCTTCAGCACGGGGCACGAGGGTGTGTAGGGAGTATGCACGGGGCGAATAGACATTGTTCACTACAATCTCTGATCAAAGGTGCATAGGGCACATGCACACCTGAAGTGGAACACCTATGGGACATTACTTGAAGACATCAGATTTCTCTTTTCATAGCCTTCCTCACTACAGAATTGTTATTTGATTAAATCATATTGATTTTGTAATCGGCTTGGAGAAATACTGCATATATTGCAACTACATTGATTGCCAAAAGGACAATGAAGATGGGATGTTGATGAGAAACAAAAAAATTGGGGTATATGTACAGCATTATGGTAGGGTAAATAAGGAAACACAAAATGGCTGTCCCTGGCACAAGAACAGATGTCATGGTCTAGTACCCAGACAGTAGCATATAGACACAGACACTGTGGGATAGCCTAGATAATGATCATGCTTGTGGTGGTAATTCCATGCTAATAAAAATTTCACATGGTGCTGGTAGAATCATAGTTTGATTATAGAGCTCATGTATGTAGAAAGTGAAGATCATATGAATTAACTCTAGCAAAAATTCAAAAAAGGGAATTTTTATAATCATGTGCAAGCTAATTCAAATATTTTGAATAATCCATTCTGTGTCATCAATTTTAAAATGTATAATTTTTCAATGGTAATGTGTGACTTCTGTAGGAGGTGGGTGGCTGTGTCCTGCTTTCTGGAGGGAAACAATCAAGAGATCTTAAACAATAAGGAGAAACAGAGTACATCTCTTCATAGAAGTTCATAGAATTGTGATATTTATATTGTAATGCACATATGAATGAATAACTCAGTCTAATCATTATTTGCTAAGAAATTGTCATTTTTAAATTATACAATTGAAATAATGTACATGGGGAATAAAGAAAAAGCACCATTTAAAATTTGTGTTAAAATAGATGTTTATATGTATGTTTTAGAAATTGACATTTTTGTATTTACACCGTATGTTTTAATAAGAACTATTAAAATTAGTCAAATATTGTTTGCATATTGTAAAATCTAAATTTAAATTTCTGAAATTAAAAAGCAAGGGGTAGGGGAAGGTCAGGGTAGCAAATTCAGCCTGGGAGCTCTCCAGACATTGCTACCCCTGTGCCTATGAAGAAGGGGATTCACTTTCTGAGAAGCAATTTTGAACACTACCTGCTGACCTAGGTCAGCTGTTGTCACAGCAGCATCTGCTTTCCAACATCAGCATCATCCCTGCCTTCCTGTCTGCTTGCTTTAATGTTGCTCTACTGAGCACTTCATCCTGTCCTACAGGTAAGTGTTTGACATTATAAAGGGCAGACAAAGGGCTGTGGGAGGCCGGAGGGGAAGGTGGAATGTGGCTGTGAGTCTGTTGGGCAGTGAGATGAGTCTTTGTAGCTATCGGCAATGAGAAGTGCCCACTGGCCATGAGATATTACTATGACACTTGCTGAGACAAGGCATTTGGTAGTAAGCTAAGGCTCCGAACCTACCAGTAGTGAGAAATGGCTATTGAAAATGAGATGTGACTGCTGATGAGATGTGGCTACATAGCATCTACAAACTGAATGTAGGTGACCAGATCGGAGGAGCACACTCTTCTCTCTGAAGTTTTACAGCTCAAACCTCTGGAATCTAGTAGTTACCTGAGCGTTTTCTTCCCCCCACCCTCATCAGAACCCTCGTTCACTTATTCTTTCTTTGTGACTCTTCACTGAGCTATGTTAGTTACTTGCCAAGTGGAGCTGAAAGATTTAAAAACAAATTCTGCATGATATACTCTTTTGATGGAGTAGATTTAAAATAGATACCAACAGCTGCATTGAGCATTTAGAGAAAGTGCAGCTGCCTGAGACCCTTAATGTTTTTTCTTCACTTTTGTTGTTGTTGGTTGATTTCCTGGTTTTACAGGTTTTCTTTGCAAACCACAAAAACAAAAGAGGACCATGTATGCATGTGGCTGGGGCCAGTCTCCTCCCTCTGGCTCCTGGTACTTTTCTGCTTCATCCTACGGAGGAGTCCCCAGCTGGAAGCACCTGATCCCAGGCTCTAATTCTCTGCTTCTCCATGTGAAGAAATTATGTGGTCTTGCTTCCTTCCCCCTGCACCCAGTCTCATCCCCCACCCCCAGTCTATGTTGGTCTTCCAGCATTGCAGAGGGGTTAAAGGATCAACTTCAAGTTCCTTCTACTCCATCTACCAGCAGTCTTTCCATTTACCTTCCTCTTTGTTCTGTGAAGGGCATTGGGGGAAAAGGGAGACCTTCCTTGACCACAATCTTGGCTCCCTCCAGAGGTCGTGGGGTAGAGTGACACCCTTCCAGCTATTTCTGTACACAATGTTCTGCCTTCTGCATGGTGGGGACACAACCTGCAACTGCTGGTATGTGGCATTTTTAATGCTGTGTTACTACAGGGTTAGTCAATATATCACATCCTGTCACTATTGCTCGGGGCTAGCTAAAATAAAGCTCAAGTATGGATGGATTGTTAGGTCCCAATTCCGTAAATTGGAGTCAGGGGGACTGAACACCCCTATGCTTCAATGATGGGAGTCATAACTACCTAGACAGATATGTCAACCTCTTCATGGGCCACCTTGAAGAAAAAATTCTGGACAAATGTACCATGAAACCAATGACATTTTCATCTTCTCTACAGTTGCCTTAAATTCCCAGATAGATTTCCACCACAACTTCAACAATAACCACCCATTCATTAAACTCTCTCTAAACACTCCACCACTAGCATCAGTTTCAACAATGGAACTCCACAGACAACTGTATACAAGAAACCCACAGATCACCACATCTATCTTCATAGATCCAGAAACCTCCTGACACACACCAAGAAATGTGTAAGCTACAGCCTGGCACTCAAATACCACAGAATATGCTCCATATGAGGAGAGATTTAAAAGACTGGGACTTTTCAGCTTGGAAAAGAGATGACTTAGGTGATATGATAGAGGTCTATACAATGTTGACTGGCGTGGAGAAAGTGAATAAGGAAATGTTATTTACTCCTTCTCATAACACAAGAACTAAGGGTCACCCAATGAAATTAATAGGCAGCAGGTTTAAATCAAACAAAAGGAATACTTCTTCCCACAACACCCAGTCAACCTCTGGAACTCTTTGCCAAGGGATGTTGTGAAGACCAAGACTGTAAGTGCCATTATCTTCTGCTGCCACCTGCTGCTGTGACCTCTGTGAGTTGGACTCTTGAGATTCCACCCAGCTCTGTGATTTCAACTCTCAGTGGGGGAACCTCACTGCTAGTGCAGGCTGGGCAGTCTCTTCCACAGAAACACTGTCCCACAGCAGCTGTAAGCACTTAGACCTGATTATCAGTGATTTCAGCTCTAGTGGTCACTTAAAAAAAAACAAGAGACTCTTGATGGAGCCTAATGAGCTCTGTCTTTACACAGTGGAGTGGGGCAGGTCAAATAGTGCCTCTGAAGCAGAGCCCGCACCACCAAGCAAAACACCTGTCCCCCACTCTCTCTCTCTCTCTTCACTGGGATCTGGCATCCAAACCTCCTGCTTAGTGAATTCAGTTCAGCTGAGGGTCACCAGTGCTTAATTTGTAATGAAAGAAGTTCCAGGGCTCAAATAATTAAGTACCAGGGCCAAAGCAAGTTTTTACTTTTGTAACTGATGTGGCAAGCCTAGAGGTCCCGGAGCTATGAACTGCCAAGCCTAGAGGTGCTGGGGCTCAGTCCTGGCAAGGCCTGGCACAAATTTAAGCACTGAAGATGACCCCCTCAATCAGGACAGGCTAAGTACAGTTCTGCTTCCCTTTACTTATAAGAATAACATTTAATTACCCCCATATTCAATACTAACGTGATTTGTAACCTAACACCAGCCAAAATTGATCACTTGGGCAACACAGCTCTAGCTGCTGGATACCTAGGCAGAGTAGATGTGTTCATGTAAATACAATCTGGTCCTGAAGCTTTTCCCCACTACCCTTCCTCTCATCACTAGCTGTCAGGGGAGAGCTCATTCAGACCTTGCTTACAAATCATAATTCAAAATTATTAGGTTGGCCAACATCGCCGAAACGAATGCGCGGACATTGTCATAAAAGCAACAGCTGTGTGAGGAAGCTTGTCTTTGTTCATCCTTTTCAAGTCTATTATGCTTGGTACAAGTATTTTATTGTATACTATATATGCTTTTAAAGTGTGTGTCAAGGCTGATTCCCTACTCTGGCACTTTGAGTGCAGAAGGTGGGGACCCCCAAGGATTCTAAAAATTAATACTAGCTACTCCAGGCTGATATTAAACTCCCAAGGTCAGAGAAAAGCTGTAGATGCTGCCGCCACCCAAGTGCAAAACCCCTTTTAGAACCCAGGAAGGCACACTTGGGAATTCCTTCCTGTGGGGTACCCTCAAGCCCTTTCACCCTCCCTCCGGGGAAGAGCAGAGAAAGAAAACAAAGGAAATCAGCTGTTGCCACCAGCTAATTAAACAACATTTGCACAAACCTCTTAGGACACAAAAATCCAATCCTGTTCTTAAAGGTAAATTTTATTAAAAACAAAAAGAAAGAAAATACATATGTAAACTCAGGCTATTGTTAGATTTAAAAAAACCAACCACCACTTACAAGGATTAAGCATCAAGAATAACATTCTTGAGGTCTAGCTTAAAGGTTACAAGCAAACCAAAAGCATTAGGAGTTAGCACAGAGGAATCCACAAGCCATAAAGAAATAAAAAGAGAGAAACCTAATCACATCTTCCTAGACATTTCCTGATCTATGTACATATCTAGGTGTTTCAAATGAGTAGTTTCTGGGTATGATTCAGATGACTTTTCATACCTGGCCCAAAGCTTCTTACAGCATAGTTGCTCTGACCCTTCTCTCCAGGAGAGCAACACAGACAGACACGAGGGGAGTCTTGTTTCAATTTTAAAAAGTTCTAGCCTTCCCATTGGCTCTTTTGGCCAGGTGCCCACTCACTTCCTTTTACCTGTGCCTGCAGTGAGACTTTTTAACTCTTTACAGGTAAAGCAAGTAGAGAACAGTTACGCAGAGGGATTTTATAGCTAACTGGCTGGCTGGATCCATAAAAGGGAGCTATCCCCTCTTCATTTATCACAGTGTGTATTAATGTTTCAATTTCAATTCAAATTTCCAACCAATGACTTAATTGGCAACACTGCCTAGTGGACCACTGATGGGGAAATTCCTGATCGCAATTAAACAGCCCGTTAGCCTGAGTCCCATGAGCCTGAGTCCCCTGGTACGGGCCATCTGCAGATTTTAAATTGCAGTGCAGACATACCCTGAGTAGCTCGAAAGCGTGTCTCTCTCACCAGCAGAAGTTGGTCCAATAAAAGATATTACTTCACCAATCTTGTCTACTTAGGTAGATAGATTACTCATGGTAGTAAATGTTCACAGAATTAGAGTGTGTAGGAAGGATTGTGCATGTGAACACAAGATTTGGAAGTGAAACGATCAACACAGAATTGAATCAAACTTTATACAGAGCACTGTCAAGTGCAGAAAGTAACACTAAACAAATAAAGAAAAGAACTTTTTTTGTATTTCTTTCAATGTTGGCAATATATAATGTTACTTGAAACAAGAGTAAATAAATTTGAAAAAGTTATTTCATGTTCGAGTTGACAGTGTCTCTAATTGTTGCCAGAGAGATGATGTCTACTTATTCCATTCTCCTGTTAGAAGTTTCCAAATTGTGACTAAGGGAATTAAAGTATGTGCTGAACTGCTTTGCTGAATAGGGCTTCAGACAGTGATATCCTTCCAATCTCCAGACTGCAGTTTACAAAATAAAGGCCCCATCCTGCCAGGTTCTGAACACCTGTAGTATCAAGTATCAGAGGGGTAGCCATGTTAGTCTGGATCTGTAAAAGCAGCAAAGAGTCCTGTGGCACCTTATAGACTAACAGACATATTGGAGCAGGAGCTTTCGTGGGTGAATACCCACTTCGTCGGATACATGCATCCAACGAAGTGGGTATTCACCCACGAAAGCTCCTGCTCCAATATGTCTGTTTGTCTATAAGGTGCCACAGGACTCTTTGCTGCTGTAGTATCAAGGCATTCAGCACTGCCCAGACAGCATTCATAATTTCACAGGGTGATGTAAAAAGGGGTGTTTTAAAGTGTCAGTAACAAGTAATTTTATCCAAAAATTTATAGCTGAAAGAAACAAGAACGGGTAGAGGCCAGATCTTAATAATTGTCTCTCTTTGTGCCAGTCCAATGATGCAATAGCTTCTCCTCCCTCACCACACTGTTTCAGTCACATGATGTTTTTAAGTGCCTTGTGGGGCACCAGGGTTAAAGACAAGTAAAATAGTCACAATTATTAATTATGACTATTTTAATAATAAAGAAAAAGAAAAGAGGAAAACCCACAAGCACGTAGTAACCAATGGCTATTTCAGTTGCAATCACTTCTGTATAATTCTTTGCAGAGTGCTTTCATCCTTCATTTATGTAAATGAAAACCAAAATAAGCTACTCAGTAGTGAGTCCTTTTTTAATATAGCATGGATAACAAAAAGTTTGTAGATGGACAAGGGAATTTCATTTAAGGATTGATGACTCCTGTTTGGTTCATCATGTCTAACATAAACAGTTTATAAATAGGCAGAGATAAATGATTAAATAGCAACGTTTCTTATAAACCCATCAACTGACTTTAAGAAGTGATCTTTAGACTGGGAAATTAGTGAGTACTAAGAATCTTAAATTCAAATTAAATCCCACTTTGTCTCTGTTCACCAAACTTAGCTATGTCTCCCCTCTGGAGTACACTGTCCAAACAATTCAGTGCTGAACAGGAGAAGTTAATATCTTAAATTACAACAGCATTTCATTATCCCATTAAAATTAATACAGTTTAAGTCAAATCGCTTGGCAAAAATTGATTTTGCAAAAATCATGTCACCTCTTTGTCTTTCATCTTTTAAAATAGTCATGTTAAAATTAAATGGTTCTCAGAGAGAGTCTTTAAACTCTGTCAAGTCATCAAATAAGTTATTGCCTTTCCTTCTTAAAAATCCTGAGAGAAGATCTTCTTGTCTTCCTGAGTTTGGTGAGGAAGGTGCTTTCTGGCATTGCACGATAACTAATTTGCCAATTAGTATTTTATACTCATGGTTTCTTTATATTAGGCACTAGTTATAGCAAGGCAACTTGATTCCATATTCATAATAAAACATCTTACTATTCACCAAGCAATGGTATTGGTAAGTTTGTTACCTTAGATTCTCCATTTAGATACAAGACATTTACAAATGAACATCACAAAAGATGCTTATAGCAAAGCATTTAAGGAACCAACTACACATATTTTCCTTAGAGTTAAATTAATTAACACTTGAACATTTATAAAATAAATCAGTTTCAGAATGATTTTCTGAGAATGTTCCTAGAGTTCGTTGTGAGGGTTTAAAACTGAGGTTTTTCTTCATGAAGAGAGGAAAGGGAGAAGGAGTGACAAGATGCTCCGGGCTTAGCTTTTGTGGCCTTGACAAGTGCTACACATCACTCCTCTTTGAGATCCTAGAAGAATATTTTCATAACCCTTAGAGCAGGACATCTCCTCCTGGTTTTCAGAAGACAATCCTGTCAACCAAGCAGTTCCCAGGATTACAGTGTGTAGTAGCTTCACTCACAATTAAAGATTCCTACCAAATACTCTATGCAGAGAGAAAAACAACACAATAACTAACATTTAGCTATATCTTTCTACCATAATATAAAACAAAACAATATAGAATATTAAAACAAAACAGAAGTAATAAAGCTGCATTCCAAAGTTTGCACAATCAGACTGGGAGGGGATAAAGACAGATCTACGGCCAAGGAGGAAGTATTCTTGAAGTCTTTTGTGCCAGTCACTTATTGGGACAAAGCAGAGGTTTCCTAGCAGTTTCTTTAATTAACCTGAATATAATATTTAATAAAATAAGCAACTAAAGCATAAGCAAGTGAACTATTCTTCTCTAAGCATCACATGCATGAAAACAATTGTAAATGTCTCCTAAAATTCAGTAAAGGCAAAGGCAAGTTGTAATAAGTTAAAATTATAATTTATTAATAACCATTTTTGCCTCAAGATTGAGGTTTATTCCCCCTACTACAGGATTAGACTCTTCTTCTTGTTTCCATCTAAGTTAATGGCAAAACTCAGGCCTTAGCATCAGGTGATATTCTTCAGTTGCCAGTAGGCTTCATACATTTTAGTAACTTTAATTCTAAGTTTGGAATATAACACAAGAACATAAGAACGGCCATACGGGGTCAGATCAATGGTCCATCTAGCCCAATATCCTGTCTTCTGACAGTGGTTGGTGCAAGATGCTTCAGAGGGAATGGGCAGAACAGAGTAATTTTGAGTGATCCATCCCGTCATCTAGTCCAGTGGTTCTCAAACTAGAGCCGCTGCTTGTTCAAGGAAAGCCCCTGGCGGGCCGGGCTGGCTTGTTTACCTGCCGTGTCTGCAGGTTCGGCCAATCGCGGCTCCCACTGGCCGCGGTTTACTACTCCAGGCCAATGGGGGTTGCAGGAAGTGGCGTGGGCCAACAGACGTGCTGGCTGCCCTCCCTGCAGCCCTCATTGGCCTGGAGTGGTGAACCGCGGCCAGTGGGAGCCGCAATCGGCCGAACCTGAAGACACAGCACGTAAACAAACCGGCCCGGCCTGCCAGGGGCTTTCCCTGAACAAGCGGTGGCCCTAGTTTGAGAACCGCTGATCTAGTCCCAGCTTCTGGCAGTCAGAAGTTGAGGGACACCCAGAGCATGGGATTGCATCCCTCACTATCTTGGCTAATAGTGATTGATGGACCTATCCTCCATGAACTTATCTAATTCTTTTTCGAACCCAGTTATACTTATGGTCTTCACAACATCCCCTGGCAATAAGTTCCACAGGTTGACTGTGCCTTGTGTGAAGAAGTACTTCTTTATGTTTGTTTTAAATCTGCTGCCTATTAATTTCATTGGGTGACCCCTGATTCCTATGTTAACTAAAACGGTAAATAATACTTCCCTATTCACTTTCTCCATACAAGTCATGATTTTATAGATCTCTATCGTATTCCCCCCTGAGTAGTCTCTTTTCTAAGCTGAACAGTCCCAGTCTTTTTAATCTCTTTTCATATGGAAGCTGTTCCATACCCCTAATCATTTTTGTTGCCCTTCTCTGTACTTTTTCCAATCCTAATACATATTTTTTTAGATGAGGTCATGAGAACTGCACACAGCATACAAGTTGTGGGAATACCATGGATTCGTATATGGTTCAGTATCTCAGCCTGATAAAAATCAAGCAAAGCAGACCACCTTTAAAACTATGCAAGTGCACTATTTTTTAAATTGAATTTCTTTCAGCACCAACACGTTATTTTAGCTAACTGAAATTTTCCCTGTATTTAGTACATATGAAACATCATTTAAAGCAATCATACATTCAAATTCTGCGGTGAGTCTTGTTTCTGAGTGATTTCATATCAGTCCTTTAACCAGAAGACTGCTGCTTTCATATGAAATTTATATGAACTGGGACTAGTTAGTATTCTATGCATTTCCTTAATATTTATATTTTCAAAGTTCCCAAAATTTGGAACCCAGGACATTGCACCTAAGCCTAGTGATACAGCAGCTGAGGTATAGGAAATTGTTGAATTATTGGTGGTATAGTCAAGAACAATCCAAATAAGTTGGAAATAATATCTGTGGAGGTATTTTTCTCTTCAGAAAGAGTTTAGATGCAGAATGACTAACCGCCACGTAAACTGTAATAGCAACATTGCTCCTGTATAAGAGGTGCTAAGACAATTTCCAAAAGGCAAAACCATTTTAAAAAACTGAATTAATTGAATTACCACTAGAATTTCTGCATACATGACTCTTGTGTGAGCTAATGACTAACTGGTATCACTATCAGACTGTTGTTCTATATATGGACCAGCCACTGGGAGTGGAGTGGGGGATGAGTCACACACTTTGCCAGTTAGTTTCAGTTATTTACTGGCAGCCAAGGAATGTAGAGACTTAAGTCCTGGATTTAATTCCAGGTTCGGGAGGAGAGTGGTCTAGTGCTTACAAACCACTGTACCCTGTACCCCCAGCCTATTCCTGTTCTCCTCTCCTATGTGCCATGCCATCCCAGCTCTAGCTCCCTCCCCATCTGTTCCTATCTGTTCACCCTCCCATCTCTTGACTCCTGCCCCTCTATTCTCCCCAGCCCTCTCCTACCCCCCTTTTCCTCTCCACCACCCCACTGGCTCATCTCTCACTGTCCTTCTGCTCTCTGACCCCACCCCACCGCAGTGCTTTGCCTCTCCTTATGCTTCTGTCCCTGCTCTCACTCCCCACATTTCTCACTGCTCTGAATGTCAGTCAAGTTGCCTTCTCCTTCTCCCATTCTCTGCTTGGGCACCTACAGCAGCAGGAGCATTGAGAGCACAAGAGAGACCATTTTGCTGCTTCCAGTTCCTGCTCCCAGTGCCACAGCCGGCCACAGCAGTTGGGAGGATCAATTGTAGGGAAATCTTGGTCAGCCCTCGCAACCCTGGAATTGATCATGCTCAGTGCAGATGGAAGCTTCAGAGAACTTTGCTGCTGAACTCTAACAAGACTCTATTGAGCATGTGTGAATTGTGATTTTTTTTGGAGGTTTATAATCTGTTCAAATTTAGGGAAATTTTCATGGGAATGGGAAAAGGCACATCAGGCACCAAAGCAACTAGTGGAGGACTGCTCAAACAAACAATAGAAATAATACTTACCTTTATTGCTATAGAAGAGCTAACAGAAACTATTTAAAGTAATCAGTGCATTCTTTTACTGCCCTAGTGTTCAAAAACAGCTGAGCTTCTTTCCCTTGTACTATCGAACTCATTCAAAAGCCTTGACTCGAGCCCAAACATGAAAAATTTCAGGGCTTGTCCACATGGCACCATCAAAGCACACTGGAGGCTTGCAATCTGTAAAATGCACTAACATACTATGTTAGGGTTACCATATCTAATAAATAAAAAAAGAGGACCCTCCACGGGCCCTGGCCCCGCCCATTTCCCCACCCCAGCCCCGCCCCAACTCCGCCCCTTCCCCGCCCTAACTCCGCCCCTCCTCCCTCCCATTCCCAGCCACGCGGAAAGGGCTGCCCGAGCGCTACCGGCTTCACGGTTTGCCGGGCAGCCCCCAGACCCTGCACCCCCGGCCAGCGCTTCCCCAGCGCAGCTGGAGCCCGGGAGGGGAAGCGCCCAGCTGGGGGCGCAGGGTCTGGAGGCTGCCCGGCAAACCGTGAAGCCGGTAGCGCTTGGGCTTTGGGCAGCCCCCTTGCCTCCGGACCCTGCGCCCCCAGCCGGGCACTTCCCCTCCCGGGCTCCGGCGGCGCAGGGTCCGGAGGCATGGGGGCTGCCCGAAGCCGGTAGCGCTCGGGCAGTTCGGCTCTTAAACAGAGCCGAAGAGTCAGGGAGGAGCAGAGCCACCATTTTCCTGGACATATTCGGCTTTTTGGCAATTCCCCCCGGACGGGGGTTTGAGTGCCGAAAAGCCGGACATGTCCGGGAAAAAGAGGACGTATGGTAACCCTATGCTATGTTCTAACTGCCCATTTAGACCCTGCTGGCACACTCTTCTAAAAGGTAGCTAACTTCATGTTAACGTAGACCAGACAGGACTATGTTAACTCAGACTGGATATCTTTTAGAGTGTTCCAGAAGGGTATATACGGAGCAGTTACAGCAGGGGTTGGCAACGTTTGGCACACGGCTCACCAGGGTAAGCACCCTGGCAGGCCGAGCCAGTTTATTTACCTGCTGACACGGCAGGTTCGGCCCATCACGGCCCCCACTGGCCGCGGTTCGCCGTCCCGGGCCAATGGGGGTGGCAGGAAGTGGCGCGGGCCGAGGGATGTGCTGGCCGCGGCTTCCCGCCACCTCCATTGGCCCGGGATGGCGAACCACGGCCACTGGGGGCCGTGATCGGCCGAACCTGCTGCGTCAGCAGGTAAATAAACTGGCCCGGCCCGCCAGGGTGCTTACCCTGGCAAGCTGCATGCCGAACATTGCCGACCCCAGAGTTACAGCACAGCACATTAGGTGTGCTTTACAAATCACATCCATCTGGCACACTTTGCCACATTGTGTAGCGAAGCCCTCAGACTAATTTTTTACCCAGAAAGTTATGAATGATTGAAAACAAGAAGTGAGACCAGAAACCATTATGCAGCTTTAACTGCTATAAAACTTTAACTCTATAAAAATACAGGGTCCAAACATGTTAGAAATATAACTAAAGCTCCAATCCTGCAAAAACATATGTGCCAGCTTAACTAAGTCAGTGGGTCTCCTCACAGTACAGTACAGTTAACTACAAAGTTAAGCAGGTGCATAAGTCTTTTCAGGCTTGGGGCCTGAGTTTTTTTAACAGTAAGAGATAAATTAAACTGAGATTGAGGGGTAATTCTAAGTCTGTCTGGTTCCAGAGATGCTTCGTCCTACCAGAGCTCTCCAACAGAATATGAAGTAACAAACATACAAAAACCAACTCTCATTGCAGCACCCTGAAGGAATGACAGTTTCTAGCTGCTTCTGAGGGCTTGTACACACTACTGCTTTTCTCTGTATAACTTACTTGCTCACGGGTGTCAATAAGCCACCCCCTGAGTGACATGAGTTACACCAACCTAAGTGCTGGTGTGGACAGCGCTATGTCGGGGGGAGAGCTTCTCTTGCAGAGGTGGTTTTATTATGCTGGGAGAGCTCTCTCCTGTCGGCATAGAGTGTCTTCACCAGACACACTACAATGGCGCAGCTGCATTGTTGCAGCTGCACCGCTGTAGTACTTCTAGTGTAGACGAGCCCTGAGACAGTTTCACATTAATCCTTTATTTATCTTACACCAGAGAATTATTGAATAAACACTCTTCTTTTTTTAAGTTGCAAACAGTTCAACCTACATGTTAAATCTGGAGAGGTGCCCAATTGCAGATCGTGTATCTGGCTGTGAGAGCTACAGTTTCCTCAATTCTGTTTAGCTATTGAAAATCATACCTTAGTGCACTGATTTATTTTTATTCATGTATCCAATATTTTTCCTTGCTTTCAGAATAAATGATGCCACGTGCAGAAACAATTAGGATAAAGTTACACATAGTATTCATCTCATAGGAGCTTGCTTCTGAGCTGTGTACATGAAAACTTACTAGGAAAAACTGATGTATTTCTTCTATACCTTGTATAAGGACAGATCAATTTAAATCATATACTGCTGTTAAACAGATCTGCATGTGCTGGTCTGTATGGCCTCAATCCTACAAATATACAACTGTTTAACTTTACTATTGTGCGTAATCCTATTGAAATCAATGGAACTATTCACAGTAGTAAAGTTAAGTAAATGTTGTGTTTGCAGAATCAGAGCCTAAATCTATACAATGTCTAGCAGTGTGGCCCAATCTGGCTGAGGCCTCATAATACAAATAATAGGTCTGCTTTCATAAACATGATTTGGCTAAATATGCTAATTGTTCAACTCATACCTTTGACCATGTTTTGATCTCTATCTATAGGTGTTGTCTATGGTATTTCGTTCCTCCTGTCCAATTCAGAACAAGTTTCCTGAGCATTTTAATATATATATATATATATATATATATATATTACATAGACTTTCATAGTAACTAAAATGCACATTTTTGAGAAATAATCAATATTTAGATGGGACTGCAATTCACACAGTTTATTAAACATATGTAGTGAGGAAATTAAATATATATGAAATGTAAAAGTTATTAATGCAACATTAAGGTTGCACTGTTAACATTTAAAAAAAAAATCAAGAAAAGCAAAAGTTTAGGTTCTTATGGCAGTGTTAACTTGACAGTACTGCACACTGTGGTATTTTCTATTCCCATTCTTATCAAACGTGTAGTTGAATAAATTTGTTTATGTTGCTAAATGTATATCTTAAAACTGCAGTTCTCAACTGTGGTATGTGTACCACTGGTGTAAAACTTAGTCTTTGGGGAAAGTTAAAGCTTAAAGGGAAGCTAAAGGGTATCAATTAAAAAACAAAAATCTATGGTCCGTGGGGTTAAGGACAATAAGAAGGAATTCTCTAAATATATCAGGAGCAAACAAAATTCTAAAAATGGTAAATGTCTGATACTAGATAAGGATGGAAATTTTTTCAATTGTGATGCACAAAAGACAGAAGTAGTCAAATATATTTCTTTTCTGTATCTGGAAAGAAGCAGGATGATATATTTATATGTCACAGTGATAAGGAGATACCGTCTATTATATTAGTAACTACAGAAGTTGTTAAACAACAACTGTTAAAGTTATACATTTTATATCAGCAAAACTGGATAATTTGAACCCAAGAGTATTAAAAGAATTGGCCAATGATCTCTTTGAACTTTTAATGTTGATTTTTAACAAATCTTGCTACATTAGGGAAGTTCCAGAGAACTGGAGAAATGCTAATGTTGTGCCAATATTTAAGAATGGTTAATGGGATGACCTGGGTAACCATAGGCTGTTAAGCCTGATGTGGATTCCACACAAAGCATGGAAATGCTGAGATAGGACACAAACAGTGAAGAATAAAGCATGGTGGCATAATTAATGCCAAGCAACACGATTTTTTTGGTAAATAGATTTTTGTCATACAAATGTGATATAATTTTTTGATGAGATTACAAGTTTGGTTGACAAAAGTAACTGTTGATATAATATACGGTACTTAGACTTAGGTAAGATATTTGAATTAGTCCCACATGACACTCTGATAAAAAAGAAAAATAGAACTGTGCAGAAAAAAATCAATTTGGAGGTTTTTTTTTTTAAATCAACAAACTGTCGGATGCACAAATTCCTCATATACAATGAAAATCAGATAAGTTAGATGGAAAAAGCCTACAGTATTAGGTCATTCAGTCCACCGTATTGCTAAAGCAGGATTAAATTAGTATATAATGACATTTTCACTGCAGAGGACAAAAAAGTCCAAACAGCTTAGCCAACCACATGACAGACTGTGAGGCAAAGCCAGAAAAATAACCATGTCTGCAAGGATGCAGATTAAACGCCTATCATACACAAGTTAATATCTGGACTGTCCAGTGGTTTACCATGGTCCCTTTTATGTAGCTATGCCTGCTTACACTCATTTCGAAAGACAACCACACAGAAGGGAAAATGGTTTTCATAATATCACACAGAATATATTTCCTTACCTGAATAACAATTCTTTTTTATAAATTAATAAACATTTTCAATGGTGAGATAAAATGGCATTAGAAATATTATCAACGGAGTTATGTAGTAGTCAGTCTTTAACAGCTAACCTGATTACATCTGCAACACAGCTATAATAAATTAGCTTAAGAAAGAAATGTGATGCCTTTGTTAACCATGGGCCTGATTCTCCTCACACTTCAGCTAATATAAATCAGGAAAAATTCTATTGAAATCATTGGTGTTACATAGATGTAAAACTGGCATCAATGAGAGGTGAATCAGGCTCTCTGTTTTATTTTAATGCAATGGATTTATTCAGTCAGAATATGGGCAATAAATTCCTTTGTGGCTGTAAACAGGGAGACATATGTCTCCCGAGTCATTGCTGACGCAGATGTTGTCACTGAGGTGGAAGAAATGCTTAACTACCTGTCTTAGTAAATCTGTGGGAATGGAACCACGTAGGTGTTAACACTATTTTTATATATCTACCAGAATTTTCAGCTATTATGAACTTTACATAAAATCCATAGTACTTTGATTAAGCAGGAGAATAGAGATTCTTATATTATGTGACAAAAGGTTACTATGTAAAGGCAGTCAGAGAAGATAAATGGAATTTTTTAGAGACAGTAAACTTTATGAAGAATGTGGTTCAGCCTTTTTTATTATATTAGTTCAGGGGTAGTCTATTTTTTGTCAAGATCCACATTTCTTGGTCAAGGTATAGTCAAAGTCCAGATTACAAAGAACATAATTAAAAAAAAAAACACCCAATAATAATGATAAAGTAAGTAAAAAGATTTCAGGGTCTGTTCAAAAGTGTCTGGCGGTCTGGGTCCTGATCCAAAGCCCACTTAAGTCAATGGGAGTCTTTCCATTGCCATAACTGGGCCTTGGTTCAGATCCTGGACCTGAACCATTTATTTAATTGATTCTAAAGAGTGGGAGCAGCATCAACAATACAGACCCAAACAATGCATAGTAAGAGTTGAAAAGGATAGGTAGAAAAACACACATTGTGAATCCCTTTTAAATAAATCTTGGAATAAAATTCATTGGACAAAGAAAAAAAATGTTGATCTCATTTTTCCCTTTAATTTCTGCTGCACCCATTCTATAGAATCAATAAAATCAACTCTGACTGCCATATTTCTACACTGACCCAAATCCAGCTTTTGTTTATACTTTTATACATCATTAATCAGCTAAATTTAGGGTAAGTCTCCAGTTTGAGCTGGAGGTGTAATTTCCCGCTCAAGGACATATACCTGAACTAGTTCTGATTGAGCTCCTGTGTGCTAAAAACAGAAGTGTAGCCACGGCAGCGTGAAGTGCTAGCCACCCCAAGTAGAGTTCCATCTGAGACACTAGGTACAGGGCCAGTGGAAGGATGTTTCGCATCCTAGGCGAAACTTCCACCTTGCGCCCCCCCCGTCCCCGAGCCCCCACGCT
The DNA here is from genome assembly GCF_027887155.1 of Malaclemys terrapin pileata. Lineage (NCBI taxonomy): Eukaryota > Metazoa > Chordata > Testudines > Emydidae > Malaclemys > Malaclemys terrapin. The sequence continues at coordinate 38,333,924 of NC_071505.1, read as the reverse complement.
GAGGCGCCCCCCCTGCAGCAGCTCCCCCCCTCTGCCCTAAGGTGCCCCCCCTGCAGCAGCTCCCCACCCCCCACCCTGAGGGCACCCCCCGTGCCCCACCTCACCCATGCCCCGCCTCCTCCCCGAGCACGCGTCGCTGCTGATTGGCGCTGCAAGCCTGGGAGGCGGGAGAAATGAAGCAGCCACGGCATGCTTGGGGAGGAGGCAGGGCAGAGGTGAGCTGGGGTGGGGAGTTCCTCTGCGTGCCGCCCCCCACCCCCGCTGCAGGCGGCCCTCCCCATGTTCCACTGCCTCAGCTCCCTCCGCCTAAATGCCGGCGGTGACTGGGGCGGCCGAAGATCCAGCCGCCGCAGTCGCTGCTGAAGAAAATGGCACCCCCCAAATCCTAGCGCCCTAGGCGACTGCCTAGGTCGCCTAAATTATTGCACCGGCCCTGACTATGTACATACTTGGACAGCTACCCCATCCTGTGGCTTGTACCTTTGCAACTACACTTCTATTTTTAGAATGCCAGTTTGATTAGAGCTAGCACGGGCATGTCTCCTTGAGCTTGACATTACACTTCCAGCTAACAGTGTAGACATACCTTTACAGTCACACACTCACTCTCTCTCTCTCGTCAAGTATCTTTTTTTCTTTCCAAAACTTGCAAACTGTTGTACAAAAAGAAGACAAAAAACAAGTTGAGGCATTTGAAACAAATGACTCTTCACTTGGTGCCTTTTCATCTCAGGGGCCAGTTCAAAAATCAATAAAGTCAACAGAACTACTCACATGCTTAAAGTAAATCACATTTGGGTCTAGCCCTCTCAGCGCCTTGCAGGAATGAGCCCTTTTTTCAAGGGGACTACTCACACGTATGTTTCTAGGATTGGACTTAACATTACATTACATAATGCCTCAAAGGGGCCAGTTCTGCAGTTTCTGTTCAGGTGACTCCCCCTTTGACTCCAATTAATTTCCTTTGGAATTTGCCTGAGTATAAGGACTGAAGAATCAGGACCAAAGACTGCAAGCTATTGTTTGCCATGCTTATTCAACAATGAGACTAATGCAGAAGCCACATAACTGAAATGTGGGAAAGCAATAACGTTTTCAATAGAAGGAACCAAGGGAGAAGCTAAAATTGACACTTCCGGAACATGATCACTCCACCATCACAAATGTAATTTTATTTTGTAGGGAATAGGAGTAAACTTGATGTACTGTGTGCTGTAACACAAGAAAAGAGGAAGAGGGGTATGGAGAGAGCACTAAAACAGCACTTTAGTGGTTTTTAAAAAGAATTTTAAAATACACCTACAATAGGAGAAAAGGCTGATTTGTAGCAGCACGCTGAATAATTTATTTTCAAAATGCCTGGGGCCTTATTTACACAAGGAACAGAGCCATTTTGAAAGCCTACTAGAATGCAGTTCAGTCACAGCTTCCACTCTGTTGTCTTCTATTGCATCTTGGCTGGTGGTGTGCACAGGACCAAGTCATGCTAGAAATGTGTTATGAATCTACGTTAGCTGAACACAGCTACATTCTGAATGTAGACAGGGCATTAGAGACTATGGACTGGCTTCTGTGGCTTGGCACTGAGTGAGTAAACACATTAGGTCATATGAGCAAAAAGCAGAATGGAAAGCCCTGAAAACTATATTTATATATGCTTTTAAAAAAAACAAACACAAATACTTGATGAGTTTTAAAATATAAATGAAAACAGACAGAGAAGACAATGAAGATGGCTTTCTGAGTTTGAATCTAGACCAGGGGTCGGCAATGTTCGGCACGCGGCTCGCCAGGGTAAGCACCCTAGCGGGCTGGGCCAGTTTATTTACCTGCTGACACGGCAGGTTCGGCCGATCGCGGCCCCCACTGGCCGCGGTTCGCTGTCCTGGGCCAATGGAGGTGGCGGGAAGCCGCGGCCAGCACATCGCTTGGCCCACGCTGCTTCCCGCTGCCCCCATTGGCCAGGGACGGCGAACCACGGTGAGTGGGGGCCGCGATCGTCTGAACCTGCCGCATCAGCAGGTAAATAAACTGGTCCGACCCGCTAAGGTGCTTACCCTGGCGAGCTGCGTGCCGAATGTTGCCGACCCCTGATCTAGACCAAACTTTACTGACTTCAGACTCAAGTAATGTTTTTCCATACAAATCTGCAGGATAAACTGGATGAAGATTACAATAATTCACAAGACATTATATTTATCTGCCTGTAATGAGTTTTATTTTTCATTTCTGTTAATTTTGATCCCTTCTTTCCACTCTCATTTAATTAAGTACACTCTTTTTAAGGTCTGTAATTTAAATGACACTGTGGAAAGGTCTAATGTCTCTACAAGCAGTTGAGGTTAATCTGTGGGGTATTGTGGGGTCACTACACAACATGACACAGAATTACTTACAGACTAAGAAATTTCATCCCATTTGTAAAAAAAGAGAGAAAGAGAGAGAGAGAGAAAAGAACGTGCAGTTCCCACTTTCAAGGTAAGTGAAACAATAGTATTGTTCACTTTGCACCTACTTCAGGGGGACATAATTTTCAAAGTGCAGCACAAAATTAATTTAAAAAAAGCTATAAATTAGGACTGTCGATTAATCACAGTTAACTCACATGATTAACTAAAAAATCATGATTAAAAAATTAATTGTGATTAATCACAGTTTTAATTACACTGTTAAACAATAGAATACCAATTGAAATGTATTAAATATTTTTGGATGTTATCCTACATTTTCAAATATATGGATTTCAATTACAACACAGAATATAACATGTACACTACTCACTCTATATTACAAATATTTGCACTGTAAAAATGATAAACAAAAGAAATAGTATTTTTCAATTCACCTCATACAAGTACCATAATGCAATCTCTTTATCATGAAAGTACAACTTACAAATGTAGATTTTTTGTTACATAACTGCACTGCACTCAAAAACAAAACAATTTAAAATTGTAGCACCTACAAGTCCACTCAGTCCTAATTCTTATTCAGCCAATCACTAAGACAAACAAGTTTATTTACATTTACAGGAGATAATGCTGCTGGCTTCTTATTTACAATGTCATCTGAAATTGAGAACAGGTGTTCGCATGGCACTTTTGTAGCTGGCAGTAGAAGGTATTTATGTGCCAGATATGCTAAACATTCCAGAGGACATGCTTCCATGCTGATGATGCTCGTTAAAAAAAATAATGCGTTAATTAAATTTTGACTGAACTCTTTGGGGGAGAATAGTAGGTCTCCAGCTCTGTTTTACCTGCATTCTGCCATGTATTTCATATTACAGCAGTCTCAGATGATGACCCAGTACATGTTGTTCATTTTAAGAACACTTTCACTGTAGATCTGACAAAACGCAAAGAAGGTACCAATGTGAGATTTCTAAAGATAGCTACAGCACTCATCCCAAGATTTAAGAATCTGAAGTGCCTTCCAAATTGTGATTGGTATGGGGTGTGAAGCATGCTTTCAGAAGTCTTAAAAGAGCAACACTCTGATGTGGAAACTACAGAACCCGAACCACCATAAAAGAAAATCAACCTTCTGCTGGTGGCATCTGACTCAGATGATGAAAGTGAACACACATTGGTCTGCACTGCTTTGGATAGTTATTGAGCTGAACCTGTCATCAGCATGGGTGCATGTCCTCTGGAATGGTGGTTGAAGCATAAAGGGACATATGAATCTTTAGTGTATCTGGCACATAAATATCTTGCAACACTGGTTACAACAGTGCATGCGAATGCCTGTTCTCACTTTCAGGTGATATTGTAAACAAGAAGCCGGCAGCATTATCTCCTGCAAATGTAAACAAACTAGTTTGTCTGAGTGACTGGCTGAACAAGAAGTAGGACTGAGTGGATTTGTAGGCTCTAAAATTTTACATTGTTTTGTTTTTGAATGCACGTATTTTTTTTGTACATAATTCTACATTTGTAAGTTCAACTTTAATGATAAAGAGATTACATTACAATACTTGTATGAGGTGAATTGAAAAATACTATTTCTTTTGTTTTTTTACAGCACAAATATTTGTAATAAAATGAAGTGAGCACTGCACACTTTGTATTCTGTGTTGTAATTGAAATCAATATATTTGAAAATGTAGAAAACACGCAAAAATATTCTATTATTGCTTAAAAGTGGGATTACCTTTTTTAATCGCTTGACAGCCCTACTATAAATGTTATTATTTTCAATGAAGAAATGTTACCTGCACCTAAAACAATTCTTGTTTTCCTTTATTATCTTCTAAAGATTAGCTTCTTATAGTCTCTTATTTGTTTGTTATCCCAACTTTCTTTTTCTTTTCTTTTGGTGTTTCAGTCAGTCTGTTGCTAAAATGGTAAACATGTTTTGAGTGCTAACTTTTATAAAATGAATTAACCAGAGCCGTAAGTAGGCATTTTAGCACCCGGGGTGAGCAAGCATATTTGTGCCCCTTAGAGGCAACGTGTGGGAGGGGCATGTGGGGTCAGGTTGTTACCCTAAAATTTAGATGCTAATTGAATTACCTACAAATTTGTCTAATTTTAACAGAAGGGTAAACAAGGTTGTGGCCTGCTCTAAAGGAATTGCCAGAGTGTTACCAGGGGGGCTTGTCTCTGACCTGCAGAGGGCTCTCCAGAGCACCTGAAAGGACACGGCTACAGCCTTCCGAACAAGAAAGAACAAACAAGCAGTAATTCTTCGAAAACAAAAGGATGGTTTATTTAAAGAAATAAATTATTACACTGTATTTAGGAAAGCAAGAAAGAAGGTATGAAGAACAGAGTAAAATGCAATAGAATTACAATTGAAATAATTAAAGTGAGGCAGCAAAATCCAAGACACAGACTACATAGGATATCTAACACATGCAGGAAATACAAAGCTTTCAATGTAACAAGCCTATAGCGGTCCCATACACCCAGAGGCCTTTAGTCTTAATTAGGGTGACCAGACAGCAAATGTGAAAAATCGGGACAAGGGGTGGGGGGTAATAGGAGCCTATATAAGAAAAAGACCCAAAAATCGGGACTGTCCCTATAAAATCGGGACATCTGGTCACCCTAGTCTTAATGTTACAATTTAACCCCATATTTAATACAATGTGATATATGCCAGCCTCTTATAGGCGCAAATGAGAAAACTAACACTATATTCACAGATTAAAACACTTGCTTAGCATTGAACATCCTGTAAGCGCTGGCCAGGCAGTTACAAGATGGGTAGGGGAGATCTCATTCAAGACGCAGGCATCAAGTTTTATTTACAGGCAAAACCTATACACTCTTAAATAATAGATAAAAAGGAAATCAGACTTACACTCTTCCTTCAAGTTTCCCTCTGATTCGTCAAGGGGTCCTTCTGCTCTGTCTGAAATATTTAGGCAGCACAGTTGTGCTGCTGCCCCATGGTGGTGGCAGTGGTGATTGCTGTTGGTGGGGCGGTTGCTGGCAGCCAGTTCTCTGTTGCCAAGGCAACCTCAGGATTCTTTTGCTGCTGCTGCTGTTCTCCTTCTTGCAGGTGGCTAATTTTCAGGTAGCTTCTTCTTTGCAGATGTCTCGCAGCTTCTGTTCTCCTCCAGATCCCAAAGCCACTACAAATTCAGCCTGCTAGCTGTCAGCCTTATATATTGGTTGCACTCTCAAGATCATCTCATAAACATAATTTATTAGCCTAACTCAGCCAATCAGTTTTTAGATATTAGCATATTTCCTCTTCCTGTCTAGATCCTCCACTTTTATTAGCATGCTGTCATATGTAATTAGCATGCTGTCAATCTAGGAGTGCTCCTCCCCTGATGCCATCTTGGAATCTAGGATTTTGCTGAATCATTCCCCATTACTACATCATCTGCCATCTTGGTTACCAACCACTATTGGATTTTCTAAATTTAAACTATCATTAATTTCTATTTATTTAAAGCCTTAATCTTACAACTAATTACTGTTTTATGCAAACCAAAGTGTCCTGATACTGTCACCACTCTTTTTATGTCCAATTGAGAGAAATATAATTTTATGAAATTTTAAACTCCTTCCGAGGTTTTTCTGCAAACCTCCATTCAAAACATTCAAGGCAAAAATCTCTCACTACAACGTGTCCCTCCAGATTTCTGCCTTCCAGTTAACACAAAACTGGCAAATTGGAAGCTGGTGGGAGCCGCCCAGCCTGCTCGGGCCCCTGGCTCTCTGCACTATGGAAGCCTGGGCGTGGGCTGGCTGCCCAGCAGTTCTCCTTGCCCTGCTCCCCAAGCACTCCTCAACTCACTTGGTGTCTTGGTTACCCTACCCCAGATGTGCTCTTGCCTCTCCCCGAAAGGAGCCCAGCACTGGCTGGTGCCACCAACTGGAGCCAGCCTCTGCCCATAGAGTCTGGCTGTCTACAGGGTGCAATGCCGGCAGGTACGCTCTAGGTGGTGGCCTGGCTTGGGGAGCAGGGTAGGGAGGGCTGCCAGGCAGCCTGCTCACGTCCATGCTCCCACAGCACAGAGAGCCAGGGGCCTGAGTGGCCCCACCCACTTCCAATCCACTGGCTCCTGGTAGAAGATGACAGCATTCGAACTGGTGGGGGGACATCCCCCCGCCCCGTTTTAAAAATCTCTGTGCTAAATGGAATGCAGAAATCTGGGGGGACATGTGATCCCATGGGCTCCCTCTACGCCACCCCATTTCTTCTGCTCCCAAGGCTTCACGCCCTGGATGACTGCCCTGCATGCCCCGTCCTGGTTATGGCCCTGGAATTACCATCTTGAAGAAGTCATTACATCACTATTTTCAATGGTGCAGATCCACAAATGTATTTAGGCTCCTAATTTCCATCTGCTTTTCTATTACAACCACAAGGAAACACTTATCTGTGGTTTCTAAAGTTGAAAACTGCCATCTGACAGACATCTGGTGCCAAGCATAGCAGCTCCTATACAACCTCAAGACTGTTGAAAATGGTGTGGACAGGGTGAACCAGCTGCAGCACAGATTGTCTTGTAGCACCCTTTACTCCAATGTTGAACCCAACTGACACTGTCCAGTAGGACAGCAGTTTCCAGCACTGGCTGTGGGGATGGAGGGAGAAGGAGACAACCCTCATTGAACACATGTTTTTCAAGTGTAGGCACAATTAGGGGGCTCTAATTATTAGAATCACGGGGTTCTAAAATTAAAGAGCTAAGGAGAGTCATCCTTTTCTTTAGCATGGACCTGACACAAATACACAGACCGTGCAGAGCTTACCCCATAGCGTAAATGGTAGAGATTAAAATGCTTCATGGTCACTGGCCTACCCTGTGCTAAAAATGTTTTAACTCTGCCCTTCTGTCAGGAAATGTTTGAACTAATTTTTTTTTCTGTGTTCTGAACTCCATCTGTGCTGCCTGCTCTTTTATTTCAGAGAAGGCAGAAAGGAAAAGTTCGCCCTCCTGCTGTCCTCTTCCCTTGCTCATTGGTCCAATTAACCACAATGTAGAACATGGCAGAAGCAGGGGATCTGACTTTGCCGCCAAGCTGGATTTGGCAACTTTCCAAGGGCTGCACTTTTTCTTTTTCCATACAAAAGGAGTATGTCACCGCTGTCTTCACTTTTCGTATGAGAATAAGACTCTAAAGGATTAAAGGTCTCAGTATGCCATGTTCCATTTTGGTTGGAGTATCCAGGCTGCCACATTGCTCTTTTGGACATATAGTTCCTCTTTGTTAAGGCAGATATGGGTCCCACTTTGGCTGCACAACGCAGGCAGTCACAACAATGATTCTTCCCACAGATGCCTGAAAGGCCAGTAGGAAGGAGCTAGCTAGAAGTCATAGGCCTGCAGCCCAGTGGCACCCAAAGACTCTGTGGCACTCCATTTCGAGAAAAGCAACAGAGAGTCCTGTGGTACCTTTAAGACTAACAGATGTATTGGAGCATAAGCTTTCGTGGGTGAATGCCCACTTCGTGGGATGCACAGGACTCTCTGTTGCTTTTTACAGATCCTGACTAACAGGGCTATCCCTCTGATACTTGACTCCATTTCGAGAGTGGCACCAGCTGGGACAGGTGATAACAATGAGAGTCAGGACTCTATGCTGTTTTGAAAAGAGGGAGGTTTTATGAAAATAATAAGGGAGACTTTTAATGAGCAAAATTCCAGATAGATTAATAGAACAGAACTTCTTTGCACACTGGCCTGAGGCATGCACACCTGCGGACACACCCAACCCCAGGCACGCACACCTCGCCTGAGACATGCACGCCCAGCGTAAGGCTCGCACACCCAACTCCGGGCGTGCACCCCCGCCCCAGGCACGCGCACCCACTCTCAGGCACGCGCACGCGCCTGCGCCTATCTTCCCCCCAGCTGGAGACACCTGCCCCGCTGGGAAGCCCCTTGTCGCGCGTACCCGCGCTCACCTGTACCGGCACGGGACCACGCTGCCCCGGGACGGGCCGCTCCCTTCCTGTGGCTCAGGCCGCTGTCGCTTAGCTGGGATCCGGGCGGCAGCCGCAGTTGCAGGAGGAGGAGCAGCTGGAGCTCTCCTGCAGCGGGTGCGTGAGGGGTCGGCTGCCCCAGAGAGCCGGAGAGCCAAAGCCCGGCGTGGGCGGCACGGGGCTGCCGGTGCCGCGGACCCCCGCTACCCCAGAGGTAATGTGCGGCCGCTCGCCCTCCTCCGCCTCTCGCTGCCTTCCCCTGCAGCTTCCCCCCGCCTCCAGCCCCTCTTCAGGCTCCCTTTACCCCACGCGCCCCTTTGTCCTTGTGACTCCTCTTCGCATCCCGCCCGCGGGGGCTCCGAGTCAGGACGGTGCGCAGGGGCCGTTAGGAGAGTTGAGCCCTGCTGGTGTGTGGGGTTAGCTGCAGCTGTTGCTGTGTGGTTGGGGGACCCGGAGACACTGTCCTGTGAGGGGCTGAAGTGCCCGCGATGATCCAGCAGCACGTGCGTCTAGTGCAGTCTGGTTCTGGATCCCTTGCAGGGTTCTCTTCCAGTAGCAAAGGTGGGCAGCCAAAGCGGGTGGGGTAGGGAGTTGGGACCCTGGGAAAATGACACCGCCGTTGGCTCGTCCTCACCGCTCTGTGATTGTACGTGTAGCCGCCACTGTTAATGTAGGGGAGAAGAATCATGTTCACCTGGAAAATATTTTTTAGCGTGTAGTGATTGAGTGCTGACCTGAGGGGAAATAATGCGCCGAGTTAGCAGACAGGAGGTTTATTTTGGTCTCAGAAGTGCAAGTATGTATTTTTACTTCTTGATAAGATAAAGGGGGAAAGGGGATGGGAAAATCCCCTTACCTGTTCTACATATAAAATGACAGCTTCAGGACAGAAACCCTGTCACTCTCACTGAAAACTACATTGAAAATAAAAGCAGTTACGCGTCTCTTATGACCCGAAGAAGAGCTCTGTGTGGCTCCAAAGCTTCTCTCTCACCAACAGAAGTTGGTTTGATAAAAGTTATTACCTCACCCCCCTTGTCTCTTTCAAGATCAGTCAATTTTATAGTTTTTAGTGTTGGCTCATTTTGTAGATAAAAGTATAGCTAAATTTAAACTAATATATTAGTTTAAACAGTTAGTTTTGGCTAAAGCCAACTGTTTTAGTAATTCTTTATTGCAGATATCCGATGACTAAGAGAATGGCAAGGATATAGGGAATCTTTGATCTTTAGGTTTCTGCTTCAAAAATAGACACTGACAGTAATTAAATTGGTTCCTGCTGACAGCTTTTTTTAGTTAATGGGACTTGGTCCATCCACTGTTTAGTGGCTTTGTCTAGATTACAATTTGCTTTCTTTTTTGCTGTACACAAACTAAGGATATAGTGGGCATGGTGACTGAACAATCCCATCATTTAGAGAGTGTCACACCAGAACGAGATTGAGGCTTATGGGTAGGGCAGTGGTAAAGCATATATTATCCATCTTGCAACTAAAGTTTTCCATTTATCCAACCATTCTCTTTCATTACACTTAAACTAAAGTGAATAGTGCAATAACAACATAGAAATGTTTTTGCCCTCTTACGTTACTCAGATATATAAAGATGAACCTATAAACTGTTTTCTATACACCTTTTTTGTAGCAGAAAAATTGAAAACTAAGGCATTGATCCTGCAGTGAGCTCCACGCACGTAAACCTCGATTGATTTCACTGGGGTTCCATGTGGATGTCCATATGGCGATCAGGCACTAAATAATTTCAGTTGCTTTCTGTGTTCGTACTCTTACGCAAATACAAAGTAGCAAAAGCTTATAGGGAGCAATGTACATAGGAAAGTAGCTAAGTGCAGCCAGGCTGTCTTCCTTTCAGGGGTTTGAGGCGTTTGTGACTTATGCTTCTTTAGAACATCCTAAATATTTAGGTACCTAGTCCAAACATGCAGTAATGCTCATTAATGCTACTGAATGAAGAGCAACCAAACTAGTTTAGGTGAGTGTTAGAGAATTTTGCCTTCTATTCTTCTACGGTTGCTCTAGTTTAACCATATTATTTGCATGATTTTTTCAGTTCTCAAAAGGATGTATCATTCCATCCAGTATGAAGATCACCAAAGTATGAAAGCCCATTCAGTACCTCAACATCACATGAAAGTATTTCTAGACTCATTAAGTAATCAAGGACCAGAAGAAGTACAGCAGTTTGTGCATTCTCCAATCTCGGTATACCAACAAGGAAATCATTATATATACATGGGCAGCACCGATGTAGCAGGGCCTTTGTTAGAGTTAGTGCATCCAGTTACATCTCCTCTCCAACATCCAGCACTAAGCTACTGTGGACCACTGGAGCAGCAGCATATTCAAGTGTGCCATACACCGTCTCAACAAGGCCATCAAATAGAAATGCAGCAAAATCATTTGTTCAAACAAGTACAACTGCAGATAGACGCTCAGCCCTCCCCTGAAGGGCAATTTAATACATCAACCTCTGTATGTGAAAGAAGACTGTCATGTATTTCTCAACCTATGAAGAAAAGGAAAATTGACATGTCAGTAGAAGAGAACTACAGTAATAGTCAAGGTGCTCTGCAGAATATACCTATTACTGTACTAACAATGCCTACCAGTACCCAACAGCAGGCTTACAATTCTCTTCAAGAACTGCTAACAGTAGATAGCAATCAACTGTATGGGCTTGCACCTGCTACAGGAACAAATGGTCATCTGCCAGATGTAGAATCCTGGGCAGTTTGTCCTACTCATGCAATTTGCCCTGAAGCTCAGAATATGGTGAATACCCCTGTTTATCGGGATGCCTGTGGTATTATTCAGATCGGTGAAATGGCTATGAATATGACTAGCATTAAGTTAGAAGAAAGCAAGGATAATATTCAATCTGTTTCAGAAGCTAGAAAGAGTATTCAGGAGAGTCCTGTTCCTAGCACACCCTGTTTCCCAGTGCAGTGTGTAAATAAGAATGGAAATATGCACCTTCCTCTCACTGTACAGAGTGGAAAGAGGATGTATCAATCCTCTGAATACTGGGATGAACAACAGATGCAGGTAAGCACAAATATGGAACTCTGTGGTGAGATGTGTGTTTGTGACTTCACTGGGTCCAATCCTAGACCTTTCTGCTTCTCCAAGCTGGGTTTCCTATTACACGTATTAACTCCTTCTCAGGTGAAGGTGAGTTCAGGTGGGATTATGTATCGAGACCAAGATAGTTAGAGTTTGAAGCTTTAGCTGCCTTTCATCTGCCTAAAATGTACATGCACAAAAACTTCCTGAAGAGTTTAACAAGTATAAATAATTACTGAACAGACTTCAGAGATACAATATTAAACATTGCAAAATTAGCGTTTCCTGTTTGTCATTGCATAATGTACTCTAATAATCAAACTTCCCTATTGATAGGATATTACCATGTTAAAAGATAAAACTTTTACACCATAAGGGCATATTTGTCCAAAAATTTGAAATGTACCTGTGTAGATTTTTTTTTTTTCATTCTACCTTATAACAAATTTTAGGCAAGATGCTCCAGGTGGATGGTCTTGTGCCTGCATGCAGCTCCATGGCCCCATGCTCATATTGAACCCCAGTTGCACTGCACAGGCCTCAATGAGGGCAGACCAAGGTGTGGGTGTGTTTTTTGTTCTTAAGAAACTAGGGATCCTTATCAAAACTGTGGCTTTGGGACTTTGTCTAATAAAACTGTGATTCTACAATGTATACATTGTAGAAAAAGATTTCTCATTCAGGCAACTGCCCCTACTTCTGAGTATTAGACCAAAGAATTCTCTATTATCTTAGTTCTGGTATGAACCGTACTGAAAAGCAATAATTACAGTACATATTCTATATTGTGAAGTAACTTGGCCAAAACCTGTGTGTCCTTTAATTAAAAATCTTGTTTGACTACAGATATGTTGTAAATAGAAAGTTTGTCTTAATTTTCTTGGCAAAACTAGCACAATATTTGTTTACAAACCTTAATTTAGCTGACTGCATGAACAACACTAACCAACCATATTTGTTTTAAACTTGGTCTTCTCCCCCGCCCTCCTTAAAATGTAGCTGAATGTAAACCTAAAATTGTGGGATTATGGTAGCATTGTTTTGGGACCGAAATGGACAACGGCTGTAATAGGAGTCGTTTATAGTCCTAATTTTGTTGTTGTAGCACCCAAATGTTTTGAAAAAGTTATAAATAAATAAGGGGATTGCAGAGGGATACACCTGTGTAGCAATGAAATGATTTAGGCACAATGGTAATACTAATATTCAAGAATGTAAATATTATTAAAATGAGAGGTCTGTGTTTCTCTTTCAAACTAAGTGTTAAGAACTGTGTAACCTGATCACTTTTTTTTTAAAGCCATACATCAGTATAGTGAAGGTTAAAAACCGTCTACTTGCCAGATTTTGAGGTTACCCTAGAGAATTACTCTTTCCTCATTTTAGAAGCAGAAGCCTGGTTGTATAGAATGAGTGATCCACGTTGTTCTTTTAGATCAGATATGGGTCTCAATGACAACCACATGATAGTTTACCATGTGAAGGTCTTGCCAGTTAGGACTTTTCTCTGTTTCCTGTTTGTCAATCCATCTCTAATCCAAGATGTGGTATTTTTATTTAATTGATATTTACTAGGGCTGTCAAGCGATTAAAAAAATTAATAGAATACTATTTATATGAACACTTTTGGATGTTTTTCACATTTTCAAATATATTGATTTCAATTACAACATAGAATACCAAATGTACAGTGCTCACTTTATAATAATATAAATATTTGCACTGTAAAAATAAAAAAATGTATTTCAATTCACTGAATACAAGTACTGTAGTGCAATCTCTTTATCATGAAAGTTGAACTTACAAATGTAGAATTATGTACAAAAAATAATTGCATTCAAAAATAAAACAATGTAAAACTTTAGAGCCTACAAGTCCACTCAGTCCTACTTCTTGCTCAGCCAATTGCTCAGACAGACAAGTTTGTTTACATTTGCAGGAGATAACACTGTCCACTTCTTGTTTACAGTGTCACCTCAATGTGAGAACAGGCGTTTGCATGAAACTGTTGTAGCCAGCGTTGCAAGATATTTACGTGCCAGATGCACTAAAGATGCTTCAACCATCATTCCAGAGGACATGCATCCATGCTGATGATGGGTTCTGCTTGATAACAATCTAAAGCAGAGCACACCAACACATTGTTCATTTTCATCATCTGAGTCAGATGCCACCAGTAGAAGGTCGATTTTCTTTTTTGGTGGTTCGGGTTCTGTAGTTTCCACATCGGAGTGTTGCTCTTTTAAAACTTCTGAAAGCATGCTTCACACCCAGTACTGATCAGATTTTTAGAAGGCACTTCAGATTCTTAAATCTTGGGTCGAGAGCTGTAGCTATCTTTAGAAATCTCACCTTGGTACCTTCTTTGCATTTTGTCAAATTTGCAGTGAAAGTGTTCTTAAAACGAACAACGTGCTGGATCATTATCCAAGACTGCTATAACATGAAATATATGGCAGAAGGTGGGTAAAACACAGAGGCAGGAGACATACAGTTCTCCCCCAAGGAGTTCAGTCACAAATTTAATTAACACATTATTTTTTTTAACAAGCATCATCAGCATGGAAGCATGTCCTCTGGAATGGAGGCCAAAGCATAAAGGTGCATACGAATGCTTAGCATATCTGGCACGTAAATACCTTGCAATGCCAGCTACAACAGTGCATGCGAATGCCTGTTCTCGCTTTCAGGTGACATTGTATATAAGAAGTGGGCAGCATTATCTCCCGTAATTGTAAACAAACTTGTTTCTCTTAGCAATTGGCTGAACAAGAAGTAGAACTGAGTGGACTTGTAGGCTCTAAAATTTTACATTGCACTCAAAAACAAAACAGTTCTGTAACAAAAACAAATCTACATTTTTTTTTTGCACTTTCACGATGAAGAGATTGCGCTATGGTATTTGAGGTGAATTGAAAAATACTATTTCTCTTTTATCAATTTTACAGTGCAAATATTTGTCATAAAATAATATAAAGTGAGTACTGTACACCTTGTATTCTGTGTTGTAACTGAAATAAATATATTTAAACATGTAGAAAAACATCCAAAATATTGAATTAATTCCAATTGGTATTCTATTTTTTAACAGTGCGATTAAAACTACGATTAATTGCGATTCATTTTTTTAGTTAATCGCATGAGTTAACTGCGATTAATCAGCAGCCCTAGTATTTATCCATATACTTTATCATGATACAGTTTTTTAAATGATTTGCTGAAATACAAGTATACGTACCACCCTTTTTCTATTACTTAGTAAGTCTGTTATGTTTTACACAACTATATTAACAAACTCTTATTCTAGTGGTCATTAAACATTATCGTTCCAAACGTTCATATACTGACATACTCAAATATTTTTGATTGTGATAAATATCAATATGACAGACCAGTAATACCCAGCTCTTTCTTCCCACTCTTCTTACAGATACCATGTTTTCCCTCTCTCTCATTGAGTACTTATGGCTTCCATTAAGTATATGCTGTGAATATGTATTAAAAATAGTATATGCACAAAGACTAAGGGGGAGATTTGCAAAGGCACAAAGTGTAGTTTGATGCCCAGCCCCCATTGAGATTTAGTGAGAGTTGTGCTCCTCATTTCTATTTGTGTATTTGAAAATCTCTCCCGCCCCACCCCGGGGTTTTCAAAGTAATACTGAATTTATTTGAATAAGCATTAACTTGCATCAACACAGCTTGCTTATGCTAAGTATGAATACATACTGAATACACAGTATGAACTTTACTCTTCTCAGACAACTAGAGCAATTTTTTTTTGGGGGGGGGGGGGGGGAGATGGAACTTCCCCTAACTAGCAAGGAGGCTTCACGTATGGGCTGGTCTAGCATCTGCTGCAACCTCAGACAACTTGTGTGGGATTGGATGTGCAAATTGGGCAGCCTGCCATGAACAGCCTATTCCTCCAGGAGCAGCCATGCCGCCCCACTCGTTACGCCTTGTTGTGTGGCTCCACAGTGAGGTTTAGGATATCTAGAGAGGGTCTTGCATTACCCCCGTCCATGTATGTCACTAAGACTTGGTGCATTAAGACTATACTGGGTGTGAAAGAATCTTGGACTCCCATGTTGGAATCTATTGAATATATATTGGATATTGTAAACACTTAAAATAGTTACAGCTAACATTTGTTTCATATTATATAAACACTTGTGCATAGGGTTTTTTATTTGTTTTGTTTTTTAAGAGTATGTGACTCTTGGACTGATTATTTTTTCCACTGTTTAGATCCAACACTGCAGTCCTTCTAAAACAATAATGCAAGGATTAAATAACCTAGTTCAGTAGGTATGGTACAAAATAGAAACCTGAGCCCCTTTTATATGGTGCAAAGTTGATGCAGGGAGAGAAGACAGATTGTGTATGTATTGCCTCCTCTTCCGAAGTGTGTACTTCCTGAGCGATGGGGGAAAAATTAATTCATTGTGTTTATAACTTAAATCTTAATATACAGATACAAAACATAACGATTGGTGGAAAATACATAGATTTAAACTAGTGCTGTATCCCTCTCAGCGGTCAGGCTCTGTCTGCTGCCACCTTCCTTACCCCTGATGAATCATTTCTTACATTCCTTTACCAAGTAGTTGTCTTCAGGCAGAAACTTCCCATTTTGTTCTAGCTGAGAGGTAAAAAGTAACCAACACATATGGCAAAAAGTACATTGCAATTGTAATCTATTTCGGTTTATGTATTTGAATGTTTACAAAAAAATATTTCCCTACATTTAAAAAAATTGTTTTAACCCAGCAATGCCTCATTAAAGAAAGCTAAGACCAAACAAAAAAGGAGACAAGTGAATCTGAATTATTTGATATTACATCTTTACAAATTTATTAGTGAAACTAATAAGCTTTCCTTAATAGGGCCTTGTTTTATTTTCCAGATGATCACTGTAGCTACTGAAACAACTATTTTGAGATTCATCTGCACACAAGATCTCTGAATCATCTTTTTGATGTTGCCTGAGGAGCCTTCCTTAGCTGCCTTATGTTAAAGTGAACTGTGCTGTACCAGCAGAGTCATGTTTGTTGTAAGTATTGTTTTGCAGCTGTGCAGTGAGGTCTCTTAATGTGCAGTGCTATATTTCACTAATTAACGGATGATTATTGAACTATATCATTTCACATTACTTAACAAGTTCGTGTTCCTCTAGGATCACCACTTGTTTCACTCTACAACTACTCCTGCAGGTTCCTCAGACAATAGCATTAAAAATAGCACCTGATTTGTCACTTTTTCATGCAGTGTTATGTTTCTTAGTGGCTCCACTGGTCTCCTGGAAGTTAATATAAACAGCAGGTTGAAAGAATTACCTCTTCCAAATAGCGAAGTGGAGAAACTGAAGCAGTAAATAGCAAGAATGTTCTAGTTAGCTCTAGATATGCTAGCTAGTCATTAAAGATCAGAGAGGGCAGGCTAGAGCACTGAGGTCAGTAAAGGTTGGGAAAGTCGTTTCTCTTCTTTTCTCCTGTTTGTGGTGATGAGGGAGAAATTCTTCTCCTTCCTTTCTTTTTCCTTGTTTTCTCCTTGCAGACTGAACTCTTCTCTTCTCCCATACTAACCTCCCCCAACTTTTATCTTCCTTCTTACCATTAAGGTTCCCTAATAAGAAGCCTTACACTTCATTGTGGCTTCTCATAAGAACGGCCACACTGGATCAGACCAATGGTCCATCTACCCATATCCTGTCTTCCGACAATGGCCAATGCCAGGTGCCCTAGAAGGAATGAACAGAACAGGTAATCATCAAGTGATCCATCCCCTGTCACCCATTCCCAGCTTCTGGCAAACAGAGGCTAGGGACACCATCCCTACCCATCCTGGCTAATAGCCATGATGGACCTATCTTCTAGTTATTTATCTGGTTCTTTTTTGAACCCTGTTATAGTCTTGGCCTCCACAACATCCTTTGGCAAAGAGCTCCAAAGGTTGACTGTGTGTTGTGTGGAAAAAAAACTTACTTTTGTTTGTTTTAAACCTGCTGCCTATTAATTTCATTTGGTGGCCCCTAATTCTTGTGTTATGAGAAGGAGTAAATAACACTTCCTTATTTACTTTCTCCACACAGTCATGATTTTATAGACCTCTATCATTTCCCTCCTTAGTCATCTCTTTTCCAAGCTGAAAAGTCCAAGTCTTATTAATCTCTCCTCATACAGCAGCCATTCCACACCCTTAATCAGTCTTGTTGCCCTTTTCTGAACTTTTTCCAAGTCCAATATATCTTTTTTGAGATGGTGCCGACCACATCTGCATGCAGTATTCAAGGTGTGGGCATACCATGGATGTATATAGAGGCAATATGATATTTTCTGTCTTCATTATCTATTCCTTTCTTAATGGTTCCCAACATTCTGTTTTCTTTTTTGACTGCCGCTGCACATAGTTGTCTGAAAACATCCACTCTATCCACAATGACTCCAAGATATTTTCTTGAGTGGTAACAGCTAACTAAGACCCCACCATTTTATATGTATAGTTGGGATTATGTTTTCCAATGTGCATTACTTTGCATTTATCAACATGGAATTTCATCTGCCATTTTGTTGCCAAGTCACCCAGTTTTGAGAGATCCTTTTGTAGCTCTTTGCAGTCTGCCTGGGACTTATCTATCTTGAGTAGTTTTGTATCATCTGCACATTTTGCCACCTTACTGTTTACCTCTTTTTCCAGATCATTTATGAATATGTTGAATAGTACTGGTCCTAGTACAGACCCCTGGGGGACACCACTATTTACCTCTCTCCATTCTGAAAACTGATATTTATTCCTACCCTTTGTTTCCTATCTTTTAACAATTACCAATCCATGAGAGAACCTTCCCTCTTATCCCACGACTGCTTACTTTGCTTAAGAGCCTTTGGTGAGGGACCTTGTCAAAGGCTTTCTGAAAATCTAAATACACTATATCCACCGGATCCCCCTTGTCCACATGCTTGTTGACCGCCTCAAAGAATTCTAGTAGATCGGCGAGGCATGATTTCCCTTTACAAAAAACATGTTGACTATTCCTCAACAAATTTATGTTCATTTGTGTCTGACAATTTTGGTCTTCAATATAGTTTCAACCAGTTTCCCTGGTACTGAAGTCAGGCTTACTGGCCTGTAATTGCCAGGATCACCTCTGGAATCCTTTTTAAAAATTGGCATCACATTAGCTATCCTCCAGTCATTTGGTACAGAAGCTGATTTAAATGATAGGTTAAAGATGACAGTTAGTAGTCCTGCATATCTCCCCATCCATTTCAAGCAATCCTTTTATTCATATTCCTATGAACTCATTAATTCCACACTCTACCTCTTTGATTCCTGCTCCATTTACAGTACTTCTCACTCATTTTGTTTATCTCTGTGCTCTTGCTGTGACTCTCTAGCTAGAGGTTGCATTTTTACTTGCCACCCTTTGCACTGGGAGCTTTCTTCTTCTGTGAACTGTTTCCTCTTTAAAACTGGTCTACATCTCCTCCCTAGCTCATGAACTGACTCTCTTGGTAAACTAATTTTGTACTAACATGGAAACAAAATGTATTCTAAGCTACATCAATCTAAACTGTATAGAAATTGAAACAACATCTTCTTTATAAAAGGATTATTTTGCAATCTCACTCTTCCCCACCTCCAGAAAAAAAGTTCAAGTAAAAGGCAGTACTAAAATAGATAGATAGATATAGATAAAGAAGCCCACTATTTTTAGAGGCTCATACTGTGTGTCTGCAGTGGGTAATCTTAATAAAACTGAGACAATTGAATAACAATTGAATTGTTCCTGATCTGGAGGTTCACATTTTTTTTAATTATAAAAACGTAAGTCTTTAGAATAATTTTTCTTAGCTTCTAGAGTACTCATTGCCTTGGCAAGCAATGTGATACAAAATAAAAATAAGCAATACAATGCTAATGACACCTTTAAATACTATTGCCCACAAAAACTATATTAAAAGAATATTATTTAGGTTGCAAAGTCAAGTACTCAAAAGCTGGGAAATGCCAGATATATGGTTGCCTCTGCAGCTTTAGTTCTGACCCCCCCATTACATAATAGTATAATGCATATACCTGGGGTGGGGGGCAGAATTAAGGTTTTTGAGGCAAAACTAGGAAATGCCAGTTTTTTTTAGTAATTGACGTTTTGTATGTAATTGCCTTGAACTTCTTAAGAAAAAGGGTGAAAAACAAATTTTATCATGTGGTTAAGTAACAAAATGGATAATATAAAATGTTCCCCAGCCTAAAGATAGGGGATCTGGTGGCAACCCCTATAATAACCCAGATTTGCCCAAAATCTGCACTGGAAAATTGCAGCCCATTATCACTAAAGACTTAATCTGGAATTCCATGTCTGGAGAAGATTCCCTTCATGCTGGCTATCACAGACTTACTATTAGTACTGTGCAGTGTGCAAATATCTGGATACAGAGAATAATGATCTGTGACTATTAAATAATCCTTTGATTGCCAGGTAAATAAGTCAGTGCCTACCTTCTGATAAGGCCTTCGTGGAACTGAATGTGCTTGACTTCTCTGCATTTCGGATCTTCAGCATTTTGCAAAATGATTATTTTCCCCACATTTGTGAAGTTTTCCAAAGGCAACACACTGGGTTCATGCTGTGATCCATACCTTCCCCAAGGCCGCCTGTACCCACCCAGCAGTGGTTTTTCATAGCAAGTGGTTCCACTCTTTGATTTGACCTATTCTGGCTATATTCTTTAGTACTCAGTACATGGATAACCCCTTCAGCCCTTTGGCTTGTGCTTTCACAGTTTCTGCTGCCCTGCATGTTTGGAGAGCTTTTTCTAAAGTTTTAACACATTGTCTTTAATGCCACAAATGTTTCTGTCTCTGTCAGATCATTAAAGTTACAGGTTTTACTGAGTTTCCTTAATTCTGTGATATATCACTCTGTCTATGGTGTCATCAGTTTTTTGCATGCATGTAAAAAATTCTCTCAAAGGTTTCATTTGTTTTTCGAGTGCAATGTTCCTCAAATTTAATCAGTATTTTGTTTAACTTCACTCTTTCACCTTCTTCAGACTTAAAGTTGTTATAAATATCCAATGCTTCCTCCACAGCAACATGCAAAAAGATAGATGATTTCATGTTATCACTTCTCTCTTCTCCCCTCTTCCCCCCCCCCCCCCCCCCGCCTCTATGGCCACTAAATACAATTCAAATCTCTGAATTTTTTCCAGTTCTCTGCAGCATTGCCTGACATTTGCAGACTGGAAGAAGGTTGCAACACATACATTTTTGGCTTTCTCTGTTCTTTTTAAGCTAGTCAAGCTACTATTGTACTCGCCAAATACATGCAAAAGCTTCTGTGCTTAGTGCTCCACGTGCTTCTCTGGTGCCCCCCTTTGTCTCTGCTTTCCATTGCAAACACAGGAGTTAACTTCAAGATGACTGCAGTCAGGGCCGGCTCCAGGCACCAGCTGAGCAAGCTGGTGCTTGGGGCGGCAGATTGTTGGAGGCGGCATTCTGCCCAATCCTAGGGCGGCACGGCTGCTTTTTTTTTTTTTTTTTTTTTTTTTTGCTTGGGGCGGCCAAAAAGGCAGAGCTGGCCCTGACTGCAGTTTCCTTCTCATTTGGCTGTTCTGACAACATGTAACAATCATGGGGTTCATTAAACAAACCAAATGCACGAGAAAGGAATAAAACTTTTATTAAAACAAACTGGAGAGCTTCTGTGGTGAACTGCTGCACACAGCCATCTGGTGTGTCCCCCGCCCCGCACCTCCAAAGCACATCTCCAAATTCCTATGTACATAGTACTGTTCCTTATGAAAGAATGTCTCTAAATTACAATATTCTACAAACATCTCTCTGCACTAACAAGATCACCTGGAATGCTCTTAGATAGCTCTGGCTGGGTACAAAGTGGGACACTCTCAAGTTGCTGGGTTCCAGACTACTCAGACCTTTAAAGATGGTCACCAATACCTCGGATTGACACCAAGAGGTTGACAGTAACCTGTTAGCTGTTTAATGGTCCATCAGACTTAGAATACAGACAGCTGACTTTTGTTCTTTCGGAAGCTTCTTTCAGTGGCACCATTCTGTTCGGGTTTGATGCTGTAACCAATTACTATTATGCTAAATGACCTGGGACTTGCCTACTTGAGAGACTGCCTCTCTGTGCGATACTGCCAAAGATGTAGTCAGTGGAGGCACTTGAGATCAAGTACCCATAACATAAAAGAATGGTTAGTGTAGCATTCCCATTGTGGGTTCCTTGGCTTTGCAGCTCACTCTCCCTGCCTCCTTTTGGTTAGAAATATCTCTAATTTGTTCTTCAAGGCATCCTGGGAGTTTCTGATACAGGCAGGTGGCAAGGGATATGGGTTAAGGTATCAGATTTTGTTTGGAGACTGCTGTTTTTGTAAACAAATGAAGCTGATTGGGATAGGGATTACACAAATTCTACAAGATTAAATAATGGCAGAGTGCATGGACCTGGGATGGGCCCTCTTAAATATTTATCTTTATAAATTGAAAATAAATAAATAAATTTGACTTGAAATCACTTTACTGGAATATGTTAAGCAGAGGTCCATGTCTGTGCATAATAAGGCCTACTTCCTAAAGGCAATGTCCTGCACATGCTTCAGCATGTTCAATGCTTTTGTTCAATGTATTGCTATGCCAATAACTGCTGCAAAATAGTAAAGCTTTAAACCTAAAGACATCAACTTCTAAAAACCCTTCCTCTGCCTTCAAAATTCAAATAAACTCCCCTAATCGCTGACAACGTATTTTTCAAAATAGTGGCCAAAAAGACGTGAAACGAGGCCTCAATATTGCCAGATAGTATTGTAAAGCATTTTGGAGAAAGATAATCTTGTTTTGCATATCTAAAAGCAGGTTGTAAAACTGCTGAGATTATACAATTTATCATGGAAATTCTAAGAGAATTTAAATATTGTTAAGTACAATATCAGCATATACTTAAGGTTGTAATCTTTCTTTGCCTATAATACCAAACTTCTTTTTTCTCAAATGGCTGTCTTATTTTTTTTCCCTTCTGGTTACAAGGATTCTCAATCACTGCCACACTTGCAGATACAGACTAATTTATATCTTCCTTGCAAACTCAAACCAGAAGAAGGAGCTAATTTCTGGAAGAACTGGGCACAAATGAAAAATGAGGCTGTATGGAAAGATGCTGGAAAAAACCCTCAGGGATTTGGAAGTATGACTTTTAATTTATTTTTCATTGTTCACTGAAAAAAAGAGATGTCCTTATATGGCATCTAAAGATTCAGGGCCTGATTTTTGTTCAATAGTATCTTTCTCCCCAAGTCGTCCCATTGAAATCCATGGTTAAGGGTTGCAAAATTAGGCTATTCATTATAAAATAAGGCTCTGTGTAAATCACAGTTTCACAGACTGCACAGAAATGGTGAGATTAGCCCAATACTGTGACTTTTGCAACTGTGGGGAGGCGGACGAAGGCATCTCGGTTTCTGCCTCCCCTCTGTTGGAAAAATCAGAGTGTTGGGCTGATACAGCTGCTGCAGTTGGAGGTTGAGATGTCTCATCATGTGGTGCTAGCTGGTGGCCCAGCTCTCGCCCAGCCTGCCACTGCTACTTCCTGTCCGGCCAGCAGAGAGACAGGGAAGGTACTGACAATGCATGGGGATTAGGAGACCCTGGCCTAGCCTAGCCCACTCCACAGCAGTCCACGGCAGGCTGAGGGGAGATACTGCAGGCGCTGAGAGCGATTTTCTGCTTGGAGTACAAGCGTGTGTGAGGGAGGCCAGAGCTGGAATGGATGGATGGCGCCTTGTGGTGACACACACCCTGCTCCAGGGGCCTGCCATGCCCACTCTAGGGAGTGGGACTGGCCTGCCACTTACCTGCCCTCCCCAGGATGGGATCAGCCCACTTAACTCCCCATAAGCAGCCTCTGCCTCAGCTGGGAGGTGGAAGCTGGGATGCCTGCTTGGAAAAATTGCAGCAGTTCAGCTGGGGAGGCAACTCTGCAACCGTGCATATTCTGGTATTTCGTGAAATTCCAACACTTACCCCTGAAGCTGTTGTGATTCAATACAAAATACAATGCAGTTTACACAGAGCCTTAGTTGTAAACTGCTCATTCAGAATATTTCAACCTATAGCAGTTTCCAGAAACAGTACCAGAGCTTTTTTCTAGGAGTGTACTTGGTTATATAGTGGTTTGTCACTTATAAAAAACCCCAAACTTCTCAGCATTAAAAAAACATGCAAGATTTCCTCTTCATTGAAATCACACATTTATTAGAGAGAAGAAAGGTTTATGCTAACTTGACAAATAACAGGAGAAAATTAACCTGGCTTAAATATGCTCTTTTCATATTATAGGAAGAAAACCAATGACTTTTAGGGAAGATGTCCTTTCAGTGCCAATAGCAGAACTGAATTATGGGCTGTGCCTAATGACCAAAGAAGCTAGAAAGGAAGATGGTTCCTCTTATGACGCAGACATGTTGTATTATTTATTTCTTTGTATTCAAAAGGTAAACATAAAATACTGTTGGACTCCTACTATACACAGAGAATTAGATCTTACATGAAAAGTGCCGTTTTCCCCTTCAGGAGGTAACCCATGAGAGAGAGAGAGTTGCCAAAGAAAATCTGAGAGCTGATTGTAGCTACTCATGCTGAGTTGAAAAAGCATATATTTCCTTTCCTGAAACAGTGTCACTAATGCAGAATGTAATGTGTTCTGTGCAATCCCATAAAATAATTTGTTAAAATATAGAATTAAACAGTGGAAGCTTTTAGTTTTGAACCTAAGGGTGGTGGGGGCTGGAATTAGAGGGGTTCGGGGAGGGGCACAATTGGGGCTTTTTGAGGCATAATATTCCTCAATACTCCGCATACTAAAGCTTTCATGATAAGAGATCCAAAATAGTTTTTTTTGGGGGGGGAATACCCACAGCTTGTTGTTTAGTCCATCCTTCAAGATGTGTTGCTAAGGGAACTTAGTGTGGAGCAGGAGTTAGCCTATAAAATAAATAGAGCATAGGTGCAGGTAGTGTTAACAGGAATCAGCTGAACTGTTAGAATATAGGTATTAATTTTGTTAGTGTAGACCAGGCCAGTGATAGTAAATTTGAACCCTCTTCCAATAAGTCTTAAATACCTGTATTGCTGATACCTGATCAATAGGACTAATGAGCTTTATATTCTTGAAGTGTTTCTGAATTCACTGTGTTCTTGCAAAACTCACTTTCCAGTTTATTCTTGTTCAGACGGCTAAAGTCTAAATGAAGTAAGTTGATGTATGCATGTCACAGGCATTACTGAGACAGGCTATTTGGGTGGAAGAGAGACTTGTTTCATTCCCCCTCCCCCCCCCCCCCCCCCGTAATAATTTAAATAGAACAAACTTAAAATCCAGTTTTTAAAAATGTACTAGTTTAGGGAAATTGCTCTCTCATGCAAGAGTCAGTGGAACTTTGTCAGTGATTCATTTAAAACATGGGATTATTATTTTTTTTACAATGAATCATTTAAATTCCAACATGCTAGGCCACTCCATTAGGGAAAATGTTAGTGTGAAATGATGAAGACTAACTGATGTTCCTGTTCTTCTGTACTGAGTGAGTTATGTTTTTGTAGAGTTTACATTCTGAGCCATTTTATGGTTGAGACATTCAGAGGTTAACTAACTTCGTTATAAAATGAGGTCTAGTAAAACAGAGCTTTCATTTCAGTTATTATCCTACCCACATCCCTTTCTTTTTTTATTCATAGTATATGTTTGACAATGACAGAATTGACAACATATTTGCTGATCTTTATTATGTGAAGTTTTTGGAAAGACTTCATGGAGTGATGAAGGGATGGTGTCCAAAAGTGAGCCCCTCTGGTAAGTGGATAAATATTGGAGGGAAAATGAAGTCTGTACTTGACTAGTATGTTCTGAAATGAATTTATTTGTATCAATATTTGTTTTCCAGGGTATATTCTGTCTAGCTGTATCATGGAGGAAATGTTATGGGATTGCAAACAACTTGGAGCACATTCTCCTGCTACTCTCCTGTTCACACTGATGTATTTCAACACTAAGTAAGAATGTTTTATATAAAAGTCTTTCATGTCTGAGTCCATGTAGCCTACCAAATGGCTTAGTTTTTGTAACTTGCTGAAAAAGGTTTCCCAATCTCCTCCTGTCCCCTGCATACCAAACAAATGAATTGGTAAATATACTTTAATGCTTGCCAAAACCTTACTATTTGTGTTTTGCTCAAATTCTCATTCTCTTGATGTTTAGTGCACATGGTGAACTGACAGGTGGGGAGTGGATAGTACATGTTAGAAGTAGTCGTTAGATTTATTTTCCCTCATTACTCATATCTAATTTTTCATAAGCTAAGTACTGAAAGACAAACCTCTTATCATACTTCTATAATTCATTTTCTCTTTTTTTATACTTTTCTTTACAACAGAACTATCATGTTGGTTATTTTCACAACCACAAACAATATTCATGTAAAAACCACTGTAGACTCATTACTGAGTCTTATAAGATACAATCCCTGTCTGCTGCTTATGTAAATTCTTAATAACTTGGTATTATTTCTTTTCTTGTGCTGTCAGTTTCTGAACATCCATTAATATTGTTTCCAATGAAAGCCCCATTTTAAATGCCAAGCAAACTATGTATACATTGCAAATAAAACACAGTTGGAAGGTAATATATTATTCATTAGTGCAGGGGTCTGAAACCTTCGGCACACAGCCCATCAGGTAATCCGCTGGCGGGCTGCAAGACGTTTTGTTTACATTGACCATCCGCAGGCACGGCCCCCCGTAGCTCCCAGTGGCCACCGTTCGCCGTTCCCGGCCAATGGGAGCCGCAGGAAGCGGCAGGCTGCAGGTACATGCTGACTGCTGCTTCCTGAAGCTCCCATTGGCTGGGAACGGCGAACCGCAGCCACTGGGAGCTGTGGGGGGCCGTGCCTGCGGACAGTCAACATCCGCAAAATGTCTCGTGGCCCGCCAGCAGATTACTCTGCATTAGTGGGTACTATTACACTTCCCTCCCTCCTCTTCCCCTCCCCCCCACCTAATTGTATAATTTAGAATTTTAATTTACTTAATTACATTGGTATTGAGTTGTTCAGCTCAAATTGGAATTTAACTTTCTAAAAACAGGTTGGAATCAAGAAATCCTATAATACATGTTGACTTATTCTTCCTTTGTATAAATAGATTCTTTCTCTGTATAAAACTAAATATTCTGAAGTTATTTATAAGATAGACCTAAATCAATGATTCTTCTTGACCACACGCTATTTGTGCTTAATTATATTACAAGACGATCTTTGACTCTTCTGAGGATGTGCGTTGACAAAAGCATTAAGATAAACATTTACTAAAGTTTTAAAGTAACTGTTTCAAATCATGTTGGTCTGAATTTGACTTCCCTTTAAAATTATCTGGTAAATAATATCCTCTCTTTTAAAATATTTGGTAGTGCCTTTACTTTTTAATAAAAAAAAAAATCATCACTGTTCTGTGCAAGGCAAGTTTTTTTGTATTTTTCCTCTGCTGCAGTTAACAAAGAAATACCATTCCTACTTTTTTTTTCTGCACCAGAATCAACAAAAACACAAAGCAATATTGACATTAATTACAAGATGTGTCCAAATATTAGGGGGTATAGAGACTTAAATGTTTTGCCAAAAAACAAACTTTTATACACGTTTACCCCGATATAACACGAATTTGGATATCACGCGGTAAAGCAGTGCTCCGGGGGAGCGGGGCTGTGCACTTCAGTGGATCAAAGCAAGTTCGATATAACGCGATTTCACCTATAACGCGGTAAGATTTTTTGGCTCCCGAGGACAGCGTTATATCGAGGTAGAGGTGTATAAACTTTATTTTGCAATCTTACAAAAGATAGCATCACTCTTTTTATAGTTGAAATGAATTTTGGTGTGTAATGATTTTAAACAGATTGGAATGAAATAACATCAGAATAGGATATGCATTCCTACGCACTTTGATCTGTCATTAAGCTAAAAATTAAGGTCCCAGTTCTTCAAAGCACTTAAGTACCGATGCAAAGTCCAATGAAGTAAATGGAAAGACTCCCCTTGAGTTCTGTTGGCTTTGGATTATGGTTTTAACCATGTGCTTAGCTTCAAGCACATACTTAGATGATTTGTTGAATAAGAACTGGAGGGTATGTCTACACAGGGATTAAAGACCTGGTTAGACTAGGTCAGTTGACTCGGGCTCATGGACTCAGGCTGTGGAGCTAAAAATCGCTGTGTAGATGTTCAGTCTCAAGCTGGACCTCCAGTCCTGGGACCATCCCCTTCGCAGGGTCCCAGAACTCAGGCTCCAGCCCAAGCCCCAACATCTACACTGTGATATTTTCAGCCCTGGTGCCCAATTCAGCTGATGTGGTCCAGCTGTAAGTGTTGTATCCCTATGTAGACGTACACTAAGAGCCTTTAACTACCCAAAAGTGTACCAATATTTTAACCTTCCTCCCCTTCCCCAAACAAAAAAAGTTAGAAGCATTCAGAATGGGTTTATTTTGAAAGATTATTCTATTTACTATGCCATAATAAATAGCTCTCAGATGGAGAATCTGATTTTGGGTTGTTAAAATTATTTTTTAGTCTGTCTTCCTGTTTCTCTTTCTTGTTGATTTGTGTTCCTTTTATTTATGGTGGTGGAAGGCAGAACTGATTATTTGCTATTAAAGATTCTTTATAATGTTGTTTAAGACTCCTTGATAACCAAATTAGGAGTATACTACAAGCGGAGTAAGATCTCAAACAACCCTTGTTTTCACTAAAGTCCCAATTCAGCAAAAACCTCAGTGACACTACTCACAATGTGTAAAATTCAGCATGTGCGTAAGTCTTTGCAGGATTAAGTAATGTTTTCTAATATAGTATCGGATCCCGCAAATACTCACTTTGCTGGGACTATTCATGTGAGTAAAGTTACTTCCAGAATCAAGTCCATAGATTAACGTCCAAAAGGAAACACCTGTATAGTGAGGTCTTAAAGAATGTTTCAGCTCTCTGCCCTCATTTCTGATTTTGGCACAATGCAGAAGGGACCTTTCTGAAATTTGATGTGGGGTCTAGATGAGCTCAAATAATTAGTTGAAGTCAGAATGTGACTTTGAACAGGTAGGATTATATTCTGAATTCTTGCTGTGCCATAAAACAGTAATATTGAATCCAATTACTCTGGGGTTACACAAGTATAACAGGTCAGAATTTGGTCCACAGTCCAAAGCTATACTTTTTATCGAGAATCTGGAAAGCCTTTAAAAAATATTTCTACTCAATTTTTTTTTAAGTACTCCCTGCCCAGTTTGCCATCTCTCTCCCCAAAACTGAGTTATAATTGTTTTTCTCTTGTATGTGAGTAGGTATTTCATATTGAAAACTGTGGAGCAGCATGCACAGCTAGCCTTTTCCAAAATACTGAAGCAGACCAGGAAAAATACAGGCATCGGAAAGGACAAATGTTCTATAATACGATTCCTGAGGCTTTATGGACAGATTCTTGGAGGACGAAAAGGTTTGAACTCATTAGACTAGGATAATAACCTTTAAAATGATCGTGTGCCATTGTTTGCCACTAAGATTGTGAAGGACATGACAAAAAAAAGCCGCCTTGGCAATTTGTTTGGAATCTGAGCACTGCTGTTAGTGTACATATATGCTTAGACTCTGTTCCAGCAGAGATAACTGTGTAGGTGAACCCCTCCTACTGTGCATAGCCCCATTTAAGTCCGTGGGGTTCTTTAGGGAAGCAGGGGTTTGCCTGTGCAGAGTCAGTCTCAGGCCTGGAGCTTTAGATTGTATTCCCCACTCCTAGTGATGCACATCTAAGTTGGGACCCTCAAATGCACTCGGCATTGGCCTAACTCTGCACCCACTGAAATCAATTAGAGCAAAGGTAGGCCAGCACTAAGTACAGGGTATTCTTAAAAATTCCAACTTTCATGTTTTTGGCAATTTTTTCTAACTTTTATTAAAGCTGTCTCCCTATTTCCTTTCTCTTCTCTCCTTCCATGTTTGTGTTTCTTTTTGCATCTTTTCTACATCTGATTCTTTTAGAAACCCAGACATAGGATTTGTTTCACAGGGAGCATTACGCTATGTATATTTTAGATCAGTTACTCTCAAAATGCTTGGGCCATTTCCTTGCTCCCTGAACCCCTCCTAATTTACAAACATACGCACATACCTGTGCCTTGGTGGAGCATATCTGCTCTCTTTAGAGTGTGTGTTTCTCTCCTTAAAGCTATAACCTGTCCTCAACCTGTGTGCGGAGTTCACATTGACGTTCCATAGGGGAGAGGATTTTTGTCTTCAGCATACTGGCAGGCTATTGTCCTAGCCATTTTCCAAAATGGTTGCGTGTCATGGAACTAGCCTATCTGGAAGTTTAACAAACTACAACTCATTCTGTGCTCTGAACTGTCAAGTGATTGGTTTCATTCTCCAGTTACTACAGATCTACCTTACGTACATACATAATGGTTCAGTATCTTCTCTACAGCCATAAGGCATAGGCTGCTTAAAGAAATAGCATCAGACGTATATGCTCAAATGAAATCCCTGCCCCCACCCCCGAGAGGACTGTGCATGCACAGATGAACTCTTGCGGTGATTCCTAAATTATAGAATGAGAGGGTACATTCAGACTCTACAAGAGCATTAAACAGTGGTTGCTATAACTTTTTTTCTGAATAGAGTTGGTCTCCAGAAAGGCTAGATGAATATTTTATTCTTTTGGGTCACTTCTGCAAGTATTGAACAGCGTGGCATTCCATAACACTTTCTTTATGCTGCAAAAGTTTGAGGCACCCTCTTATATGCTTTGAGAATAACTTGCACAGCTTCCCTATGTTACCATGTGATCTTGGCATTTCTTTCAGGTTGCTTGATGGTCACTTAGAATCATAGTCTATCAGGGATGGAAATGGAAGGGACCTCAGGAGGTCATCTAGTCCAACCCCCTGGCTCAAAGCAGGACCAATCCCCAGACAGATTTTTGCCCCAGATCCCTAAGTGGCCCCCTCAAGGATTGAACTCCCAACCCTGGGTTTAGCAGGCCAATGCTCAAACCACTGAGCTGCCTCCTGGCTTGTCTTAAATTGAGGCAGGGACCCATATTTTTTTGTTTGCCTGGGGCAGCAATGCTGCTTGAGGCCTACTTTAATATAAACCAGTATGCATCCCGTCTACTACAGTAAAGAATGCTGACCACTTAAGTTTAAGCACTTCGAGTTCTTAATGAAAATGAGTTTGAGTAGTAGGGTTGCAGCTATTCCTAAAGTGCTGAATGGAGGCCATGACTTGGTTTCCAGAGGGTCTAAAGTAACTTTTTTTTTTTAAATATAGTTTACAAATAAATAGGATTTCATCCAAGAAAATCGTATAGGATTTACTTAGAAGAATGGAGGATTTGGAGTCCTTAGAAAGGCTGACAGTATTGCCTCTTCTCTTTCTCCCCCTCATCTCCTTTCCCCTTCTGCCACTTTGGGGAATGACACTTTCTCTACTTATCCAGTGGAAGCTAAACACTACCCACCAAGACGTGTAACAGAATTTTTACCTGTTTACAAATCAGTCCCTTCCACAATGCCCAGGCATTCACTACGCATCAGTCCTATTGATCCAGCTCCTGGAGCCATTGAGCTGATTGCAAGGGAAAATTCCTCTCTCTTATACACTTTGTGTGTGCGTGCGCGCGCAAAGCATTTTAAAATGATTCCTAGCCCAAAAAGCATATGCAAGTTTCAGCCAAGGAAGAGGGGCAGCACCTGTGGCATTTTGGGGGCGGCAGGTCCCTCACTCCCTCTAGGAGCGAAAGACCTGCAGCTGAACTGCTGCCGCCGATCGCAGCTTTTTTTTTTTTTTTTTTTTTGCTTGGGGCGACAGAAATGCTGGAGCCGGCCCTGCGCCGAAGGCACCGGCAGCTGATTGAGCTGCCGCCGAAGTCCCGGCACTGTTGTCTTCAGCAGCTCAATTGTTGCCACTGTCTTCGGCGGCATTTTGGCGGATGGTCCTTCCTCCGTGGCAGTGATTGAGCTGCCGCCGAAGACAGTGGCGGGACTTTGGCGGCAGCTCCTTCGACTGGGGCCCCGCGGTGCCTAAAGCCGGCCCTGCTGCTTTAGACTGGATCTGCAAAACCTATGATGGGGTTCTGCAGACACAAGGAATGAAATCCTAGCCCCATTGAAATCAATAGGACTTTTGTCGTTGACGTCACTGAGGTCAGGATTTCATCTCATATATTCAGAAAACTCATCACTGGTAAATAACTTTTTACGTGAACTGTTTGTTTTTATTAGGTTAAATCCTTATATTTTAGGTCAGCCATACAACTTTCCGTATACCTTTTTATAGCTACATGTTTTTAGCTGCCACTGTCTGCAGGAAGTACTTTCCTGTTGCATGAGCTTCACTCTCTGTTTCCTATGATACAATTGTGTATGCTAATGATCAGTATGGCTAACATTTATCTGCTAGTACAACATACCAGATTGGTTTTATTTTCCTAAGCTGTAAGTCATTTATCCACAGACTAGGTCAGACACTGGCAAGAGCAGTAAGTTTCTCTATACTACAATAGTGGCGTGCCTGTTGTTGAAATATTCAGCTGCTATAAAAACACTTTATTTAAAGGAGCCACATTGAAATAAGACTGTTTAAAATAGTACACCTCTACCTTGATATAACGCTGTCCTCGGGAGCCAAAAAATCTTACCGCTTTATAGGTGAAACCGCGTTGTATTGAACTTGCTTTGATCCACTGGAGTGCGCAGCCCTGCCCCCCCCCCCCCCCCCCCCGGAGCACTGCTTTACCGCGTTATATCCGAATTCGTGTTATATTGGGTCGCGTTATATCGGGGTAGAGGTGTACTATTGATCAAAAACTTTCATCTGTAAAAATACTTTATTGAAACTAAATGCTGTGTTGTGAACTCACTGCACACTATTTGCCTCTTTTTTGATTTGCAGATGAGACTTATGTGGAACAACCTGAAAACCCAGACAACCCTTTGCAGTGCCCCATAAAATTGTATGATTTCTATTGCTTTAAATGGTAAGGCTCTAAGGACTTATTTTCTACACTAGTTTTAAACATTTGATGGCTTTCAACAACGTTTCATCCAACTAGCTAAACAACTTTAGCAATTCACAGGGAAAGATTTTTCTCTTCTATAATGATTGACTTCCCTCATTTAATACTTGGGCTTCACACCACAAACACCTATTCCAGTCTGAGTTTGGCAAGAGTGGATCACTGCTAATTCAAAGA
Source organism: Malaclemys terrapin pileata (assembly GCF_027887155.1). Taxonomy (NCBI): domain Eukaryota; kingdom Metazoa; phylum Chordata; order Testudines; family Emydidae; genus Malaclemys; species Malaclemys terrapin. The sequence goes on along the minus strand of NC_071505.1, from coordinate 38,301,123 downwards.
GGAATGCCTAAAGCTAGCAACTTATGTGTGGGAGCAAATATATCTTATTACGTAATAAAGAAGAAAGTCAATGCTAATTTTACTATTAAAAGGAGTATAACTAAGTAGTGTGTTGCTTGGTATAATTTAAACTTTCCTTATAGCCCCCAAGGTGTCAAAGGGCCAAGTGATACCTTCTATCTGGTCCCTGAACCAGTCGTGGCACCAAACAGTCCTATCTGGTACTCTGCTCAGCCTGTGAAAGTGGATGTGATGGAGCAGATGTTGACCAGAATTCTGATGGTCAAGGAGGTCCAAGAAGCACATGCGAAGACCCATATATCCGCATAGCAACAAGGACAAATGGATAAGTTACAACATTGCTCATATTACAAAGTTGTAAATACAATATTTTTTTTCATAAGGCACGGAAGACTGTCTGTAGCTAACACTTTCTTTTTACTAGAAGATGACTGAATGCTATGAGTAAATAGCCTTTAACAGTACCAATTTGCTAAATTCCAGAAAGTGGATTTCCTATTTTGTTCATATTTGTCTAATTTATACTAGCACTTAGAGGGACAGATGTGGTTCTAGTACTAATACTGTGAAATACCAGCTAAATCAGAGTCCCAAAAGTGTCATTTTGATTAATTTATAAGTACATAGCTCCTTAAACTGAATTGACAGTGGGAAGTGTATACAAATTCAGTTTTTATCATAGTCCTCAATGGAAATAGCGGTTACTGAATAATATTCTTACATTGTGACTTACTAATAGTGCAATGCAGGCATAATTTTTTCTATAAAACAAGAGTGACTTAAATTTTTTTTCCTCGTTAAAAGGATGCTTCCATGACTAGTCTATTTGCAAAGGACAGACTTTGGAGAACTAGTACTTTGAGAGGAGTAGGAAATCTAACAGCCTTAAATGCCTTGTGGCTAATATTTGTATAAGGTTGGACAGATTACATTAAAACATTAACTTTAGTTAGCAGGGAAAGAATTTACTTCACTTTCAAAAGCTGGGGCAATAAAGACACCAGAAGCTCTGAGACTGTTCCTATTTCTAGGTTGTGAATATGTGCATCGATACATTTCTCACTACATCCTTGACGCTTTATTGGAATCAACTGTGTATGTACAGAAGGCTTGCATAACACAGATCTATACAAATTTACCTCAGTTCAGTAATCTAGTGCCTTACCACAACCCAGCCACTTAAACATTGTAGCAGTGGCTGTAAAGTATCTTGTTGATGTAAGTTCACCTTTTCCAGGGACATTTTGTATATTTTTCACATAATACTGTATAGATCACCAGTAAGAAAAATGGAGTTTGTTGGTGGAAGTATTATAGATTATGCTATGTTATATTATTTACAAACTCAATACTAATTGTCTTGAAAATAAACTTTGCTTTTGATAGTGTTGTCAAAATTACATTTAAACATGAAGCTGAAACAAATGAAGTGACCCACTGGTTTTGAATAGTTCACTAAAACCAGACTTGGCCCATATTGTGCATAAACAATAAATGGGTTAAGATCACATCTCTTCAAATGCTTATTAATTGAAAAAGAATGCTGCTGTTTTATATTTGTATACCATGAGTGGAGGCAGTAGTTTTTGATCCAAGATGGGAGATGTTACTATTGACAATGACATATCTAGTGCAGTACATGACCCCTAGTGCCAACATGGCTGGTTTAAAATTAAATAGGGATGGCATCTGATCTGGTTTATACCAGTTTATGCACGTTCGTTCTCTCTCTCTACATATACACACATACCATCTACTGTAAATATCCAGAAACATTTAAATGAATGTGTTGCAAATTGCCATTCTGAACATATTTTTCTCTCCCATCTCTACTATGAAGAGCGAAGGTGAAATGGGTAAAACCTAGTAAATAATCCAGCCCATCTCTGGTAATAGAGGCTTGTTCCTAAAGATGTCTCCAAACTCATGTTCAATTGCAAATGATGGGGCTTCTTCCTCTCAAGAATAGCCTCCCTTGTGAAGTGATGAAGCTTTTCCCGCTCAGCTTAAATTTTCTTTCCTAATTTTTTCACTGTTCCTTGTTATGCTTTCAGAATTCCATCCTAAATTACATTCTTCAAAGAGTCAGACATCTCTCCCTTTAGTCATTTTAGTTAAACTGTCAATCAATCCTTCCATCTCCTTTGGAACTGTTTTTTCTCAGCTACCTCTAGTTTGTCAAATTGTACTGTGATGCCCAGAGCATCGTAAATGCGGTTGTCAAGAGCAAGCAACCGTGATTAGTTTTTGCTGAGGTGAATAGGTCAATAGATGCTTTGTAACTGGAATCAAACTAGTATAGTAAAGACATATCAATAACTTTTGACAGAGATAGAATAAGTCTTAAATCCAGTAATTGTAAAGGGATTGGGTCCTGGTTGTTGCAACTACTTGCATGACCTCCCACTGCTTGTTCTTACCAAAGGATTTTAATGATGTTAAGGTTGAGCTAAGGCACTTTACACAGCATTTAGAATATGGGATCAGCAACCTCACTGGAAGACTGAATGCTGCTACTGTGGCTATAAAAAGCATCATCTATACTATCTTCAAATCATTCATAGGGAGTATATGCATATTGTAAACATAAACAGAGTAGGAAGAGAGCCTTAGAATTCATCCACTCATTTCTGACAAACAATTAACCTACAATGTCCACGCCCATCTTGACTGCTAAGACACCAGCACAGGAACAGACAGATGCAACGGGTCTATGTTTGAAGTGCATCTTATGTTACTAAGTTTATTATGCAATCAAAATTAGCCCAGCTGATTAATTTAGACATATGAACTATTGTAGATACACTTTCACTTCCAAAGGATACCCAGAGAAAGATAAAAGTGCTGTAGATGATGTTGTAGATTTTACAGCTGCAGATAATGTGAAAGCGAAGCTTATTTAGTCTTTCAAGGAGAAGTTAGATTTTAATTGAGGTTAGGATGTCTAGAGTATGTAACTGAGCCTCCATTCTTAAAAGATCCATCGCACTTTGAATGAGCCTTTATCGTGTTAGTGGTAGACATGATTCAGCTATATGAAAGGAAGTTCACGGCCCAAGTAAACAACCTATCCAGTTAGTATTTGTCACAGTTAAGATAGTGGCATAACTTGGTTACAAACAAGCAGCTCTGGTACAGATGCTACAGTATGTTACAGCAAAGCAGCAGCTCTGCTTTAGTTAAGGCGGGGAAGCCCTTTCTGTTTAAAGGTTGGCTCTTAGTGCTCTAAAAGCCCCATGTTTACTTGAATTGCCTTGAAATTTGGTATGCCTCATGAGGATGGTGGGTAGAATTCATGATCCAAAGTTGGAGTTATTTGAACAAGGAGTTTGAGATCCAGCATTCCTTAAGGTTGACATTCTACCAATGGCTTTGTGTAGAATCAAACTATGTCTCTGATTGTGCCCCAAATGTCTGTCTGTCACTCAACATTTAGCCTAGCTACTGTAGAATACCTACCAGCCCTTGGGGGAAGTAATAGTGAAAATGTTATTCAAAAAAGTTAAGCTGTCTAGATGTGTACTAATGCCTTGCCACAGTAGTCTCAACTGCCAACCTACATAATGGTCACATAGGTAGCTGTAGTTATTGACAACAAAAACATTTTTCTGTTTTAAAAAAACAAACTGCTATTTGCTGACAAAATACTTAACATAGTTAGGGTTGGCTTGTGGTATTTCACACCCTTCCAAAATGAGTTCAGTGACATTCTAACCTATGAAAACCAGGAAGTGAATAGTTATGATACATACGTGCACGCACACACACATTCTGCCTTTGGAAATAGTGAAGAACACTCAGGGAATAGGGCATATGGACACTGGAAGACCGAGTATAAGGCAGATTGCCTCATATCACAATCATAGTTGTTCTTTGACAGGTGTTGCTCATGTCCATCCATGTTAGGTGTGTGTGCTTGCCACATGCACCAGTGCCGGAAGTTTTTTCCTCAGTGGTATATGTAGGGGACCAGCTCTGATGCCCTCTGGAGTGGCGCGCATATGTGCCGATATAAGGGGCTCCTCCGGCTTCTCCCTCCCTCAGTTTCTTCTTACTGCCAGTGACGGTGCTGGAACATCTCCTTGCTTCAGCAAGTACTCTTCCTATTATTCATTCATTGTGTAAATAGTTCGTGAGATAAGTAGTTCTTTTTGTTCTTTTAATAGTTAGCTAATAGTACTGTAGATAAGTTAGATAGTCCCCTAAAGGACTTAGCCCAGGGATGGGGCATGCCCTGGTCCCCGGGCTTCAAGCCTTGTGATGGCTGCAAAAAGCCTATGCCAATCAGCAACCCTCATCAAAGCTGCTTGAAGTGTTTGGGGGAAACCCTTGTTAGTGATAAATGTTGCATCTGCAAGAGCTTCAAGACAAGAACTAAAAAGGAGCGGAACATAAGACTTGGAGCACTCCTCATAGAATCGATCCTTGTGCCGGTCTCTGAGCCACCAAGATTGGACTCTGCACTGAGCACAGTGGCATTGGTGCGAAGTGCACCGCCGGCACTGGTCTCCCAACACCAGTCCCTGGTACTTGCTAAGAAGCAGAGGAAGCACACCGGGAGAGGGCATTCCCGACATCCCATCCTGAAAAGAGACCAGAGAGCAGCCTGTGTGGGGCAACATGTCTCTAGAGCTCAGCCAGGCATGTGCATCACTGGCTAGGCTATCCAGCCCTCCTAGGGACCCACCAGCCACCCTGGGTAGTGGCGGAGGTCCCATCCATGCTGGCGGACTTCGAGGCCGCAAAAGATATCATGTCTTTGCCATTGCCACAGACGCCTCGTCAAGACCTAGCCATCTCTAGAGGGAAGCCCAGCACTGGGGCCCATGCAATGGGCTCTGTCTGGGTGGCCTCGCTCCCCGGCACTGCGGTGGTCGATATCGAAGCAGTGATCACTGGGATGTGTTTCCGAACTGCTCATACCGACCGGAGTTCCCGGCACCATTCGCTAGACTCTCGGCACCGGTTGCCCGAGATGTGGCATCGCTTGCACAATGGTCGGCGCAGAGCAGTAGCACACCACCGGTCCCTGGAATCATGGCACTAGTCACTGGAGCAAGGGCATCACTCCTTGGGGCAAAGAAGTTAACCAGGACCATGATACTGATCCCTGGGACCATAAAACCGGTCCCCGGCACCCAGACGCAGATTGCCGGATTCATGGCACTGATCCCAGGGGTCGGGGTGGCGCTCTCTGCCATCTCATTCTTGGTCGCCGGACTCCCAGCACCATTCCCAGAGCTTTAGCCGTCGATCGCCACTGTACCGTTGCTGATCCGCCGAGCTCTGCCACTGGTCCCCAGACAGGCGACACCGGGACCCTGAGCCCCAACTGCAGATGCTGGGATAGTAGGTGTGGAGGTGATCTGGATGTAGTGTTGGCACTGCAATGGTCTCCAAGTCAGGAACTTTCCTCCTCTGGCTTGGAGGCTGAGGAGATAGTGGGTCTCTCGTATTGGGTGCACCCAGCCAGATCGGGCCACCAGCCAGAGCAATGGCCCACAACGTGGTACTGTTGGAACCTGTGGGGGTTCCCCCAGGCATCGGAGACCCACATGTAGTGTTCAGGGTTGGGGCATCAGAGAGGAGGTCAGCGACAGTTTTCCGCCGCCTTTGGACTCGGAGGCAGGTTCTGAGCAAAGTGCCCAGGAGCACCCTCTGGCCTCAGTGTAGGCCTGCCATGCAGGGGATGCTGAGCCTGCCCCTTCCCCCACCCTCATCTCCTCGTCATCCTCACCTGACGAGGCAGTGGCGGGACCATCCCAGGCAGTGCCACAGGACAATGCCAAGGCATACCAGGAGCTGCTAAAGTGGGTGACAGCAAACCTAAGATTGGAAACAGAGAAGTTGGTGGAACTCTGACACTTTATTTGACAGTTTAGCTGTGATGACCCTGTCTAGAGTGGTGCTCCTAGTACACAAAGGGATAGTAAAGCTGGTGAAAGCCTTATGACAGACCCCATCCCCTCTCCCACCTATTTTCAACAGGGCTGAGAGGAAGTATTACATCCCAGTAAAGAGGTTTGAATATTTATATTCCCACCCAGCTCGGAACTTTTTAGTGGTCTCTGTGGCCAACGAGAGAGATAGGCAGGGGCACCCCAGCCCAACTCCCAAAAACAAAGACAGCAAGAGGCTAGACTAATTTGGCAGAAAAGCTTATTCACCTGCCAGCCTCCAATCATGAGTGGAAAAACATCAGGCCTTACTCAGGAGGTATGATTTCAGTGTGTGGCAGTCTGTGGCCAAATTCGTGGACTTGCTACCGGGAGACTCCAGACAAGAGTTCTTGCCCATTTTAGATGAAGGGAGAAACGGGGCCAGGGCATCCCTTCAGGCTGCCTCTGACACGGTGGACTCAGCCCCTAAGATCATTGCTATGGCTGTGTCAATGAGCATCATGGCTGCTGTCTTCCAGGCTATTGATGGAGGCTCAATAATCAATCCAGGACTGCTCCTTCCATGGCCTTGCTCTGTTTGCAGAAGAGACAGACATGAGGTTACATGGGCTTAAGGACTCTAAGGCTACTCTATGTTCCCTGGGTCTCTATAGACTGGCCCCCGATAGAAAGAGGTTCAGACTGCAGTAACTTCAAAGACCAAGCAGTCAGGCGCGACCAGAACCCTACCACAAGAAGGGCAAGGGCTATAAGAGCTGTCAAGGCCAACAATCATCCCCTTCCTCCCACTCGGGCTCCTCCTGCTTCCCGCCTGGAAACAAGCAGGCACTTTGAGGATGTGCCCGAGGCTGACCTCCCGGTCTGCAACCAGAATCCTGCACCCCTCTTGTTTTCAAACAGCCTTTTTCCTTTCCTCCCCACTTGGGCTGCTATAACATCAGACCGGTGGGTCCTCAGCACTGTGGCAGTGGAGTATACCTGCAGTTTTTCTACCCCACCCTTCCCCATCCCTCTTCAGGGACCCTTCTCATGAGCAACTTCTTGCTGAAGCGGTGCAAGCCTTCCTGGGAGTAGGAGCCATAGAGGAAATCTCCATACATCTAAGGGGGAGGGGGTTTTACTCTCGGTACTTTGATACTGAAGGCCAACGGGGGTGGGAGGGAAGGGGTCTGCACCCCATATTGGACTCGCGAGGCGTCAACAGATATCTCAAGAAGTTGAAGTTCCTCCTGGCCTCCATTATCCCCTCCCTGGAAACTGGTACACCACCCTCGACTTGAAGGACGCGTATTTTCATATTTCCATTTTCCACGGACACAGAAGGTTCCTCTGGTTTGTAGTAGGACAAACCCACTACCAGTTCGCAGTGCTTCCATTCGGCCTGGCAACTGTGTCAAGGGTATTCACTAAATGCATGGTGGTGGTCACAGCCTACCTGAGGTGCCAGGGCATTCAAATCTACCCATACCTAGACAATTGGCTTATCAAGGGTCGTTTGCGGGCATAAGTCCAGTGCAGTGTCTAGTTGGTGCAAGCCATGTGCCAAGCACTAGGTCTGTTGTAAATGAACAAAAATACACATTGGTCCCAGTACGTAGAATAGAGTTCATCGGGGCAGCTCTGGACTCCACCCGAGTCAGGGCCTTTCTCCCAGAGTCCAGATACAAGGCAATGTCAGGTCTCATCACCCAACTCACCAGTCATCCTATCACCACAGCCAGGATATGCCTCAGGCTGCTAGGGCACATGGCGGCGAGCACTTATGTAGTTCAACATGCACAACTACATCTCAGGCCACTCCCAGATGTGGCTGGCATCAGTCTATACCCCAGCCAGGCTCCATCTGGACAAAGTCCTCACAGTTCTGCTGCAAGTACTTACTACTCTGGAGTGGTGGTCCAACCCGGTAAATATATCCGAAGGAATATCCTTTGCGATCCCAAAACCCACAATGGTGCTAGTGCTGGACGTGTTGGACTTGGGCCTGGGAGCCCACCTTGGATCACTAAAGACCCAGGGGCGGTGGTCCTGGGAAGAGCTGGTACTGTACATCAATGTTAGGGAGCTCAGGCCCATCCAGTTGGCTTGTTAAGTGTTCTTTTTGCAACTGTCCCATCAGGTGTTACAAGTGTTGACGGACAATAGGGCCTCCATGTTCTATGTGAATAGACAAGGAGGAGCATGGTCCTCGGCCCTCTCTCAAGAAGCCCTTTGACTGTGGAACTGCATGCCATACACACTGAAGCTCTACATCTCCCTGGTGTCTGAAACATGCTGGCGGATTGCCTCAAGCAAGTGGCTCTTTTCTCATCACGAGTGGTCCCTCCACTCAGAGGTCGTCAGAATGATTTTCCAGAGGTGGGGAACTCCCCAAGTGGACCTGTCCGCCACCAGGCAGAACAGGAAGTGCCATCGGTTCTGTTCCCTTCAAGGGCTCAACAGCAGATCACCTAGTCCTCTCTAGGCTCACTGGCCCTCCCTTCAAGCCTCTAGCCTCCTGTTCTCTTTCACAGCAGTCCTGGAAGGTTACTTTCCTTGTGGCTATCATTTCAGCGAGGTGAGTCTCCGAGATTGAAGCCCTTACATTGGAACCCTTGTACACAGTGTTCAACAAGGTTCAGTTGCATCCACACCCGGCCTTCCTGCCAGAGGTGGTAGTGTCTTCTCATGTTAGCCGGGACATTTTCCTCCAAGTATTCTGCCTGAAGCCTCGCTCGTCCAATGAGGAGAGGCGCTTGCATACCTTGGATGTCCGGCAGGCTCTGGCTTTCTACTTAGAGCGTGCCAAGCCCTTCCTTAGATGACTCAACTCTTCATCGCAGTGGCTGACAGGATGAAAGGCCTCCCAATGTCTTCTCAGAGGCTTTCATCTTGGATTACTAACCTGCATCTCTACTTGCTATGAGTTGGTGCAGGTCGTACCTCCACCAATAATAAAATAATAATATATGGAGATATCCTATCTCCTAGAACTGGAAGGGACCCTGAAAGCTCATCGAATCCAGCCCCCTGCCTTCACTAGCAGGACCAAGTACTGATTTTGCCCCAGATCCCTAAGTGGCCCCCTCAAGGATTGAATTCACAACCCTGGGTTTAGCAGGCCAATGCTCAAACCACTGAGCTATCCCTCCCCCATAGTGACAGTCCATTCAACTAGAGCTCAGGCATAGTCAGCAGCCTTCCTAGCACAAGTCCCTATCCAGGACATCTGCAGGGCTGCAATGTGGTCATTGGTACACACCTTCACAACCCACTATGCCATCACTCGGCAGGCCAGAGATGACGCTGGCTTTGGCAGTGCTGTGTTGCAATTGACACGTCCATAAACTTTTACCCGCCTCCAGAGATACGGCTTGGGAGTCACCTAACATGGAATGGACATGGGCAAGCACTTGAAGAAAAAACAGTTACTAACCTTCCATAACTCTTGTTCTTCGAGATGTGTTGCTCATGTCCATTCCATGACCCGCCCTCCTTCCCCTCTGTCAGAGTTCTGGCAAGAAGAAACTGAGGGAGGGAGAGCCCCTTATACAGTTGCATACGCATGCCGCTCTGGAGCCAATCCCCTATGGATACCACTGAGGGAAAAGCTTCCGGCACTGATGCATGTGGCGAGCACACACACCTAACACATCTTGAAGAACAACAGTTATGGAAAGTTAGTAACCATTTTTTCTACCAAGTTTCTCAAACGAATCCCTCCATCATTCAATACAGCTGTACCTAACGGTGAATGCATCTGTAGTACATGCAGATAATTCTTAGTGGATAGTGCCAGCTCCAAGGGGGACAATTAAGGGTGCATTGGAATATACCTATACTTTGTGTGTTCTGGTTTTTCTTTGAGTGATGGTCCCTATGTGTATTTACTATGGGGTCACCTACATTCCATGTGCCTGCGATGAATTTTTCACTAGCAGTGTATTGGTCTGCACCTGCTCCTCCTTATGCTCTCAACCAAGGGCTTGAGGGGCAGCATACACTGACCTCCTATCCCGTTCCTTTCTACCACTTACCATCTGAGACAAAACTTCCTCAGTGGCCACAAGCTTTCCTAGCATTCCTGCTCTTAGGTTTAGCTGTTGTGAATAGTTGCTCTTTAGATAGTGTTTAGTAATCACGTCAGAGCTATGGTTTCCCCTAGTACCTGTACACTTTGTTACTTTCTCATCCTCAGAGGTCAGACCCAAGGACTCATCCAAACTCAGAAGTGAGGAGGGTAAAGGCAAGCACCCTGATAAAAAGTAAGAAGAATCACCTCCCACATCCTCTAAGGAAAGGGCTTATTCCCCCATAATCTCAGGCTCTGGTGAGATGCCATGTGCTGGTATGGGTGTATTTGGAGCTCAGAGAGCATGGTTCTCCTTTGAGTTGTCATCTGGTGTGAGAATTGGGTCTACAAATGTACTCTAATTGAGTTCAACTGTAAAAAGTGAGTAAGTTCATAAGATGTCACAATAACCTATAACAACCCAGACTGAGAGGAACAGGTGCAAGAAAACCAGACAAACTGAATTAGTCCATACAAAAAAGCCTGCTAATATAATTGACTCTATTGAGATCATATTTGATAAATCAGAAAATGTGGATCTGGAAATTAATTAGTCAAATTGGTGTGTTGGGTATTAGGACTAACTTATGGACAGAATGACAGGATGGGCTAGTCTACCTACCACACCCTTTTGTGTCCTTGAGACTTTGGGGAGAAAATAACAGATGGAGGCTACTGCTGTGAGCTTCTCCATCATGGCTGCCATCCCCACCATTTGCTGGGACCCTGGATCATCTTCATCCTAATCCTGAAAGATCTCTCGATCAGACCAGAGAGAGGGACCCAGGTAACATTACCACGTCTACTAGCTGTAGCTGAATCCCAACAGCACTTGGATGAAATGGGATCAGACTTTAACAACGACAGTTCCAGCCCACCTCAGCTATCGTCTTCTCTTTTCTCCAAAGGGAAAGTTATTACCATCTCTGACAAGGGGGTTTTCTTTCTAAAAATGCTCTCCTGGAAAAGAGAAGAAGTGATGGTAAAAAAAAAAAAAAACAAGCCTTACTTAATACTTTACCTTTCAAACATTTTAACAGTTTTTTCTTTAATAAAAGGTTAAAAAGATGTTTAATGTTTTATTTGCCATGGTATGAAGCAGCCTGAGGTCTCTGTGTACCAAACCTCAGACCTTGTTTTACACTGTATAATGTGATGGTGACTGGAGGAGAACATCTTTGGCCCACATATTCCATCTAAACTAATACATGTCACTCTGGGTGCTTCACCATAGGACTTGTGCACACTCAAGCACTCTTGGAGATTTTAATCAGCAGGGTCTGAGGGGCTACACCAATGTTTCCTCTAATTTTTCCCACTCTATGCAGAATGAATTTTATGTGCACCAATATGGAGGTGATGTCTGACACATCACCTTCATATTGGTGCACATAAAATTCATGGGGTGGGGTGGGGCTGAGGGGTTCTTGTGGGAGGGGGTTGGGGCAGAGGGTTGGGGTGCAGGTGTGTGAGGGCCCTGGCTGGCAGTGTGGGCTCTGGGGTGGGGCAGAGGGTTGGGGTGCAGGCGTGTGAAGGCTCTGGCTGAGGGCTTGGGTGGGGATGAGGGGTTTGGGGTGCAGGAGGGCACTATGGGGCTACTGCAGGAGAGAGGACATCCCCAATGCTCTCTCCCCGCAGAAGCCCCTAGGCTGGGGGGGAGAGGGGCCTGTCCCTTCCGTGGGATCTCTGGGGTTGGAGCTGCAGGATAGGTGCCCCTCCCCTAGCCCCAGCAGATCCAGGCCATGCCTGCAGCTGCTGCTCCCACTGCGCCGCCCCACCTGCAGCTGGGTCTGGGCTGCTCTGGGGTCGGGCTGGGCCCCAATCTGGCTGTGGCTGGGTCCGTGCCACTTTAGCCTTGCTTGGGCCCAATCTGGCCGTGCCTGGGTTTATGCTGCTGCGGCTACGCTGCCCTGGCTGCACCTGGACCCGATCTGCCCATGGTAGGTCCGGGCCACAGGACGAATTGGGGCCAGGGGAGGGATGCCGCCTGGCTCTGGGCGGGTTCCCTAAGCGTCTGCATAGTGCTAAATAGGCTGCTGCACGGCTGTGCAGCTTATAGGGAAGTTAGCTCTACACCTGCGCTCTATACATCCTCATGCTCTGGTGCGAGAGTATATAAAGAGGGACCCATTCCCTTCCAGTTCCTTCTCAACCATCCTCAACTCAAGCCAGAGCACTGCAGTGTCTGCTGCTAGTTGTCAGCATCCTTTTATCAGTATTTAATTCTATTCCTTATTATTCTTTTACTTAGGTTTGTGCTTCTGAGAGTAGGGGGTGTTTTCCAGCTGCCCCTTTTATTGTGCTGCCAGGGCCTTCCATTCTTGGCCATTGTTGTCTGGGGCCTCCCTGGTTGGGTTATGCCAAACCCCCCAGGCTTCAAAGTCTGTCAGCTCTGCCACAGGTCTTCGGCCCTCAGCAACAGGCATTCCAGCTGAGTCAAGGAGTGTCTCATCCTGTGAAAGTGTAAGGTCTACACCTCATTTAAAAACTGATCTTGCAAGGTCTGAGAGCTCCTTGAGGCTCGTGGAGCCTAATCTGTCCCAGTACACTGGCATCACACATTCAGGCGACAGTGGCGTCTTCCACAGCCCATGGGGCAGTTTTGGAAACTAACCATTCAAAAAGGAAAACCAAATTCCTGCAGAGAGACTCCAAAAGAGGGGGAAAGTCACTGTTCAAGACTGGAAATAGGGAGAGCTCATGCTCTGGTAATGGGTACTGCTACTGGCTCTGGTACCAAAGCACCAATACCCACCAAGACTTGTGGTCTACTTGCACCAAGAAATCTTCTAGCAAACCATGCTGAGAGGGATCGTCGTCGATACTGAAGCTGAGCCCTCTAGCCCCAGAGATTTCTCCAGGTGCTATGACTCTTAAGAAACTTTCTTCTAAGGTTCTGGTATCGCCCCCTTTAGGTCACAGCCACAAGAAGTGCATGGACCATCCCTCTGCACTGTCTCTGGTATATTTCTCCTTAGGGTGCATAACTATGGAGTGCATGAATCGTACTGCTGCACCCTCTTCCTGGTGCAGTCCCTGGCTTCTGCTGAGCACTACTCTGGCTCCCCACTTCTGTCCAGATTCCTCTCTCACAAAGACCACCTGCAGAGGAACTGGAATCACCCCTCTTAAAGGGTACTGAGAGAAACTCTTCCCCAGTATTGCTAAAGTTCTCTATCACTTGCAATACATCCCAGTATCAAATCTTGACTGCTGGTACCAACCCGATCACCAGCCGCACCTTTGCCTCCAAAATGGACATGGTTCCCAGTACCACTGCCTGGAGCTCCTTTATTGGATACAGGAGAAGATACCTCCTCTGACTTGGACATTTCTGTCCAGGATTGCACCTCCATCCCAAACCCATCTTCTTCACTGGAGGTGTTTCCTGGGGAAGAGATATGTTCATATCACCCCGGCAGAAATACCCCGAGGACCTTTTCTTTATGCACAACTGTAGTGGGTCTTCTGGAACCCCATGGCTCCTTAAAGTGAGCAGTATTGTAGCTTCCTGTAAGAGAGCCATTTTGGACCAGCAGCCACTGGTACCACACTAGCCTCACCCAGAAGTAGCCACAGAGGGGCAAAAATCAGCAGTTGAGGAGATGGCTCCATCTGTTTACCCCAAAATTTGGATCCAAGGCACCCTAATAATGGTCTGTCTATATCTGTAAACCAATTGCCAATTTTGCCCACCTAAGTAGGCCTGCCTTAGAGAAATTACCTAGGTTTTATCAGGCAGTTTGTCTCTGACCCTCAAAGGACTCCCCAGAACAGACTAGTTTTCTTGAACCTTGGGAGGACACAGATACAGACCTCCACTCAAAGGATTGACACTCAAGCAGTAATTCTTTTAAAACAAAATAATCATTTATGTAAACATAATATATAATCAAGAAAGAACACAGTATAACAACAAAAGCTACATAACAATACAATGGTGCATTGCATACACTAAGACAGCACAACATACTACATAAATCATAATGGAATACAATGTTGCATAATATAGTATTTAAATATACCACAATGTAACATATAGATACACGAACAAAGCCTTAAACATTACAATATTTATATATTAAATGGCAAACCTTAAACATTACTGAGTGGTGATCAGTCACTTACAGAATACATGCAGTGATCTTAAAATCCATTCATACACAGGCATCCAGATCGACAATTACCCCCATACATTCCTTATAATTAAAAAAAAAAAAAAAAACACTATACTTACTCTTATTCTTCTTAAATCCCATTGTTTCGTCTAAGGTCCTTCTGTTCTGTCAGGTATGGTGATTTCAGTTCTACTTCTGAGCTTGTCTGTTTTGCGGTCTGCTGTTGTTTTCTCCAGCCACTGCTCACCCACTGTGAAGCCTGTCAGCTGTCTTATATATGATTTTTGACTCTTTCTGATTGGCCAAACAGGTATGCTAATGACTGGCATTGAGAGAGCAACCAATCAGACATTCCGATCAATCAAGCTGGACCTGTTTGAGAACCTGCCTCTTACCTGACTGACCCCTCCCTTCATGTATTGGAGTCAACTCAATCTCACCTTAGTGAACTTTACTTCACCCTGTTACCCTACAATTTGGACCTCAGGCACTCCAATAATGGTTTGCCTACAACTATGCAATTTATTCCATCCAAATGGGTAATAAGTAAGGCTAAGATTATGTCAGGGGGGTCATGGTCATGGTCATGGAATTTGTGACTTTCAGGGACTTCCCTGACAGTGGGGGCCCCCACAGCTGACCAGCCACCCTGTAGAAAAACTGCTGACTGACTGTGCTGCTTAGGGTGTACTGAGCATGCTCACACGAACTGAGCATGCTCAGTAACATCTGCTGAAGCCAGTAGAGAGGAACCCCTGCAGCCGTCCAGACTCTGCAGGTGACTCCTGCAACTGGCCAGCACCGGCGGGGACCCTGGAGCACCCCAGCTGCCACCGCTGGTAGGGCCCCCCCGTGCAGCTGCTCAGCCACCACTAGCAGCCGATCCCATCCTCTCCCCCAGCCCCCACAGGCAGAGGGATCCCGGAGCTGCTCAGTGGCTGCTGGAAGGGGCCCCCATGGCTCCCCAGACACCAGTGGCGGTGGGATCCCCGCAGCTGACTGGCTGCCACCGCTGGTGGGGACCCACGAGCTGCCCAGCCGCCGGTGGCAGAGGAACCCTGGAATGCTCAGCAGCCGCAGGGACCCCTGCAGCTCCCCGGCTGCTGCTGGCAGGGCCGCCCCCTGCAGCTGCTCAGCCGCTGCGAACAGCTGCCCCCCACCTCACAGCTCCTGACCACCTCCGGCCACAGCAGAGGGACCCCGGAGTTGCTCAGCGGCTGCTCAAAGCACCCACCCCCAACTCCCCAACCAACGGTGGCAGAGGACTCCCCCGCCCCCTGCTCCAGCGCCACAGCACAATGGGGACCCTGCAGCTCCCAGCTGCTGAAGGCAGGGGAGAGACAGGGTGGTGGACCCTCCTTCGTCCCCATTTTGTCAGGGATATTTTTAGTAAAAGTCAGGGACAGGTCACGGGCAAGAAACAAAAAAATCACAGAAGCTGTGACCTGTCCCTGACTTTTACTAAAAATATCCCTGACAAAATTGTAGCCTTAGTAATAAGGTGGTGGCCAGTCCTAGAGGAATTGCCAGGGTCTTATCAGGGGACTTGTCTCTGACCTGCAGAGGACTCCCCAGAGCAGGTTAATTCTGCTAACCCTTGGAAGGACACAGATACAGGCCACCACTCAAAGGATTGACATGCAAACAGTAATTCTTTGAAAAGAAAGCATCATTTATTTAAAGGAGATAAGCAATTACAATATATTTAATAAAGCAAGAAAAATACATCATTCTACAAAACATAATATGTAAAACGGCATAATAAAATAAGAGACAGCATAGGAAACATATCATACATCGGTCATATAGCAGGTACAATATGATGCTTAAGGCACACAGAGATCTCTCGGACACATGCATAAAGCCCGAATACGTTATATTGCACTCATCATAAAGTAACAAACAGAACTTCTATGCATATGTACAAGAAAATATTACAATACATTAAAGAAACATTATTATTTACATTAACATTCTGTGAGCGGTGGCCAGACACAGAATGGGTGGGGCAGATCTCACTCAGAGGCAGGCATCTAGCTTTTATTTACAGGCACACCCAGACTTTTTTTTTTTTTTTTTTTTTAAATTAGACGGAAAAATCAGACTTACACGTACTCACTCAAAATCCCTCTGATTCGTCTCCAGGGGTCCTTCTGTTCTGTCACTTTGGAGATATCTGCTCCGGGGAGGACTGCTGCTGCTGCTTCATGAAGCTGCTCTTGCCGCCTGCTCTGAAACGGCCATTGCTGCCTTAGAAGCTACTTGGAAGCTTCGGTTGCCGCTGCCTCTGTGGGTAGCTGCTTCTGGAAGCTTCTGCTTTTGCTTCAGATTTATTCCCTACAGCTCTGCAGCTCAGGTACTATATATGCCCACACACTTAAGCCTGCTGGCTATCAGCCTTATATATTGGTTGCTTTCTCAAATCCAGCTCATTTGCATAGGTCTTTCCTGCCCAATTAGACCAGCTCAGCCAATCAACTTCCAGTTATTAGCATAGACTCTCATCCTGTCTAGATCCTCCCCTTGCTGCATAGATTGTCCCCTGGAGGTCATCCTTAGCATAGCTCCTCCCTCTCATCCTCCCCTGGAGGTCTTGGGAGACTTGCTGAGTCATTCCCCATTGAACTATCTAAACCTGTATAATTGCAACCACCATTTTGGTTTTCTGACTCTAAACTATCATTAATTCCTACTTATGTAAAGCCTTAATCCTAAAACTAACTATAGTTTTATGCAAGCCAAAGTGTTATGATATTGCCAACACCATTGTCATGCCAATCTGGAGAGGTGCAATTTATGATGTTTAAACCACGTTTTCAGTTTTTGAATGCGAGTCTCTAGCCAAGGTGCTGCAAGGATTTTCAGAGCAGCTAAAAGCAAAATCTTTTGTTACAACCCCAGTTACCTGTCTGCTATTGATTTTGATTTTTCTTAGTAAAATCATTATGCCCGCCATTTTGGATTTCTAGCTAAATCTGCTATAAATTATCACTCTAATATTTGTAAAAAGCCTTACATCTATAACCAACTATATTTTATGAATGTCTAATATTAATACTGTCACCACTTTTGTTATGCTAATTGGGGCAGGTAAAATTCACAGTTTTTCTCGCTCTCTGCCTGCTTCCAGCTGTGTGGCACAGTGCTGTCTTTGGTGCTGATTTCTTTACATGGGGTTTAGAATAGCTTAGAAAGCCTCTTGTATCACATCCAGTAAATTGTCATCCTGCCTTGCTGAGGGGGTTATGCCCCTGCCCCCATACTCTGCAGATGAAGAGATTAGACTCCCTCTGGAGAAAGTCCAGGAACCGCCACACTTCCTGGTGAACATTCTACTTCCTAGGGCGAGGTTGTCTTACCCTATTTAGGGTAAGTAGATTTACTATCACCAATCTACTGTATGGCAGACACCTGCCATCATCCCATCCATGTTGAAGAGGGCTGACAAACAGTATTATGTACTGGCCAAAGGGATAGAATTTTTTCCCCTCCCATCCTTGGTAGTGGATTTTTTCCCCTCCCATCCTTTTTTCCTACCAACTCCTGGGTAA
Organism: Malaclemys terrapin pileata; assembly: GCF_027887155.1. NCBI lineage: Eukaryota > Metazoa > Chordata > Testudines > Emydidae > Malaclemys > Malaclemys terrapin. The sequence goes on along the minus strand of NC_071505.1, from coordinate 38,283,482 downwards.
TGGATGCAGTAAACAAGAAGCCATTGAGAAGCTTGTTCCAAATCGACTCTCTCAGATAAAGGGCTCAACTGGCTGGAGCTTCTGGGCAAAAAGAGCTACTCCTCAGCTGCTTTGCAGTTTAGGGTTGCAAACTATTGAGCCTCGATAATGAAATATGCTTTAGATTAAACACGTACATTTTATTGACTATCTGCCACAAGATCAAAGAGTCATTTTAAGCCCTTATTTCAGAAGGCCAGATGATCACGAAGGCTACCTAGATTCAATAGCAATCGCTGTCATTCAGTGAGCCTCGGCTATAAAACCTCCAGCATTCCCACGGAGGTTTAGAAAACAGTGAAGGACCTTCTTTTTGAAGCTCTTCAGTAGTGACACCAACCGCTCACTCCACTCTCAAGAATTGCAGGATGACTCTGAACTGTTGGGATCTATAGGCCTGCAACAAAGATGATTTAGCAAACTGCAGCCTGCTCAACAATCTTGACCCTTTCAATATCAGACCTACAGGAGTCCTGCAAACCCCTCCAGAAAGAGGTCCAGACCTCACAAGAAGGGGCTCTCACCCTTTATGTTGACCTCCCAGTCTGCACCTTCAAACAGCCATTTTGACTGCTTGGTCTAGGGTCACAATCTACCCCCTTCTTTGGCTCTCATGCTGCTGAAACCCCCCCTCAATTGATTCTTTGGGGACTCTCTCTCCAATTATCTACCTGACTGGGACTTCATCACACAGATAGATGCTAAAGGTGGTTTTAATGGGACATTGTATCCAACTCCATTCCCTCCACCCTTCCCTTCTCATGAAGGTCTCCTAAGCAGGAGGTTCGACCTCTCCTGCTTCTGCAGGTGATAGAGCTAGTTCCCCCTGAATTTGCCAGAAAGGGGTTTTATTCCAGGTACTTCCTGTTTCCCACACAGCCAGAGGATGGAGGTAATCTGTGGATCTGAAGTCTCTGAATACTTTTATGTTTCGGCAATATTATTTTTATTATTAATTTTGCAAAATTGCAATTTAGCAGTAATAACTCAATCCTTAGATCCTGGGGACTGGTTCGTTGTTTTCAATCTCCAGGATGCATACATTTACGTAGGTATTCACCCATCTCAAAGACACTCATCATTAGCATGGATCATTACCAGTATCCTATCATCCCCTTTGGCCTTTCATCTTCCACAAGTGTCTTTCCAAAGGTCCTCTTCGCCATCGCAGCTCAGCTGCATCAGTGGGGAATAGCTGTCTTTCCTCATCTGGCTGATTGGTACCTCCAGAGTTGTTACTTCCTTGAGATCCAGGCAGCAACCATCAATGGTTTTTGTCTAAACATGGAAAAAAATATCTACCCTTCTACTGGTACAGTGCATAGAGTTAACTGGAGTTACTCTGGACTCAACTGCTAGAATCTACCTACCTATAGAAAGGTTTGCCATGATGGCCAGTCTTATCTCTACCCTACAGCAGAGCCCACAATTTATAGCAAGGACTTGCCTACAGGCCCTTAGGCCACATGTTGGCCTGCACATGTGTGACCCCTCCCCTTCCTCCCATGCAAGGACTACAACTTCAATGCCTTCAGGCCTGGCTCAGGACTGTTTATATCCCTGACAGTCTATCCAAACAAGTGACCAGATCTCCGAGAGTTCTCTGCTCCCTTAACTGATGCAAGGATCTTTTCAAAGTTTGTGTGGAAGTTGCATTTTTTGCATCCACTCCCCTAAAGGTTCATTACCATGGATATTTCCCTGCTGGGTAAGGGTAACCACTTCCAAGGCTCTGTAGGCCAGGGGAAACGGACTCCTCAAGAAGTTTCTGTCCAGATCAACATTCTCAAGCTCAGGGTGTTGCACCAAAAAATGGATTTTTGGCATTCCTAGCCTACTGCCCATGTAATCTGTCTTTCCCGAGGTATAAGTTTCCGGAGTTGTTAAGGAAAACACTAAAGGACATGGATATAACCTTCCAATAAAGTAATTGACATAGGCAGTATACTTTTCCAAAATAAAGTATTTTATTAATGTAGCTAATAATCCCTAATCCAGTATGATCTAAAAATCCTAAACAAGGCACAAAACCTCTTATACTAGTGGTTCTCAAACTGTGGGTCGCAACCCCCTTTGAATGGGGTCGCCAGGGCTGGCTTAGGCTTGCTGGGGCTGAAGCCCTGGGCAGCAGGACTCAGGCTGCAGACACCACACCTTGAGCTTCAGCTTTGGCTCCCCCTGCCCAGAACAGAGGGGCTTGGGCTTTGCCCCCCCCTCTGGGGGGGGGGGGAAGACAGTGGGCCTTGAACGGGCTCAGGCTTCAGTCCCCCCTCCTGGGGTCGGGAAGTAACTTTTGGTGTGAGAAGGGGTCATGGTGCAATGACGTTTGAGAACCCCTGCCTTACACAAATCCCTTATTGGAAGTTTAAAAGAGCATTTAAACTATGACAGCATATGGTGTAAATGATTCCAAGAAAGCGCTTTGCTACAAATGTCCAGTTTGTAACAAATCATGGACAGCAGTTCTTGAATTTGCTCTAAATTTTACATAGATAAGTCACAATTAGTAACAGTATTTTATGCATTCTTAGTTACCCCCCCCCCCATATGCTAAGTTATAGTTAAAACTAACATGCTTACTTTATAAATCCTTTGGTATCCTTCTTTGGTTGCTGATGAAGTGGCTTTTCTCCTCCTTTGCACAAAGGTGGAAAGGAAGGACAGAGAGCACAAAGCCTGTGGGTCAAAGGGTGATTTAGTCAACGCTGAGAGAACAAGGTTGAGGTCCCACTGGGGGCAATAGGTTGTGTGTGGGAAAGTCCTGAGGAGACACTTCCAAAACCTGGTAGTCAACAGGTGTATAAATATGGAGTGCCCTTCCACGCAGGTAGTGGGGATGGAAGACACTGATAGCCAGCCTGCCATGGAATTGAGGGTGAGTCCAAACGTCTTCAGGGACAGGAAGTAGTCTAAAAGGAGGGGAATGTTCACTTCCTCGGGGCGAAACCCCTCTCTGCTGGGCCCAGAGGGTGAAGCATTTCCACTTGGGCTGATAAGAACGCCTCATGGACTCTTTCCTGTGGCTCAAAAGGATGTCTTGTAATGTCAACAAACATTCCCGTTCTAGAGAAGATGCCCATCCAAATACCAAGTTCTAATATGAAACGTCTGTGGATCAGGATGTCTTATCCTGCTGTTGTACTGCATGAGTAGTTCCAAGAAAGAGGGTAAGGGAATTGGGGGACGGGCCAATGTGGAGAAGTTTGGGAAACCAAAACTGGCGGGACCAGAACAGGGCTATCAGGATGGACCTGGTCCTCTCCCGTCTGATTTTGTGGAGGATTCGTGGAATGAGAGAGAAAGAGGAAATGTGTAGTTGATCTGGTCTGACCAGTAGAAGATGAAGGCATTGCCTTGAGAATGGATACCAACCCTCCCTGGAGGGGTATGTACTCCATTTGTTGTTGATGTGAGAAACAAAGAGGTCTCTGGTTGGAGTTCCCCATTAGCAGAAGATGTTTTTCACTATGGAGTTGTGCAGCTCCCATTCGTGATCAGTGATGAATCTTCTGCTTGGAGAGTCTGCAATCATGTTTTGAGTCTCTGGAAGATAGGCTGCCAACCCGGAAGTAAATTGAATAGAACCTTATGCCCTGATAGAGCACGTCCCTTCAACCTATCGCTCCCCTTTGTAGTAAGAAGTCCACTTCTAGGGTGAGGATGCTAGCTAGGGTGAGGGTGTGAGTGTGGTCCCTGAAAAGGGATCGGGGCAGGGGATGTGGATGAAGTAGTGTGGTGAACTCGATTGTATAGTCAGACATCCAGGACCCACTTGTCCATTGTTATTTTACCAGCTTGGAGTGCAAAGGAGTGCTAGATGACCCCCAAAGGGGGTGGGTTGGTTGCATGGTGGTAGGCACAGCAGATACATTTCAACAGGTACATTGTCATGGCAATGCCCCCAATGTTATTTCCTTATCTGGTATTTCTCCATCTTTCTCATAACAAAGTTATTTTTCACAAACAGCTCTTGATGGCTTAAAACCTCAAATTCTTGCTTCGGTTGTCAACACGCAACTCACGTCAAGTACACTTTATCCACACTAGGCCTATATTACATGGATATACAGATTATGTATGGATATACATCTCCCAACACCTGGTGTCAACAGTACGCATTCTATAACTGGAGCAGAGAACTGTCCCCGAACGAGCAGATCCCTCATCTTAATGGAGGCTGACCCTGAAAATGTGCACGGCTTGGTACCAGCAGATGTTGGTCTGCGCAATTTTTTATCATGCTTGTGTGCCTTGGAACGCTGCCACTTCTCTGTGGCTGGAACTCATGGAAGGCACATCATCCTTTGGCTTGGAGGAAGACTTACTGCTGTGCTTATGTGCATGCTTCCTTGCCTCCCAGCTAGCTCCAGCACTGGGTCTGTAGTTGCAGTACCACTGGAGCTGGAATTGAGCTCTGCAGCCAGAGGCGCACTCCTGAGTTCCACAGGCCAATGTATGGGGGTGGGCGGGGGCAGAGGAGTGTTCCCTGTCCTGGTTTTGACTTCAGACTCATGGCAACCTCTATGAGGTGCTTCTAGAGGTGAAGATCCTGGCCTTCCTGGGTACGGCTTGGGAAGGACTGGCACATACTGCACCTGGATGAAATGTGGGCATCTTCCAAGCAGTAGAGGCAGCGTTGGTGCTTGTCACTGACTGAGAATGAACTTGGGCAGGAGGCACAGATCTTTAAACTTGGAATCTTCATCATAATCCACTACCTGCATGTGGGTGCTGGGGGAAGGGGGAGAATTGGAAAACACATTCCCCCAGAGTCCAAATCCTACTAAAACTACTACTAAAAACTAGACTATGACAAAACAGCAACAACAGTAGACTAAAACTAGCTATATATAGAATTTCTAAACTTGTTTGCTTTTAAAAGTGCATCAAAGATGAGAGGACACTAGCAGCTCCAACTCAGACTATGCAGCGGTGAGAAGGAACTGGAGGCGCAGTCAGTTCACCCTACTCTTTATTACCTTGGACAAAACCATAAGGAAAAGCAAGGGTGCATGTGTGGATCAATGGACACTACTACTTTCAAATTCTTCAGCTCCGCAGGCATGGCATGCTTGCATAACCCCTCAGTGGAATACAATAGGGACCATCACTCGAAGAAGAATAAATGGATTAAAAACTGGTTAAGTGATAGGTAGGTTTCAAGGTGTATTTAAAACAGGTAATTAACAAATGGCTATGGTTCTAGTGGGGTCCTCTGAGAATTGATTCTTGGCCCTATGGTATTTAATCTTTTTATCAATGACTTGGGGGAAAAAAAAACAATTATTAAAAAAATTTGCAGATGGACACAAATTGGAAGATAGTAAATAATGAAGACAAGTCACTGATATAGAGCAATTTGGATCACTTGGTAAGATGGGCTCAAGCAAGCAATGTGCATTTCAATATGACAAATGTAAGCTTATACATCTAGGAACAAATAATTTAGGTCGTACTTACAGCATAGGAGACTATCTTGGGAAGCAGCAACTCTCAAAAAGACTTGGGTGATGTGGTGGATAATCTACTGAACATGATCTCCCAGTGTGATGCTGTGGCCAAAAAGGCTAATGTGATCGTGGGATGTATAAACAGAATACAGAGTAGAAGTAGGGAGTTTATATTACCTCTGTATTTGGCACTGGTGTAACTGCTACTGGAATTGTGTCCAGTTCTGGTGACCACTTTTCAATAAGGATTTTGAAAATTTGGAGAGGATTCAGAGAAGAGGTACAAGAATGACTGCAGGATTGGAAAACATGCCTTGTAGTGAGACTCCAGGAGCTCAATCTATTTAGCTTATCAAAGGGGGAGACTTGCTCACAGTCTGCAAGTACCTACATGGGAGAACAGACATTTGGTAACAGATGGCTCTTTAATCTAGCTGACCAAGGTATGACAAGATCCACTGGTGACTGCAAGTTCAAGCTAGACACATTCAGACTAGAAATAAGGTGCACATTTTTAACAGTCAGGGTAATTAATCATTGGAACATCCCACCAGGGGTTATGGTAGATTCCCCGTCACTGCAGATTTTAAAATCAAGATTGGATGTTTTTCTAGAAAACGTGCTCTAGTTCAATCACAGCTATTGAACTTCAAGCCAGAATTATTACAGGGAAATCCTATGGCCTGTGTTATGTAAGTCAGACTAATTGATCACAAAGGTTATTTATGAAACCTTAAAAATCAAAAACAGTGTCTAGTTTAGCCAAGAGTTACTGGGATGGATGCAGGAATTAGTGGGTGAAATTCTGTGGCCTATTTTATGCAGGTGGTCAGACTGAAAGATAAGTTGTCCCTTGTGGCTTTAATCTTGTATGAATTTCAGATTTTTCCCAAACGTATTATATTGAAAAGCATGACATATAGGTCACTACCTTGTAAAAGGCTATCAGACTTCATGAACCACTGATCAGATCTATTGTAGCAAGACTGTCAGTTGTTTGCTGGGAAACAAAAATAAAACAACCCACAAGTTTTGCTGGTTCAAAATTTTTTTTAAAGAAAACACTGAAGTGACTATAAGCCATTTATATATATATATATATATATATATATATATATATATATATATATATATATATACACACACACACACACACACACACACACACACACACAGTCAGAACCTCAAATGAAACTGTAGGCAGTCCAGGCTTGATCATATTGTTGCTTGCAGTATTTCTTAATCTTCAAACAGATGCACCAAGTTTTCATAAAGATCACTAGATCGCTACAGTTGAGGTTATTTTTGTACACTATGCTTTATTATTTAAACATTAGTCAGTAAATTTCTAAACATTCTATCTCCTTTATACAGGAAAATAAGCCATATGTATGTTCTCATATTTTTCATGTAAAGAGAATACTTAATGCAGGCCATTCTCACAGGGATGGATTTGCTGAACATTGTTTTTCCAAAACAAAAAATTAAAGTTTGTTTGTTGGAGTAATTGCTGCAGTGTTTTTCTACCTTTACTGTAGAGTGTCTTACTTTTATCTCTAAGTAACCCTTGTAATCTTTAGATGACATCTTCCAAACTAAATTCTAATTTCCTAGTCCCAAATCATTAAGCTGATCCTTTCTGTGAAAGTGCACTAGAAACCATCTAGGTTATCTGCTTGCATGGGATTATTGGCTGCATTTAAAAAAAAAGTTAGACGTTGCCTAAAATGTAATGCCTTGTCACCACTTCCTTTCTCTCGCTAATATAAGAACCTGGACAAAGCCCAAGTGCAGCACAAGCTATGAGTTTCATAAATATGGTAGCTCTATTATAGGTTTTTGTGGCAGTTCAGCCCAAAGAGGCTAAGTCACCCTCAGAAGCTATAGATTTGTTACAACAGGTGAGAGCAAGGAAAAAAACCTTTTGGAAACAGTAGCTTTTGTCAGAGAAAAATGCCAGAGACAAAAGAGAGGGGAAGAAGAAGAAACAGAAATGCTCGAAACACTGTAAAAACTATTCTTTTGCTATAAAGCTTTGTCAGAAGCCTGGATTGAAATACTTGCCTGGGTCTGAAGAGAAACTGATACTATATGAACTCAGAGGATTTGCAGGGCAATGAATAAGAGACATTACAAAATCATAGAATATTACAGATACAAAATTAAACAGAAGATGGGGCAAATTCAACATTAGTTCCTGGTTCTTTTTAGCTTCTGTTTTGAGAAGCCAAAAGGGTAATGGTACATTACAGCATGCATAAACTTTAGGTATTTATACTGTTTTGGTACAACAGTTAAGACTTAAGTTAGTACCGCAACTTTACCTTGACATATAGGATTTTGAACTTAAAGTTGTTTGTAGTTAAATTAAAAAAATCCCCTTAAGTTTAGGAATACAAACTATTTAGAAAACAATGCTGAAACTAGAGGTCCTGAGCTTCTGTTTTGAATCAAATGCTTATCAGACATTCACTTTCAAATGGAAAAGTCTTCTGGTCATGCCCCAAGCACTGGAAGCTAGTTGTATCTATAGATTAAAGATAAAAAGTGAGGGGAAAAATCATTACAAATGGTGAAGCAGATCCAACCACCCTCCTGTGAATAAGAAAGTGCTGGTTTAGATAAAAAGTTAATTCCTGTGTAGTAAATCTAGTATCTTGCTTAAAAGGGGCTCAGTTAACTTAAATCACATGCTCTAAAAACTGTTCTCCCTTAGTTAAGTTGCTATCATCTTAGAAACCTTAAAAATCTGATTTGAAAATCTATTTCTAAGTTATTGGTGTAAATGCTCAACAAGCAGTCAGCCTATTTGTTTTGATACACAAAGGTATATTTATGTGCTTTTTAGGCACTCATTGGAATATAATGGCCTTGGTTCACTTACAATTTTTTGATGTACTTTTTCCTATTTGTAGGTCTCCAAAGGCCATGCTTAATGACGGAAGAAAAACTTAAAAAAAAAAAAAAAAAATCTAGTCCCCCAAATACATGTGCACAATTTTGATAAGTTACAATAGTCTATGTAACCTAGAATTTGGTAATTAACACCTATGGGAAAAGAAACGGTTTCATATCCTTAATCGTATCTCAGTATCCACTTTTGAATATGGAAACAGATTTTCCTGTATTTGTCAGACCTTTATTAGAGACTGTATCTGTTTAGAAACACACACAATAAGTTGCCCCCACACCTAAGCATACTGAAAAGGCAGGTACTTACTGTTGCAGAGATTTCAATTCAGAAGGCAAATCGCAACCTACATAAACTCCATTTGCTAGGCTGTATTCCAAAAGAGCACTGAAACAGGGATCCTACCCAAAAAAAAAAAAAAAAAAAAAGTGATGTTTAAACACAGTAGCACATTTTGAATTCATTTGTGTATTTAAGAGAGTATTAACAGGTGATGCAAGAGTACAGGAGACCTAAATTTATTTGAATAAAGTATGTGTCAAAAAATAGAACCTGCAGACTGGTTAACAAAAGGTAATTAAATAATGTTGCTGCATTTAGCTGGAATTTACATTCTCTACGGATAGATTAGTATGTGCTCCTAAAAGTATGAGACATTTCTGAACCCTACATTCTGGAAAAGCACACTAACATTATCTTTTTGATCCATTATAAATGATAAAGCTAATACACACAGGCAGGTGGTGATTCTAAATACACAGAATGCTTATTAGCTGTAGTCCCCTCCATTTCCTTACCTGGAAATGAAAGTGTTTTGCTCCATCCTCTCATCTTAGTCAACATGGATTTACAAAGCAGTATTTTTAGGTAACAATCATGATGTTTAGGTTGATTTGGATACATTGTTAATACCGTGTTAGATTCCCTTTAGGCTTAGTATTCCTAAACTAATCCAAGGACTCTTAGGGCTTCTTTTGGGAAGATTGATTTCTAAATTATAAATCCATATTGACCAAGATCAGAGGAGAGACTAAAACACTTTCATTTCCAGGTAAGGCTGAAGATGGTAACTTAAAAGAATGATGCTTCACACTAATTTTATCCATCTAAAGTAGGGTGACCAGATGTCCCGATTTTATAGGGACAGTCACGATTTTTGGGTCTTTTTCTTATAGCTCCTATTACACCCTCCCCCTGTCCCGATTTTTCACATTTGCTGTCTGGTCACCCTAATCTAAACATATCTAGAGTGTCCCTATAGGGTAGGGAAGATCGTCAATAGGATGGCTTAGACTAAGGAAAATTCTGGCTGTCCTACTTCTATGTATTTGCTTACCCTTAGGTCCTTTAGAGATGCAGAAGACATGGACAAAAAGCTAAATATTCTAAAGACTTGTAAGTGATATCTGAAAGTATTTTGACATTGTGGATGCCAATGCCCATTATATTTCTTAGGACATGGAAGTCAATAGCTGTAGTACTAATATATACAAAGTCCCAGCGCCACTGAAGCCACAAGTTGAGAAATTAAAAATATTCTAGGAAACTAGAAACAGTATGCTAAGGTTCCACCTTGGTGGCATCTCTGGTTTCTAGGTGAAATTTACAAGTAAAAACTCTCCCCTCCCCCAACTGCCCATCCTCCAAACTCTCTCTGGGATCTGAAAGTCAGGTCAGATGCTTTCACGTTTGTACATCACCACCATCAATAGGAGATCATACAGGCCAAATTCTAACTTTATTTTACATCTGTGCAACCCCATTGAAAGCAACATCCAATGGAGCTTCTGTACATGGGAGCAGAATGTGGCTCCACAATGAAAACAATTATAAAATCTACTAATACATTTGCTAAAAGAGAATCCAGCTCACAAACCTAGCACTGCAGAGATAATGCAGCTAACATGAGTAAACAAAATGTATGACTTGACTTTTAGTGACATGTCACTAAAGTCAAGAGATAAGGTGCCAGCTATGCATAGGGACAGGTATACGTTAGGTTAGAAGATGCCACTTTAATCACTTTTCAAAGCAGAACTACACAAAAAAAAAAGATAGTTACCTTTTCGTAAGTGGTGTTCTTCAAGATGTGTTGCTCATGTCTATTCCACAATAGGTGTGTATACTCGCCATGTGCACTGGTGCCGGAAGTTTTTCCCCTAGCAGTACGGGGGGGAAGAGCCCCCCGCGACCTCTGGAGTGGTGCCTGCCTGGCGCGGTATAAGGGGAGCTGCGCGCTCCCCCCACCCTCAGTTCGTTCTTGCCAGACAACTCCGGCAGAGGGAAAGGAGGGCGGGATGTGGAATAGACACGAGCAACACATCTCGAAGAACACCAGTTACGAAAAGGTAACTGTCTTTTCTTCTTCGAGTGATTGCTCATGTGTATTCCACAATAGGCGATTGCAAGCTATACTTTCTGGAGGTGGGTAGGAGTTCACAAGTTCTTGGGACGGAGTACCGCCCTGCTGAACCTGGCATTATCCCTGCTTTGGGAGACTATCGCATAGTGCGAGGTGAACGTGTGAACCGAAGACCACATGGCGGCCCTACAAATGTCCTGTATAGGGACGTGGGCCATGAAGGCAGCCGATGAGTCCTGCGCCCAGGTCAAGTGTGCCCTCACAATGGGCAGTGGGGGGACACCCGGCAGCTCATAACAGGAGCAGATGCACAAAGTGATCTAGTTGGAAAGCCGCTGAGTGGGAAATCAGCTGGTCTCTCGTGTGCTCAGTCGAGGGGATGAACAGTTGCGAGGACTTTCTGAACGGCTTGGTCCGCTTGAGGTAGAAAGCCAGAGCCCGCCTCACATTGAGTGTGTGGAGACGGCGCTCCTCACTAGTTGCGTGAGGCTTGGGGCAGAGGACTGGTAGAAAAATATCCTCTGACCCATGTGGTAGGCAGAGACCATCTTCGGGAGGAATGCAGGGTGTGGGTGGAGCCAGACCTTGTCCTTATGAAAGACCGTATATGGCGGCTCAGAGGTCGGCCCTGAGCTCCGAGACCCACCTGGCCAACGTGATAGCAACCAGGAAGGCCACCTTCCACGAGAGGTGAGACCAGGAACATGTGGCCAACGGTTCAAATGAGGGCCCCGTAAGATGAGCCAGCACCAGATTCAGGTCTCATTGTGGGACCAGGGGCTTAGAATATGGGTAAAGCCGGTCCAAACCCTTAAGGAACCGGCCAGTCATAGCATGGGAGAACACAGTGTGTCCTTGCACCGGGGGATGGAAGGCAGATATGGCCGCCAGGTGTACCCTGACTGACGAGGGTGCCAGGCCCTGGGCCCTCAGGTAGAGGAGGCCATCAAGGATAAGCTGGATCGGGGCGGCCGTTGGGGACACACTTTGTTCCGTCACCCACCTAGAAAAACGAGACCCATTCGCCATGTAGGAGCGGCGAGTGGAGGGCCATCTACTTTCGAGGAGGACACGCTGAACCTGTTCTGAGCATGTCCTCTCCTTGCCACCTAGCCACTGAGCAGTCACGCTGTGAGGTGAAAAGCTGCCAGGTTGGGGTGGAGGAGGTGGCCCTGGTACTGAGAGAGCAGGTCCAAGCGGAGTGGCAATGGCCATGGCGGAGCCACCGCCAGGCCCGAGAAGGTCCCGTACTAGTGTTGCCTGGGCCACGCTGGGGCAATGAGGAGGACCCTGGCTTTGTCCATCTTTGTTTTCTCCAGGACCCTGCTTATCAGAGGGAATGGGGGAAAAAGGCGTAGAGAAGCTGACCTGACCAGGACAGGATAAAGGCATCGGAGATAGCGCCCTTCCCTAGGCCCCCCCCGGAGCAGAACTGGGGGCATTGTCGGTTCTGCCGGGTCATGAACAGGTCCACCTGGGGAGTTCCCCACCTTTGGAAGAGCTGGTGGGCCACTTCCGGGTGTAGAGACCACTCACGAGGAGAGGAAAAGTCTCTGTTCAGGAGATCCGCCCTCATGTTCTGGACGCCCGGCAGGTGAAAGGCTTTTAGGTGGATGTCGTGGGCTATACAGCAGTCCCACAGACTGAGGGCTTCGTGGCAGAGAATTGGGCCCCGCCTTGCCTTTTGATATAGAACATTGAGGCCATGTTGTCCATGAGGACCCTGACGACCCTTGCCCTTCAGGTGCGAGCGGAAGGCCAGACACGCCAGTCAGGCCCTGAGTTCCTTGATGTTTATGTTTAGGGTCAGGTCTTGCAGAGACCACAGGCCTTGGGTCTGAAAATTCCCCACATGGGCCCCCCAGCCCAGGTCCGATGCATCGGACACCAGGTCTAACGATGGGGCTCTGTCCCTGAACAAGATCCATTGGAGCATATTGCTTGGTGTGGACCGCCACCGCAGGGAGGCGATCACTGAGTTCGGCACGGTGAGGACTTTGTACATTCTGTCCGTGGCCTGGGAGAACTGCGAGGCCAGCCAGAGCTGGAGGGGCCTCATCCTGAGTCTGGCATGGCGGACCACATACGTGCACGCCGACATGTGACCTAGCAGTTGCAGGCAAGCCCTGGCTGTCGTTACCAGGAACACTGTCTGGGGGCAGAGAGGCCCTGGCCGACGTTGCCTCCAGGACTGCCCCGATAAACTCTATGCATTATACCGGGACTAACGCGGACTTGGTGTTTACCAACAGGCCCAGGGCGGTGCATGTGGACAGGAGGAGTGCCACATGATCCCCCACCTGCGATTGGGAGGTGCCCTTGACCAGCCAGTCGTCCAGATAGGGGGAATATCTGGACCCCCCGGCGCCTGAGGTAGGCCGCTACCATTGACATGCACTTTGTAAAGACCCTGGGGGCAGTGGACAGACCAAATGGGAGGACCGTGAATTGGTAGTGATTCTGTCCCACCACGATACAGAGGGAGCACCGGTGCCCTTTGAATACATGGATGTGGAAGTACGTGTCCTGTAGATCGAGGGCAGTGTACCAGTCCCTGGGATTCAGGGAGGGGATGATAGAGGCCAGGAACCCCTGCGGAACTTGAGTTTCACCATGTCCTGGTTCAAGCCTTGCAGGTCCATGATGGGCCCAAGCCCCGCTTTGGCCTTCGGGATAAGGAAATACCGTAATACCCCTTGCCCAGGAACTTCTTGGGCACCGCCTCTATCACTCCTAGTTCCAGGAGCCGCCCGACCTCCTGCTCAAGCAGAACCTCATGTGATGGGTCCCCCAGGAGGGACGGGTTGGCCGGGAGAAGATAAACTGAAGGATGTAACCTTGGGAGATGGTTTTGAGGACCCATCGGTCTGAGGTGAGCCTGACCATTCCAGGAGGAAAGCACACTACCGATTGGAAAAAGGGAGCTTTATTGGGGGTGGATCCCTGCTGAGAACTGGCGGGGTACCCCCGAGTATCCCGTCAAAACCACCTTTTACCCGCCTGCTTGTCCTTAGAGGACCCAGGCTGGGGGGCAGGCCGAAACTGCCTTTGCAGGCATTTTCTATAGTCCCGCTGCTTCTTATGGGCAGCCTCGTACTTCGGGAGGGCGGCCTGGGCGAGAGCCTGCTGCGGCTTGAACTTGAGTTTTGACGGAGCAGGGACATAGAGGCCCAAGGTCTGGATGGTCGTATGGGAGTCTTTCATGCCGTGCAGCCTTGTGTCTGTTTCTTCAGCAAACAGAGCCTTCCCGTCGAAAGGGAGATCCTGCACTGACGACTGTGCTTCACTGGATAGCCCAGAGAGCAGGAGCCATGATGCCCGTCTCATGGACACCGCTGAGGCCATGGACTGTGTGGCCATGTCCGCTGCATCCGAAGCAGCTTGCAGGGATGCTCTCGCGGCAGCTGCCCCTTCCTCCACAAGCACCTTAAACTCCTTTCTATCATGCTCCCGGAGGGAGTCCTCAAACTTGGGGAGGGATCCCCAGAGATTAAACTCGTAGCGACCCAGAAGAGCCTGATGGTTTGCTACTCTATCCTGGAAGCTTGATGACAAATAAACTTTTCTCCCGAATGCATCAAGCCTCTGAGAGTCTATGTTCTTAGGGATCGGGGCTGGCTGCCCCTGTCGTTCCCTGTGGTTGACCGACTCGACCACCAAGGAGTTGGGCACCAGGTGGCTATACAAATACTTGTGCTCCTTAGTGGGTACAAAGTACTTGCATTCCGACTTCTTAGAGATGGGTGCCAACAAGGCTGGTGTTTGCCACAGGGCATTTGAAATTCTTGCCGCCCCTTCATGGAGCGGCCACCCTGCCCGGTGCCGAAGGGGACAGCACATTGAACAGGGAGTCTGAGGGCTCTTCTTCCTGAAGGTGGAGGCTCACTGCTACCCTTTTTAAGAGGTCTTGGTGGGCCCAGTAGTCGTCCTGTGGGGCTGCAATCAGCTCCTCCAGATAGGGCGAGGAGGCCGGTGCGGTGCTTTGGGTGTCGGCTGGCACCGGAGGATCCACCACCTGGTCGGACTCCGGTTGTGGTGCCGAGGACACGAGTCCCACCCACTCCTTTCTTGGCGGTCTAGGGATGGAAGCCAACAGTGCTTCCGACGTTCCAGCCACCGAGCGAGTCCCCACTGGGAGCTGCGCCGGCGGCCACAGTGCCCAATGGGCCGGCCACGATGCTCAGTGCCACTGAGGGTTAGGGGAGCGCGCAGCTCCCCTTATACCGCACCAGGCAGGTGCCACTCAGAAATCGCAGAGGGCGCTCCCCCCTACGGGTACTGCTAGGGGAAAAACTTCTGGCACCAATGCATGTGGCGAGCACGCACACCTATTGTGGAATACACATGAGCAATCACTCAAAGAAGAAGAAAGCAGTGTTCAACACTGTTTTGAAAAAAGTTTCATATAAAGGAGAATGAAGAGGCATTGTTTTTCACACCAAGTACACAAAAACTCAAAACAGTTCATAGCTCCAAAATACCATACAATTACTGCACACATTTCTGTTGTTTTTGTTTTTTCCCTGTTTAAAAAAAAAACACCACCTTACTTTTACAAGAACATGAGGATTTCCCACCAGAATAAGCAAAGCCTTTGGTCTGGTAATTGCCACATTAAATCGTTTTGCATTAGAGAGGAATCCCAAGTAGTATCTATCATCATCAAATGAGCCCTCATTTGATCGTACCTAAAATTAATAGACAAACAAAGCAACAGTCAATAAGTGAGAAGGAAACTCACCAAAATGTACTGCAGTCATAATTTGTTTTCTTTTCTACTGTAGTAAGGATGGATCAGAGTAAGCATATAAGAAGCACAACTTCACCCCGCCAACTATGTTGCCACTCTAGATAGCCCTACACAAGGCAAGTTCTCCAGATGAGACTGCTTAAGGAGAATGGTGTGTAAAGTGGTCCCAGTGAAGCAGCAATCAGGAGTGTCAATCCTAATTCATGAGAAATTAGTAGTACACATCTTAATGAAGAGTACCATCTTAGTACATTATTTAATTGTATTGGTGAAGGTAGGTAATGCTCAGGAGAAGTTCTACTTGATTGACCCACAGACTAAGCTATAGTATTTGTATATGGAATAGTATTGCACGCTTTCTTACAATGCCCAGACATGCCTCAAACCTAAATGGAGGGACCATCTTCTACAGACAACTGGTACTCTGGGACCACAACTTATTACACTTCACATTGTTCCCTTGTACTCTCCCTGTATGTTATATCCACCTATTGTCTCCTATTTAGATTAGGAACTCTTTGGGGCAGAGACCATTTTCACTTGTGTGTGCGCACGCATGCACCCAAGCTCAATGGGACGTCATGGTTAGGGTGCTAGCATGGAACTCAAGAGCTAGCAATACCTGCTCTACCAGACTTTCTATGCAACTCAGGGCAAGTCACTTATCTCTGTACCTCAGTATCCTCACAGGTGTGTTGTGAGGATAAATAAGGCCTGGTCTACACTAGGCGTTTATGTCGAAGTTAGCGCCGTTACATCGAATTAACCTGCACCCGTCCACACCGCGAAGCTATTTAGTTCGACATAGAGGTCTCTTTAATTCGACTTCTGTACTCCTCCCCGACGAGGGGAGTAGCGCTAAATTCGACATGGCCATGTCGAATTAGGCTAGGTGTGGATGGAAATCGACGCTAATAGCTCCGGGAGCTATCCCAGAGTGCACCACTCTGTTGACGCTCTGGACAGCAGTCTGAGCTCGGATGCTCTGACCAGCCACACAGGAAAAGCCCCGGGAAAATTTGAATTCCTTTTCCTCTCTGGGCAGTTTGAATCTCATTTCCTGTCTGGACATCGTGGCGAGCTCAGCAGCACTGGCAACGATGCAGAGCTCTCCAGCAGTGATGGCCGTGCAATCTCAGAATAGAAAGAGGGCCCCAGCATGGACTGATCGGGAAGTCTTGGATCTGATCGCTGTGTGGGGCGATGAGTCCGTGCTTTCCGAGCTGCGCTCCAAGAAACGGAATGCAAAGATCTACGAGAAGATCTCTAAAAAGACATGTCAGAGAGAGGATACAGCCGGGATGCAACGCAGTGCCGCGTGAAAATCAAGGAGCTGAGACAAGGCTACCAGAAGACCAAAGAGGCAAACGGACGCTCCGGATCCCATCCCCAGACATCCCGTTTCTACGAGGCACTGCATTCCATCCTAGGTGCGGCCGCCACCACTACCCCACCACTGACCGTGGACGGGATATTGTCCACGGCCGGTTCCTCGGACATGTTAGCGGACGGGGAAGAGGAGGAAGGAGATGAGGAGGACAAGGCAGTCGACAGCGCTTACAACGCTGATTTCCCCGACAGCCAGGATCTCTTCATCACCCTTACAGAGATCCCCTACCAACCGTCCCCAGCCGTTAACCCGGACACAGAATCTGGGGAAGGATCAGCCAGTAAGTGTTTTAAACATCTAAACATTTATTTTTAACAGAACAGGAATATTAAGAACAACAAAAATGGGTTTCTCATGATTAGTTTGCCCTAGGCGCTTAACGTTTCAGTCCTGGGCAGTGCAACTATTGAAAAAAAAATCTAACAATGTCCGGTTTAGCATGATTGTTCTGCCCAAGCCGCTCTACTGTTTAGTCCCTGCCAGTGCAGCTACAGTAAAATGCGGTCTATATGTCCGGGGATAGAGCAGAAATCCTCCTGGGACATCTCGAGGAAGCTCTCCTGGAGGTAATTGGAAAGCCTTTGCATCAGGTTCCTGGGGAGAGCGGCCTTATTGGGTCCTCCGTAGTAGGAAACGTTTCCGCGCCACGAGACAAGCAAGTACTCAGGGATCATTGCCCTGCACAGCAGGGCGGCATACGGCCCTGGTCTTTGGAGGCTTTCCTGAAGCATTCTTTCCTTCTCACTGTCTGAGATCCTCATCAGGGTGATGTCGCTCATGGTGACCTGCTTTGAATTAGGTAGGGGAATGTTAGTGTTGGGACTGCTTGCCCGTTCCTTTACTGAACTGTAACCGCTGGTTTGCAGCCACGTGGTGTAGGCGTGAGAGGGGCAGCATACAGGGATCTTTCCCGGGGACAGCCATGAGGGGGTGGGACAGGGGCAGAGTTCCTGCTTGCCGGATTGCTGGCAGCAGGGACTGACATTGCTTTCAATGTGAAATGAGGCCAGTGCTAATATTAAAGTTTTAAGCTGCCACAAGTCTACGGCTTACCATGTCTGCCTGCTACAGAAATTCCGGTGTCCTGCCCCGCTTCTCAAATCTGCTGTGCAAGACCCCAGGCACTGAATGCGAAGGCCGAGAATTCGACCTTGTGCTGAGTGCGCATGTGATAGGTGCTGTGCATGGTCTTGTTCACAGAGAAAGACTATGTTCTTTGTTCACAACTACATTTATCTTTCTGAGGAATTCACTCCCTTTTTCCCATTCCCACAGCCACATCTGCGACTGTCTCACAACCTAGCCTGGCATCACACTCCCAGAGGCTAGCGCAGATTAGGCGTAGGAAGAAGAGGACACGGGAGGACATGTTCTCGGAGCTTATGGCCTGCTCCCGAGCCCAGGCAGCACAGCAGATCCAGTGGCGGGAGAACTTGTTCCAAATGCACCAAGCAAACATGGATCGGGAGGACAGGTGGCGGCAGGAAGACCAGCAGGCGACTCAAACGCTGCTTGGACTACTGAGGGAGCAAACGGACACGCTCCGGCGCCTTGTGGATGTTCTGCAGGACCGGAGGCAGGAGGACAGAGCCCCGCTGCAGTCTCTCTCTAACCGCCCTCCCCCGCCACCAAGTCCCATACCCCCCTCACCGAAAGTGCAAAGAAGGAGGGGCGGCAGAGTCCGTGCTAACTCTCACTCCACCCCTGCAGAGAGCTCTAGTAGTAGAAGGCTCTCATTCCCCAAAATTTGACAAGTTCTTTCCTTCCCGCCTCACACAAGCCCCCGTCAAAGTTTCACCTCCCAGTTCCATGTGTAGTTGATAATAAAAAATACGTTTCTGTTAATTACTATTTCCATCATGTTCTTTTGGAGGAGGGGGGGAAGCGGTTGGTAATTGGACAGGACAGTCACCTTTGGCAGGGTACATAGGCGGGGGCAGGTCCAGCAGCAGGGCACATACACAGTGCAGTGACTAGTTGCCCTGGTCAGTCTGGGAGGTGGTTTTCATGTTCTGTGGTGGGGAAGGGCAGTTACAGATCTTAAGCGGCGGTCCTTATCCTGGATCATAGAGCCACGCAGCAGGGGATCTGTAACCGTCCTCCCCCCGCCACAAAGTCACATCGCGCCCCCCCATACACACAGTCCCGAGGAGTGACAGGCTCCGTTGAAACAACCAGTCCACCACAGCGGAGCCTGTCAATCCTGGAGTTTAGAAGCTTCATTTGCATCAGTACACTACACCCGCTCCCCACCACAATCTACGTCCCAGTTTTAAAACATTCCCGCGAAAACAGTAATAAAGACAACGGTGTTCATTAACAAAGTAGAAGTGATTTTATTTCTAAACGTGTGCTGGAAGGGGGTGAAGGGGGTATGTAACTGGAGAGGATAGTCAACATTAACTGGGTAAAGAAACGGGGGCAGGTTCAGCTTCTCTGTACACTAACTTAAAAATCACAGGTTACCCTGCTCAGTCAGGAACCTAGCTTTCAAAGCCTCCCGGATGCACAGCGCGTCCCACTAGTCTCTTCTAATCGCCCGGCTGTCTGGCTGGGCATAATCAGAAGCCAGGCTATTTGCCTCAACCTCCCACCCCGCCATAAAGGTCTCCCCCTTGCTCTCACAGAGATTGTGGAGCACACAGCAAGCTGCTATAACAATGGGGATATTGGTTTCGCTGAGATCACAGCGAGTCAGTAAGCTTCTCCATCTCCCCTTGAGACGGCCAAAAGCACACTCCACCACCATTCTGCACTTGCTCAGCCGGTAGTTGAAGAGTTCTTTTTCACTGTCCAGTGCGCCAGTATAGGGCTTCATGAGCCAGGGCATTAGCGGGTAGGCTGGGTCCCCGAGGATGACTATAGGCATCTCCACATCCCCAACAGTTATTTTGTGGTCCGGGAAGTAAATACCTTGCTGCAGCCGTCTAAACAGACCAGAGTTCCTGAAAACACGAGCGTCATGAACCTTGCCTGGCCATCCGACGTAGATGTTCGTAAAACGTCCCCTGTGGTCCACCAGTGCTTGCAGCACCATGGAAAAGTACCCCTTTCTGTTAATGTACTGGCTGGCCTGGTGGTCCGGTGCCAGGATAGGGATGTGAGTTCCATCTATGGCCCCACTGCAGTTTGGGAATCCCATCGCTGTGAAGCCATCTATGATCGCCTCCACATTTCCCAGGGTCACTACCTTTGACAGCAGTACATCAACGATTGCCTTGGCTACTTGCATCACAACAACCCCCGTGGTAGATTTGCCCACGCCAAAGTGGTTCGCGACTGACCGGTAGCTGTCTGGCGTTGCGAGCTTCCAGAGGGCTATGGCCACTCGCTTCTGGACAGTCAGGGCTGCTCGCATCCGGGTGTCCTTGCGCTTCAGAGACAGCAACTCACAAAGTTCAAGGAAAGTTCCCTTCCGCATGCGAAAGATTCGCAGCCACTGGGATTCATCCCAGACCTGCAGCACTATGCGGTCCCACCACTCAGTGCTTGTTTCCCGGGCCCAGAATCGCCATTCCACGGCATCAACATGACCCATTGCCACCGTGATGTCCTCGGTGCTGGGTCCCGTGCTTTCTGAGAGGTCTGTGCTACTCTCAGACTTCAGGCCCTCACCGCGGTGCCGTAGCCTCCTCGCCTGACTTATCTGCATCTGCCTCAGGGAAAGGTGGATGATGAGCTGCGAGGCGTTGAGAGCGGCCACAACTGCAGCGATGGTCGCAGCGGGCTCCATGCTCGCAGTGCTGTGGCGTCCGCGCTGTCACTGACTAGAAAAGTGCGCGAACTGATTTCCCGCTGGCGCTTTCAGGGAGGGAGGGCGGGAGTGATGAACGGATGACGACAGTTACCCAAAAGCACCCTCGAGACATTTTTTTTACCCAGAAGGCATTTGCGGCTCCACCCAGAATTCCAATGGGCAGCGGGGACTGCGGGAACTGTGGGATAGCTGCCCACAGTGCACCGCTTCCAATGTCAACGCTTTCCCCGTTACTGTGGACTCACAAAGTCGAATTACTGTCCTTAGTGTGGACACACACGTTCGACTTGCAATATCGATTCCAAAAATTCGATTTAAGTAAAATCGAACTACTCTCGTAGTGTAGACATACCCTAAGTTAAAGACTGTGAGGCACTCATACTATGGTAATGGAGCTAAGATCGAGATAAGTACTATCACAATACAAGTAATATGGCTTGGAAGCATTAGATTTTTATCTGTAAATGTTGATAAATGTCAATTTCACCATACAGAAACCAGTGAAAAAGTATTTCCATTGATAATAGAAATTCACAGATCGGTAAAGCAAGAAAAATGCTGCTTGAGAAATTAGAGTTTGATTTAAGGCTATTTAGTTTGTATATTTTGACATACGATACTGAAATTTGGTTTTAATGGTTACGAGGCTTTAACTTTTTGAATCTCAAAATCTACTGTCATTAATTGGCTGACCCCCTCATAATTTTCTGCAACTCTGAAATTTAAAGTTAATAAAAATTTAAAAAAATGCTTAAAAATAAACAGATTATCCATCAAAACTATATAAATAAAAATCAAATTCTGCCAAGCCTACAAATTTACGAGATGATAAGATAGTTCAGTCTCCATCCATGTTTGGTGTTGGTGCTTTTAGAGAGACTACCAGCAAAGGTATCAAATAAGGCAGTGATTCTCATTAAGAAGTGGGCTGAATGTTAACTTTCACCTGTAGACAGGTTCATTATCATAGTGATTAAAAGTGTTCTCCTCTATAGTTACTAGCTTAAATCTACACAATATTCAATACCCCGATTTATGTTTAAATGCATTCTAAGTTTGAAGTAAAGTCATACCCTTGTATAAAATAAACCTTGTGACTAAAATGGAAGAGATAATTGTTACAATATAAACGTAAATATTTACCAACTACTACAAAATAATATCTGACATACTACAGTATTTGCTTGTACTTAGAAAAGGAAGTAGTATCTTAGGTGCTGTGATACATAAGTGGTAGATAAAAAATATGTTGCCTTTTAAAATGGGGATTACTGTTGTATAAAAAAAAATTGCATTTTTACATACTGTCGATATGATGATCACCAAGTACTCCTGCCCTTGAAACTCCTCTACAGAACCAACTTTAATATCCATCAAATCAACATTTCGCAGAAGAAATCTAATTTTTTCTACCTATAAAACAAAAATATTTGAAGGAATTTGTTTTTAGATGAAATAACTAGTATCTTTCATACAAAGTGTATCAAAAATAGGACCTAATGTACAAAATTGTATACCTCTCAAAGTATTTGCATCTGGATTGAGAGCAAATGTTCTAACTGGGAATGATTAACAAGAGCTTCTAGATAAAGTACAAAGTTAACATGGGGGAGTGTCATACCTGTTGCCAACCTAATAGGTAAAGTACCCAATAACACAGTTTAGGTGTGATTATTTGTCTATGGACAAAGTGAATCTCAACATTTTAACCTGCATCTGATACTTTTTCAGTTTCAAATTAGTTCACACTTCTTGGCCTTTTCATCACATTAATATAGCTCTCAAGAATTTCAACATTACAAAATTTCTTGGTGTGAATTGAGTTACTATCCAGTCTCTCCACAGTTTTCTCAACTGCTTCTGTAAGTAGGCAGAAGACCAACTGTGATGGATCTGGGGACTTTAATGAGAGGAAGAGGAGCAGAATGTGTCTTTTTTCATTATTGCTAGCTTTTTATCTGATAGTTTAATAGAAATATTAAATATGATTGACAGTACAATACATAATGCGGCTAGAAAAGTAGTCCAAAGTTAGCAATATTTTCTTGCAATAAACAGCACTAGTAGTGAATCAAAAATATGAGTTTAAATACAGAAACTTATCATTTATAAGCATCCAAATCAGACCTGTTTACGATACGGTGTAATCACCCCAATATCAGTCACCGACACTGCATTGTTAATGTGTTTCGCAAGAAGGCAACAATAACGCATTACTTGAACTGCTTCTGTAGGATTAAACCAAGAGGGGTTGTGTCCTTCACGTGTTTCACTGCCCTGCATTAGGAGAGAAGACAATAAAGACCATATATTTAGGGTTGTTGCAAATTTAGTGATGAATACCTGCTGATTATCTTCTTAATACTTAGGAGTTGGTTTGGAAAGGAGTGTTATACAGCAGTGTTGGCTAATTTGATTAAATGTATCTACATGGTCTAGAATTAGATTGAGGAAAAACAAACAAGTCCTTCTCCAATTACTGCACTTCCAAGCACATGAAATTTATGTTACTAGAGAAGAGTTTCCCACCTATCAAATCTTCCTTAATTCCCCAACCCCATTTTAGTAAGAATATTTTACGTACCCTCATGCCATGAAAAATTAGTGGAAACCCCTTCCTCGGTAATTTTTCCCAGCCCAACAAAGAAGTTACTACTGAAGGGTCTGCACAAACTTCCAGCTCTTTATGATAAAACAGTTTAGATGGCAACGTAAGCAGTGTAGAATGTGATCTGTAATTCTTCAAAAGCTTTGTAACCTGCAAGGAAGAAAACTCAAAGTTCATGAAATGAAACTGCCCACATACCATTACATCCTGCAATTCTTGTCTTTCTCCCAGCACAGACAGAGAAGTTTATTGTCTGCGCTTTTCCTCTAATCCCTTCACTTGCCCCAGTGACCCCATCCCATCACCTGATCTCCTCCACACCTACTCTCATCCCCTCACTCTTTTCCTTAATCCCTCTCCCTCACATCTAACTCTTTTTCCTGACAATACAAGCATACTTAAGTCTCTCCCTTCTTTAAAAAAACCCTCTTAAACCCATTTGTCTCTCCAACTACCCATCTCCCTTTTGTCTCTAAGTTCGTTGAATGTGCTATCTACAGTCACTGTCTGGAGTTCCTCTACTTCAGCTGCATCCTAGACCCTGTTCCAATCCAGCTTATGCCTCTTTCACACCACTGAAACCACTCCTGCTAAAACCTCTAATGACCTCTTCCTAGCTAAAGCTCAGGACCAATACTACATTTTCATGCCCTTTGGCCCATCAGCCCCATTTGATATTATCTACCACACTCTTCTTCCTGAAATATTGTCTTCCGTGACTATCTTCTCTTAGTCCTCCTCCTACCTCTAATTGTTCTTTCAGCGTGTTCTTCAGGAATCCTCTCATCTTCCCTCCAACTTTCTGTGTCGGTTCCACAAAGCTCTGTCCTTGGTCCCCTTTTCTTCTTCTACAATTTATCTCTGAGTAATCTCATCCACAGACACAAATTCAGCTAACATCTCTAGGAAGACAACTCACCGATTTATGTGTCTACTCCAGACCCGTCTTCTTCTATTCATATTAAAATATCAACCTCTCTCTGTGACATCTCCTTGTGGAGGTGTAGCTGCCAGCTGAAGTTGAATATGGCTAAAAACAGCTTCTAATAATCCATCCTAAGCCCTCACCATTACCTCCTCTCTCAATCATTGTAGACAACTCCACCATCCTCTCACTCACACCAATAACTGTATCATTTTTTACTCTGCCCTTTCTCTAGGTCCTCACAGATTGTGTCTATATCTTATCTAAGAGAAGGACTTGCCTATCTATCTACACAGCCAGAACTCTTATCCAATCTCTCATCATCTTAAATCTTGATTACTGCATTAAGATTCTTATCCATTAAGAATGCTGCTGCTAAGATCATTTTCCTAGACCATCGCTTTCTTTTGCACCCCTCCACTGGCTTCTTCTTCTCTACTGAATCAAAAATAAGTTTCTTGTCTTCATTTTCAAGGACCTTCACAGTCAAACCCCATCTTATCTATCATCTCTCATTCCCGATCAAGCTGACACATTCCCAATTGGCCCATAATTGGAGCCAGTCTCCATCACTCACTTGTTAAATTTTCAAACAACCACCTTCATGCTTTCTCACGTGCTGTCCCTCAGGCTTGGAAGGCTCCTCCCCTGTAAATATCTGCAAAAACTACCTCATCATCAACCCTTTAAATCCCTCCTCAAAATGCTGCTTTGCTGCCCTGCCTATAGAAAACTTGACAATGGTTAGGCTGCTCATGTGCAGAGATCACTGCCTATCACACTAATTCCTTGTACTCCCCCATCTAGCTACATCTATCTGTCTCATCTTATTCTCAGATTATAAGCTTATGAGGGCAGGGATCTGTTTTTTTTGCACTGCACCTTGATAAATGGGGTCTATGACGAAGGCTCCTAGGTACTACAGTAACATAAACAACACTAATTCATCTCCATAGCACAGCAGCAATTCTTGGCTGCTCTAGTGCAGACTATACAAACTCATGGATCTCTTGTGCTTAAAGAAGAATAGAACTGATTTTTTTGTAGTAAAAGTTCTATGACAAGATCTACTGTAGTTTTTTTTTTAAAAACTGTTTTTTATTAAATACTTCTTTCTTCCCAAATGCTATAATGTAATTCCCAGTAGACTCCATAATATTTAGACTCAGCACTCAGCTAAAATAAATCTTAATGAAAGGGAACCAATTATGGGATTTTTAACCTTGCTACTGAAGAAAGAAAAGGGGACAAGCTCATTTTACGTGCATACAATTATACAGCCAAAAGCCTAAAAAAGAATGCTAAACGCCATCTTCTTGCCCTTCCTCTCTTCTCTGTGGCTATTATTATCCGCTGTGACCCTGTGTGATCTCAGGTTAAGTAAGGCTGGGCTAGTTCAGCCTCTTGGATGGGGATAACTGCTGCAGGAAGCGGTACTGGTGATTTATTAAATATTTTTCTTTCAAGTGAATCAGTACAACCAATGCTTCAGAATGACATCAGTGGACACCGTGCTACTTTGGGCAAAACGTACCACAGGCTCAGATCACTTGTGTTACTTAACTATTCTTTGCCTTTTTGGAAAAAGAAAGGTGCTAGCTTGAACATCTGAGCGAATTCCAATTCCAGTAATCATAATCAGTTTAAGTTCTCCTGCTGTTTCCATTGAACATGCTATTAGAGTTTTTTTGTTTTAGCTCTGTGGTGAATGAAGTAGTTTTACAGTTTTGTTATACAGTAGACAATATAACAGAGAATCACTTCTTTCCAGCAATTCTATAAAAGCTCATTTTCTGCTGCTGCAATATTATCTTTCCACCTTTTATGTGGAAAGATTCACAGATTTATACTTTCTATGTTAAAAGGTGGCCTAAAATTGGGAGGTGGGGCAATTGTGCCTGTGGGGCATCTTTATGGATAGATGAATGTCTGAACATTTTTCTTACATTTGTTTTTATTAATATTAAATACTGGGGTAGGGTTTCTGAGTTGCTTTTTCTACTAAAAAAGCAAGTCCTGTTTATCTTTGGAGTTTTATGGAGGACTGAGGAACTACTGGAGTTATGAAATCACAGAAGACTGAAGGCTTGTCTACATGAATACTTAGTTTGCAGCAAGATAGGATGTAGATCTGACCTGCACTAGCCTAATGCGCATTAAGTGTCCATGTGGACCCTGATGCCATACACTAACAGTTCACTAGTGCAGGGGTTCTCAACCCTTTTTCTTTTTGAGCCCCTGCAACATACTATAAAAACTCCAGGGCCCGGGGAGGCTCGGGACTTCAGCTGCAGGGTGGTGGTGGTGGTGCAGTGCATGTGTGTTTCTGGGATTCTGGCCTGTGGGGCACAGGGCTCCAGCTGCTGGATGGTGTACTCGGGCATAGGTATAGTTTGACTTTCTATTTTAGGGATCAGGGCCAGGCGGGGCTCGGGCCAGCTCCGGGAAGGGAGCACCACCCTTCACCCCAACTCACCTCAGCAGGCCACTCAGCCTGTCTGTGTTGGGGGTGTGGGGCGCAACCAAAAATTATAACTCAAAGAGCATGCTCAGCTCAAAAAGTATGAAAGGCGCTCATGGTGCAGGGAGAGAGGTAGCTAAGGGCTATGCATGGGCAAGAGGTAGCTCAGGGTGCAGGGAGAAAGGTAGCTAGGAGCTGTGTGCAGGCAGGGGATAGCAAGGGACTGTGTGCTGGGAGGGCCCCCCCAGACCTGCCCTGTTGTCTCTGCTACCGAAGGGCTCTGCTGTCCCTGAAGCCAGATTCCCCCGTCCAGGCTGCTCTTACTGGCTGTGTGAGCAGGCAAAGGGGGCTGGGAGCTGAGGAGCAGCTGTAGACCCAGGCACCAGGAGACGGGGGAGCACCATGGCTGCCCACTCCATGACACCAGTGAGAGGAGCAGCTGTCCTGTACTGCCCAGGTGTGGCTTCCCATTGTTGACCTGGGCAGGTGGTGGGAGTGAGTGAGTGAGTGTGCGTGCTTTTCCAACGTTTGTATCAGATCTTGCAATTGTAGTGATGGTGTAATGATGAGTGAAGGTATGCACAGAGGACCAAGTAGCTGCTCTCCAAACATCCAGTATGGGTACACCCGTTAGAAAAGCTAGAGATAGATTGAGATCTCATTAATGGGCTGACAGTCTCTGTGAAGGAGGGGTATTCACTATCTCAATACACTGTAATGATACAGGAAGTAATCTGTCAGGAAAATGTTTCTGCTGAAACTGTTTGCCATCTTACTCTGTCAGCACACAAAACAAAGAGCTGAGGAGATCGTCTGAAAGGCTCAGTCCTCTCCAGGGAGACGGCTAATACTTACGTATAAAGTATGCAGATGATCCTCATCCCTATTTGAGTGTGGCTTCAAGAAAAAAACATAGGTAAATACATTAAAATTTTTGGATGTGCTCTCAAAGCTGCCTGGATCTTTGATAAACAGCATATATAGAGGTCCTGCTATGAGACCCTGACGCTCACCCACTCTTCTGGCTGACGTAATAGGAATGAGGCAGGATGTCTTCTGATACAGGTGAGACAAAGAACAGGCGGCCATAGGCTCAAATGGCGGCCCATTAAAGAAGCTATAGTCTGGGGGTCCAAATGGAAAATCCTGCCTAAAACTGAAATATGTAGCATCCGTCTGCAGAAATGGTTAACACATTTTTATGAAGGGATTAATCCCCAAGAGTGATTTGTTGGTGTGTTGTATTATGCAGTGGTAATTGAGAATGATGGGTGCTTTTGTAAATCATGTCAAATTGCCTTCATGGATTTCTTGAAAAAGTCCAAGTAATGACTCTTCTTTAATACGTGTATAATTATACATAGATTTCATCCCACAGTAATTTCATGATCGCAAATTTACTTTAAATATGTTCTCTGCTTGTTGTTTTGTCTATATGTGTAATTTATGATTCGCTTACATAATATAATGTGATTATTTTACCTGCTATTCCAACAGTAACATCTATTGGGTACTGTCCAGTGCTGCCAACATCAGCTATTGAAAAGAATACAGCTTTCACTGTAATGAAGAACGTCAACAAGATGTCTAGGACACTTGGCCAAGATTACAGTGTTTTGACATTTGATGAGGCTATATATTGTAAGGCTAAAGAGATTCAGGGGAGATGCCCAGAGGAATTTCAGACAACAGACAACTGAGTTCAGCCACACTCGAAGGATGCACAGGCAAAGCAAGGCATGTTGGGTCACACAAGTACTTGTGGCCAGATGGCCTAATAGCCTTAGTTATGGTTAGATTGTGATAGTGGGGTCTGACTTAAGAGATAAAGTACAACTAGCGAATAGTCTGAGATTTCTCTAGAAAAGAAAATCCATTGAATTTGCAGAATGGAGTAGGGCCCCTGTGACACTGGCAGATCAGGTGACCTCTCATGCCAAGGTCCCCACGTCTCAATTGAACACTGACAATTACATAAATGAGCCAGACTGATTCCAGCTATGTGTTAATATTGTTAAAACAGGTATTAAAATTATAAGTATGTGTTTGGTATTTAGAGGTTATTGAATGCTTGTGAGTAGCTATGTGCATTAATCTTCACTTATAACATCTATATCCTACATTGTAAAGGTAATATTTGAGCAGTTGTACTGTGAGTGGGGACATCACCAGACAGGAGAGATACATTAATTAGTGTGAAGGCCTGATCTTCAACAGAAGGTATTACCCCCCCCCCCCAAAGGAAGGGTCCATCGATACCAGATAGATTATTGTGGGACGTTACAACTGGAATTTCCCTACATACGGTCAATAAGAGGACAAAAGATGCAAGCGGATTCCTCCCATCGGCTGAGTTTGCAGCTCAGACCACGTGGCAGATGGGGCGAAAAATCCCAAGAGAAGGAAAGGACAGTTACCTGTTCCGTAACTGGCGTTCTTCAAGATGTGTTGCTCCTGTCTATTCCACAGTAGGTGTGCATGCGCGCCATGTGTACTGGTGCCGGAAGTTTTTCCCTTAGCAGAACCCATAGTGGGAGAGCACCACTGTGACCCCTGGAGATATAGCCTCTATATCGCGCTATCAGGGGAGGTGAGCACTCCCCCCACACTCAGTTCCTTCTTGACAGACAACTCCGACAGAGGGGAAGGAGGGTGGGGTGTGGAATAGACAGGAGCAACACATCTCGAAGAACGCCAGTTACAGAACAGGTAACTGTCCTTTCTTCTTCGAGTGATTGCTCCTGTGTATTCCACAGTAGGTGACTCCAAGCTATATCTGACAGAGGTGGGTAGGAGTTTAAAGGTTATCGGGACGGAGTACCGCCCTAGCAAACCCGGCGTCATCCCGTGCTTGGGAGATAATTGCATAGTGTGAGGAAAAGGTGTGGACAGAGGACCACGTGGCAGCCCTACATATGTCGTGGATAGGGACGTGGGCTACATAGGCGGCCGACGAGGCTTGCGCTCTCGTGGAATGGGCCTTTACGATAGGTGGCGGGGGAACCCCTGCCAAGTCATAACACGTGCTTATGCACGAGGTGATCCAGTGGGAAAGGCGCTGCATGAAGACCGGTTGCCCTCTCATATGCTCGGCCAACGCAATGAACAGTTGCGAGGATTTCCTGAACGGCCTGGTCCGATCCAGATAAAAGGACAGCGCCCTACGTACGTCTAGCGTGTGTAGGTGGCATACTTCGCTGGAAGAATGGGGCTTAGGACAGAGTACCGGTAGGAAGATGTCCTGTTCCATATGGAAGGCGGAGACCACCTTGGGGAGAAACGCCGGGTGCGGGCGAAGCCGGACCTTATCCTTATGGAAGACTGTATATGGGGGTTCCGAGGTCAGGACCCTAAGCTCCGAGCCCTGACGGGCTGAGGTGATAGCCACCAAGAAAGCCACTTTCCAGAAGAGGTGGGACAAAGAACAGGTGGCCAGGGGCTCAAAGGGAGGGCCCATGAGGCGGGATAGCACTAGGTTCAGATCCCATTGCGGGACCGGGGCCCTGGTGTACAGGAACGTACGGTCCAACCCCTTCAAGAAACGGGAGGTCATCTTAAGGGAAAAAACTGAGTGTGAAAAGCTGAAATGGCCGCTAAGCGTACCCTGACGGAGGCTGGAACCAGGCCTTGGATCCTAAGGGACAGGAGGTAATCTAGAATAAGTTGGAGGGATGCGGATGACGGGGAAGCGCCCTGGTCTCCCGCCCACCTAGAAAACCTAAACCATTTGGCCAGGTAGGTCTGTCGAATAGACAGCTTTCTGCTCTACAGCAGAATATGCCAGACATCCTGCGAACACCTTCCCTCCTCCTCGTTTAACCATGGAGCAGCCATGCTGTCAAGTGAAGCGCGGCTAGGTTGGGATGGAAGAGTAATCCCCTCTCCTGGGAGAGGAGATCCGGGCAAAGCGGCAGCCTCCATTGGGGGGGGGGCGTTAACAGTTGCAGGAGGGTCCCGTACCAATACTGGTGGGCCCGATCCGGGGCTATGAGTATGACCCTCGACCTGTCTGCCTTTATCTTCTGAAGGACCTTGCCTATCATTGGAAACGGTGGAAAGGCATAGAACAGCTGGCATCATGAATCCGGGCAGAGAAAGACCTTGTAGTTGGTATCACAATATCAACTGTAAATCAGTACTCAACTCTGACGATCATTCTGGTACCAGGGCTGAAGAATGTACTGGTGCCGACATGCTGTTTACCGATGCCTAAAAGGGTACAAACATGCTGAATCCCTGCCATATTTATTAGCTTGAACAGATACGGATACTGCTAACAGTCTCTGCACAGGAGCTGAGAAGACAGATGGGCCTGATACAAGAAAAGCAATGCCAGTGCAATAGATTCCTGCTTCACAGGAGAGCCTGGGATGGAGATGCATAACAAATCCTTTGCTGACTCATAAGCTTGCAAGGTTGTCAGTACTGAAACAGCATCCACTGCCCGTCCTGATGACGGTACCGGAGTTGACGGCATAGTACAGATATCCATGGTATCAGGGAGACATGGGTCAATGGCCCAGTTCCACCATGAGTACCTAAAGAGTCCCAATGATGTTCTAAGTCCTTTTTTGAATAGGATATTTCTTCAACTTCAAGGGGTTTTGATCTGACATGTCCCCTCTTTTGGGTAAGCCCCTGAGAGGAAAGCTAACCCTTCTTTCTCCGTGGAGAAGATTCTCCAAGTCCAGAGGTTTGTCAGAGACAACCACAGCAGCAGTCCGCACAAGGGTGGCAGGGTGTTTGCTTAAGGGCCTTGGGACTGAAGCAGTCCTTATCACATGCTCCATGAGGCACTGAACAGGCACATGTCTCTGGAAATCTGTGTTCTTTTCTTGAGCAAATGGCAGATATTGCACCCCTCCTAATGTGTCCCTTGCCAAGGCACAAAAGGGAGCGTGTATGGTGATCACTATTTGGGATCACTGGGCTGGCACATGAGTGGAATGTGCAATCATTCAAAGAAGAACTTTTAGTGAGCAGCAGCAGTTTCACATGCACACAGTGCACAGCAGGCTACTGCGGGGTGGATTTACATCCCAGCTTGCCACAACTAAGTATTCATTGAGACAAGCCCTGAAAGGTGGATAATGGGAAAGGGAAGGGATTTTAACTCAACGTTAAGCATTTTGTTTTTTTTTCCCCCTAACATTTATATTACTCACTGTCTAAACACATAGTTGAGGGGAAAAGCCATCTTTGAAGGGGTAGACATGTTAAATCTTTAATAAATAAGGAACAAGAAAAAACTCATAATACACACTTGAAATCTTCCAACAAAACCACAGAAGACCAAACTTGGTGTTGCTTTCTGATGTATAAATGAATAAGACAGGTGAAACACCCCCGCTCTCCCATCCACACATTTTTTCTTAGGGCAGTTCACCTTTTTTTTTTTTTTTAAATAATAGTAAGAAAACTGCAGTTTAACTTACCAACAGAGGATTGTACGATCCATAAACACCAAAAGTATCCTCATTTCGCTGATACAGAGATCGTGACATTAGTCTTTCCAGCATGGATATATTTAATCCATAAGCCATTGCAAGTGAAGATTTTATTACCGGTCCTAACTGCATTGGATCTCCAGCAAGCACTATCTGCAGAAGCAGTAAAAACCCTCTTCTGTATTAGAATTGACACAAAGTTAGATGAATACTTTTTTTTTTTTTTTAAACAGAGTTAAAAAAATCAATTGCTGTTACAATAGTGTAGACATTCTTTCTCAAATGTCTAACACTATTCAGTGGGCGGAAGGAAGGTGCAAAGTAATGATTAACTTGATGGCTGATTTTATTGCATAAGTCTACAAGGTTTTTATTCTTTTAAAGAAAAAATATGATACAACATAGTTATTTGCACCTGAAAAAATGGTCACCCACCTTTTTCATAACTGTTGTTTGAGATGTGTTGCTCATTTCCATTCCATTCTAGATGTGCACGCGCCCATGTACATGGTCGTTGGAGAGTTTTGCTTTAGCGGTATCTGTAGGACCAGCTGTGGCACCCCCTTGAGTGCCATGCTCAGGCGTCGGTATATCAGGCGCCGCCGGCCCTACGCCCTCTCTGTTCCTTCTTGCCGGCAACTCCAATAGAGGGGCAGGAGGGTGGGTAATGGAATGGACATGAGCAACACATCTCTAAGAACAGTTACGGAAAAGCTGGGTAACTTTTTTCTTCTTCTAGTGCTTGCTCATGTCGATTCCATTCTAGATGGCTCACAAGCAGTATCAATGGAGATGGGTTCAGAGTTCATGGTCTTGTATCTTGCAGCACTGCTCTGCCAAAGCCAGTGTCATCTTGAGCTTGCTGTGTAAGCACAAAATGAGACGTGAACGTATGGACAGACAACCAGGTAGCGACCCTACAGATTTCTTGGATTGCTACCTGTGCCAGGAAAGCCACTGACGACGCTTGTGTCCTAGTCGAGTATGCCATCATGATCACTGGCGGAGGCACTTTTGCCAGCTCATAGCAGTAGCGGATGTTGGCTGTGGTCCAGGATGAAATCCTCTGAGCAGACACTGGGCGACCTTTCATTCTGTCTGCCACTGCAACGAACAACTGCGTTGACTTATGGAACAGTCTTGTTCTATCTATATAGAAGGCCAGTGCCCTCCAGATGTCCAGGATGTGTAGTCCGCTCTCATCTGATGCATGAGGCTTTGGAAAGAAGGGTATAGCCCTGAGTTATGATGTCCAGCATCCAGCGGTCCAAGGTGACCCACACCCCGGCCGAATGGTAGGGACGAAGACAAAGGAAAGGACAGGGTGTATCTGGGGAATTGACTGGGGTGTTGCTCTGGAGTGCACCTTCAAAATGAGTGCTTCTGGCCTGCAGGATGCTTCGTTGGCTGGGCTGTGCGGGTGAGTGGCAGGAGAAAGGGTGGAGATGACAAAACTTGTGTCTCTATCCCTTCTCCTAGCAGACCCTGACGAGGCTGCCAAGGCCTGGGCGGTGGGGGGGTGGCAAGAACTGCTTCCATACAAACTGCAGTGTATGCATGCCCAGCGAGTGAAGGGTGGCCTGAGTGTCCTTCAACCCATGCAGCCTTGCATTCGTTTGTTCAGAGAAGAGACCATTCCATTGAATGGGCAGTCCTGGATCGAGGTCTGCATCTTGTGGGAAGAGGCGGTGCTCTAAAGCCAGGAGCTGCGCCTCATAACAGCCACCATTGCGACCAGTCTAGCCACCAGGCCTGCCGCATCCCACGCCATTTGGAGAGAGCACCTAACCACTATGGTGCCTTCGTCCACCAGGGTGCCGAATTCTTAGCCAAACTCTGCAAGAGGGACTCTTTGAACTCATGGAGGGAGTCCCATAAAGTAAAATTGTATCTACCCAAGAGGACCTGATGATTCGCCACCTGGAACTGAAGGCTTGCAGTGGAATAAGTTTTTCTCCCCAAAAGGTCCAGTCTTTTGGCCTCTTTATTTTTGGGAGTTGAGCTGTTGTCCCCTTGCTTGTCTTTTTTGTTGGCTGCAGAGACAACCAGTGAGCCTGGAGGTGGGTGAGTATAAAGATACTCGAACACTCTGGCCAAGACAAAGTACTTCTTTTTGGCCCTTTTGGAGGTGGGAGGGATGGAAGATGTGGTTTGCCAGAGGGTCATGGCAATTTTGAGGACCTCCATCATGCCCTGATAGTGCAATATGGGCCAGGGTAGAGGCTGAGAAGATGTTGAACAAGGTGTCTGCCTGCTCAGCCATCTCTTCCACCTCTAGGCCTAAATTCTCAGCCATCCGTCGAAGCAGGGCCTGGTGTTCTTTAAAGTTGTCAGGCGGGTCCTCAAGTATCCCGCGACCGCCTGGTCCAGAGATAAGATGACGACTGTACCACTAGGGGAGGTTTAGGGATGGGTGCAGCCTCCTCTACCCCAACCTCTGAGTACGACTCATGCACTGAGTCCAGTGCTGTCGGTACTGCCAACTGTTGCTCCGAGGCAGTGGCAGATGACTGGTGCAAAGGGGGCATCGTCATGACTGGCATGCCCCACGCATTCCAATAAGGCTATTGCGCTGGCCACTGGCCGTGCTGCCAAGGTGGCGCCGTCAATGTTGAGACAGCCTCGGGAGCCCAATCGCGCTGGTGGATTCTGGGCGAGGGGTTGAACTGCCCTTCTGTGCAGAGGAGTCCCCTTCTGGTGACCACTGTGGGCCATCTACGCCCGCGTGCCTGCTGACTATCGCTGGAGACCAGTGCCTGAAGTGAGAGTATTGGTGTCGGTATCGAGGGGACCGGAGTTGTGACAGGGAGCACTCCCATGGGGCTGGCGACTGAGATCTGCGCCAAGAGGACAACTGGCGGGAAGATGAACGGTGCCGGCAATACGGAGACCAGTGCCTCCCCTTAGGCAATCCACGTTGAGATGGCGGGGATCGCGATTGTGGTGCCGGAGACAGAGGGCGAACCCCAGAGGATCTGAGCTGCGACTCCGGAGATCTGTGGCATGGAGGAGAGCACTGCCTTGTCTCAGGGGATTGGTGGTGCTCCATTGCCCTGAGGGGTCTTAGCGGATGGCTTGCCCTCGTGGGGAGCCTTTGCCATTTCCTGCGGTGATGGTGGTGGCATTTGCTCTCTCAGTGCCAGGGGAGGTTGGGAAGATGTTGATGCTGCCATGAGTTTGGGTCCCCTACCACTCCCAGGAGTCAGTGATGGATCCTTTAAGGGGTAAGTTCAGTGCTGGGGGTACGCTGCGCACTGAGGGCGAGGTACTAGGTGAGTCTTGGCAGGACGGCTCAGAAGCTGGGCAAAGGGCAGCCTCCATGAGGAGAGCTCCAAACGAGTATCCCGCTTTTTCTGAGTCCTGTGTCGAAAATTTTTACAAATATGACACTTGTCCTTCACATGCGATTCCCCCAAGCACTTGAGGCAGCTGCTGTGGAGGTCACTTACAAGGATAGGCCTGTTACAGTCCGCGCAGGGCTTAAACCCCGGAGACCGGGGCATGCCCTGCCTGGGGCGAAGTCCCCACTGGGACTCTAACTTCTAACAACTACTTAACACTAACTTCTATAACAAACTATTTACAAGGCCCTAAAGCTCAGTCAGAAGAGATGAAACTGCTAGCCCTTGCTGTGCGAGGAAAGGTGCTCCGACTAACCACCATGGGCGGTAAGAAGGAACTGAGAGGACATAGGACCAGCGGTGCCTGAAATACCGATGCATGAGCGTGGCACTCAAGGGGGCACCAGAGCTGGCCGTATGGATACTGCTAAGGCAAAATCTCAGACGACCATGCACGTGGGCACGCGCATACTTAGAATGGAATCACCATGAGCAAGCACTTGAACAAATATGTTTTAGCAAGATAGTATTTATTATGAAAAGTACTCAAAACTATTACTTAAGAGTAGAAAATGCTGAAAATTAGAGCATATGTTTAAAACTTAAGAACTTCAAATTAAGTGGCAACATGTATTTACAACATAATACAATACAATACACTATTAACAAGCCCTAATACAAGTTCCCAGAACTGCACAATCATTTCCTGGAAATAGCAACTTATCCTATCACAAGCCATGAAGTGATCACATTAGAAATATGAGGTTGTTACCGGAAGTGAAAAAAGCAAGCCTAAAACCCTTTTTAAAAAACATACATCACTAAGATACATACCTGTCCATTAACTTCTGAAATCAACCCAAGTGGAATCAAGCATTCTGGTTCACTTGCCTGTCCTGCTTCATCCACAAATACATGTGTGAAATGCCCAAGCCTAGAGTTAAATAAAATCACTTCAGACAGCTGTTTTAGGGTTAGTATATTCTGCCACCCTGTGGTTGACCTGGCAAAATAATTCTGAAAAAAAATTACAAGGATCAAGTCTGTGTGCTATATGCAGTCACATCTTCAACATGAAAGGTATTTCAACACATGACAGCTTTAAAATATTGCTGGGGACAAAGCAAAAACCTCGTAAACTTAGCCCTCATTTGTGACATATCTTTCAAAATATGTGACATATCAGAAACATTTCCTATCTTTTTCTTTAACTTGGTCAGAATAGACAATTTAAGTTGACATAGAAATCACACTTTTCTTCACCCTCCCTTTGCCTCCCCCTCCCCGCCCCATATAAGCTGGAGAATGCCATTAGTTTAGAGCTGACATTCTCTGTGTTGTGTTCCAGCACAGCAATGCTAGTGTTGCATGTGTTGTGTTGTGCAGGTAGCAGCAAGAAGAAGAGAGACACACATGGTTTCAAGGGAGCTAAGTGCTTTAGCAGCAATAACCAAAAAATGACTTAGTCAGCATTACTTGTGATGATGTTGTGAAGGCCAAGACTATAACAGGGTTAATAAAAGAACTAGATAAATTAATGGAAGATAAGTCCATCAATGGCTATTAGCCAGGATGGGCAGGGATGGTGTCCCTAGCTTCTGTTTGCCAGAAGCTGGGAATGAGCGACAGGAAATGGATCAATTGATGATTAACTGTTCTGTTCATTCCCTCTCGGGTACCTAGCATTGGCCACTGTTGGTAGACAGGATACTAGGCTAGATGGACCTTTGGTCCGACTCAATGTGGCCGTTCTTATGTTTTTGTGTTCTTGGTTCCAAGTGCAGCATGCCCTACAGTGTTAACTCCTAAAATGCTTTCAATTACAGTTGGTCCTTGGCAATACACATAACTGCTAGGGAATCACAATTGTGCCAAACAGTCTCCTCACTTTGATGGGATTTTGATCTTTAAATTACGTATTTTGAAAATAATGTCATTTGAGATAATTTTGTAGTTCAACTATGCTGAAAGGGTTAACTAAAATTTAATATGGCTGTAAGCTTAAGCTGGGAATGCAATGTTTTACTACTACTTGTTAACAGTTGCCCTGTTTAAACAGATTAAACTACTTTGCAGAGTACCCCCCAATATTGATTTCATAGCCCCAAGTGTCCAAATCTATTAATGACATGCATCCACAGTACCTTACTCCTATTTGATAAAACATTCCTGCACTGCTACATGTGGTAATTATTATCCTGAACCGTGATGCATTCCAAATATCGTCACCATCTTTGCAGTAAAGTTTTACTGTATCACTGATTGTCTGAAAACACAAGACACTTATTTACTACAAGTATTTTTTATAAAACCGCCACACACCAAGCTCATGATGTGTAAGTTCTAGAGGCTAGCTTGAAGTTCAAAACCACTAAATATTTTATGCACAAAAATATTTTAATAAGATTTTATTTTGGAAGCTTTAAGTATTTCTTGGACCCAGCAATGCACTTTGAGGTGAGTTTTTCCTGAGTTTGCCCAAACAAGGAGGAGGAGTGCAAAATAAACCACTTTATTTTTACTACAAAAAATAAGACTATTTTATTTATTCTTAGTTTTGTAAGATCAAATTTGAACATATGTACAACCAGGACACAGCACAAATAGAAACTGTCAAAAAGGGCTGTGAAGATAGTCCATATCTCCCTTTGTAAATAAATTCAGACTTCATTAGTTTGGAAAAAAAATAAGGGCTTGTCTACATGATGGTGTAATGTGTTCTTTGGGGGTGTGATTTCTAAAGTGCACAAATATGTAGTGCATTAATTAATCTGTGTAGACCCTGCTGATATGCACTAAAGGTTCCCTAGTGAACACTACATTAAAGCACATTAGGGAACCTTTTATGCATACCAGCAGGGTCTACATGGACTAATTAATGTTAGTGCCCTTCAGAAATAATACCCTCAAAGGGCACATTGCCCATCCATGTAAGGACAAGCCCTAAGAAGAGATGTACATAAAACAATGACCGTCAAAGAAAAGATCAATTGCTCTGTGACACAACACAAGAACACAACATTAAAGGATGAAAAAAACACGTAAAGCCAACTTAATAAAATGAAAACCACACAAACAGTGCCAACAAAAAAATTTTTTTTTAAATGCAATGAATAATTGACCATTGGAAAATTCCTGCTGCATATTATTTGACCAAATAAACTTAGTAAAATTAAAAAGAAGAATTCTTAAAGAAAAAACCCATCAGCAGCATCACTATTTAGGACAAAATGACAAGGGTTGTCATTACTTCTGTTTCAGGGCATGGCGAGGTGCAGGATTTTAGGCATCCAATATAAGTCACAACTCAAACCAGGATACCCACTACTGCAGATAGACCATTAGTCTGTTCTGGTACGGATGTTCTGGTGTTATGAACGTAACCGAAGAGATGATTAAAATAAGTAGATAAATGTGTATGTTACTGTGGCACTCTCAGGAAGCAAATTAAGATTTACTGGAAGCTGGGCCATGGTAAGAGCTGCCCAAGGTACCCGGGCCACTGTGGGGAACCCTGGACCCTCCACCTGCCCTGGGTGGTGCACCCTGGGTGGCAGGGACGTGGCCTAGGGGCTGTTCTCACCCCCTGCCCAAGTGGAGGGCCCGGGGCTCCCCAGTTTTCTGGGTGGCTCTTACCAGCCTAGGGCAGTGGTCCCCAAACTGTGGGGCACACCCCCTCAGGGAGGCAGAGAGGAACATATGGGGGGCGTGGCAGGGCCCAAATCAGCCCCGGGGGGGGGGAAGAGACCACTGCCCAGCCACATCTCTGGCCCCCAGTTCCTGCAAGGGGACAGGGTGGTTGGGGAGGGGGGGTGGAGGCATGACTGAAAAAGCTTGGGGACCCCAGCCTAAGGTGACCATACATCCCATTTTGGCCCCAGATGTCCCGACTTTTTTGGCAAAACTGGGCATTTGTCCCATTTGCGCTTGCCAACCAGTTTTGCCAAAAAGGGGGTCGGGGAGGTGATGAGCAATGGGGCTCAGGCCAGCCCTGCACGGGGCAAGAGGGGGACTTGGGCTACTGGCTTGGACCAGCTCAGGAGGCAGGAGAAAGGCTTGGACCAGCTCTGTGTGGGATGGGGGACGGAGGGGTATATGCTCACCCTACCCCAGGTTCTGTCTTCCGGCCTGCCCAGGGCCTCAAGGGGAAGAGGAGCAGGGCGGAGGGACCCTGGGGGGCAGTGTTCCCTCTAGTTTTTCCCACCCAGGTGCAGAATGACCCATCACCTCCATATTGGTGCACTTAACAAAATTCATGTGGCGGGGGTGGGGCTAAGGGTTTGGAGTGTGGGAGGGAGTTCAGAGCTGGGTCAAAAGGTGGAGGTGGGATGGGGGTGCAGGTTCTGGGGATAAGTTCTGGGAATGAGGGGCTCAGGGCTGGGTCAGAGGTTTGGCGTATGGGGAGGTGCTGGATCTGGCTTGGGGTGCAGGCTCTGGGGTGGGGCTGGGGGTGAGGTGTTTGGGGTGCAGGCTGCCTCAGGGCTATGGTGGGGAGAGAGAGGATTCCCCCCAGCTTTCACCCCCCGCAGCAGCACCTGGGCTGGGGGGGAGAGGTGCCTCTCTCCCAGTCGCAGCAGGTCTGGGTCGGGCTGGGATCGGGGAGGGGCGCCTCTCCCCCAGCCACGGCAGGTCCGGGGTTGGGTTGGGATGCCTCTGCCCCAGCTGATCTGGGGCTGGTGGGGAGAGGCGCCTACCTCCGCCGTGGCAGGTCCTTGGCTGGGGAAGAGGCGCCTCCCCCCGCCACCGGACACACTGTACCTCAGAGTGCCACCCTGAAACTCCCATATTCACCATTGTCATATAATTAGGATACGTTTCATACAAAATATGCTTTCTGAGGTATCATTTTAAAAGTCTTGATCTATTGATCATTAATATCCTGTTGGATTGTATGTGCTATCACTGTATGTGAAGTTATGAAGTTTTGCTATGTATGTGTTACTAAAATATGTTCTGAAGATGGGAACACCCACAAACAGCTTTTCAGGGACAACTATGGATTAGCCAGACAGCAGTTAATGGCTCAGCCAGACAGCGGTTAATGGCTCATCAACACCCATCAAGGAAAGAATCCATTATCCCAGAAATTGTATACAATGGAGACTTCTCAGAGAGAACACACAGACAATGGAGACTGCTCGACCAATAGGGGCAGACCCTTACATCACAAACATAGATCTTTGCAGCAAGCTGGAAGAAACTATAAAAGAGGGGAAGTGACATCATTACTGGACCTCTCTCCCCCGCAACTCAATACCTGGAAGAAACGCCTGTTGGATAAAGACTTTGAACTAAGGAGGCTAGCCCCAGGCTGGAAAAGAATCCCAGCCTACATGTTGAGGAGCTGTAACCTGCTTGCACCATCTGTCAGGGTGAGAGACTGCTTGATTCAAATCCTGTTTAAATGTGTAAAAGTCAGATTTAAAATTTATTTTTGTTTCTTAAATGTCCAACTTTGATCTCTATGGTTGCTATTTATATTCATTTAAAATTTATTTCTGTAGTTAATAAATCTCTTTTATATTTTACCTAAAACAATGTGCTTTTTTTCCCCTTTAAGTGCTTGGGAAATCTCAGCTCAGTCTACAAAGGCTAGTGTGTGTCCTCTCCACATCGAGGGAGATATGGACTGGGTAATGAACTTACACTGATCAGGCTTTTGACCAGGGCAAGATGGGACAGTTCTGAGGTGCAGCAAGACTGGGAAGGAGCTGGGGGGAGCCTCTCTATTGTTGATTCATCAGTGTCTGGCAAAGCATCCATGTAACTCAGTTGGGTGTGTCCCTGCCTGTGGATGTCTGTAAATGCAAAACATGTCAGAGGTTTGTGGCTTAACAACAGCATCACAGGGTGACAGGGATACCTAGGCTGGTGGGACAGAGGGCTCAGCGGTGCCACGGTCCAGGTTGCACCCCGGGAACGCTGTCTCAGTTACATACATACAACTCAATGCATTATGGAGCAGATTCTATCACCCTTTTTAACACTGAGTAGTATCTTACTGTTTGAAGTAGTCCTGTTGACATAAATGGCCTACTTGCAGAAAAAAAGCATTACACAATGAGTTTAAGTATAGGCTCAAATTCTAGCACCTCGTTTACCACAATTGATGTATCTTCCCCAATTGTTTATCTAGTGAATTATTTTTAACCCTAAAAATATAAATAGTATTTTCCTCAGTGAGTCTAATAAACAGAGGAAAGTCCTAAGAGTAACATTTTAAGATTAAAAGTATGCATCCTTTTTTAGTATTTTAATTTAAAAGTTTTTACAAAATTTACCTCTTCACACCTGCAGCTAGCATTAACTCTGACCATAGCTCCTGGTTTTAGGAGGTTACTATCATGCAGTCGTAAGCAAACTAAATCCGTTGCACTGTTGGATGGTGCACAGACCAAAATTCGACTGTCTGGTAAAGTATAATGTACCTGCATTTTAAAAAAAGTGCAGCTTTTAAAAACATTTCATTTGGAAAAACTATATTCATTACAAATAAAGCAAGCACATATTTCAAATATTTAATATAATTCAGAATTATTTAGAATACAATTACAAATGTTTCTACATTTGTCATGTTGCAGTTCAGTCAAATCTCAAGGAAACATCTTTGCCTAGACTGGAAATTCATTCATCATCATCAGATTGAAACATACACACCATGAATGCAGGGTATGCGCTTTTAAAGCAGTGGTTAAATACTGTTCACTGGGGCTTTAAACAAAAATACTGAATTAAAAAACTGACTATATGTTGTTTATGAACACAAGCTTGTACAGAAGTCTTCTCTTGGATTTATTTTCACAAGGAGAGAGTTGAACTGAAATACCCTCTAAGTGTTAGCATGTTTTTTTAAAAGCTATTTTTAGTTTTGATTATAAGTATTTGAGGCAATTCCAGATGATTATTGTTTTGCTTGTTTGTTCACTATTACCTGTAAGATAGCTTCTATTATTGTTACAGTTTTTCCAGTTCCCGGTGGTCCGAAGAGAATATAAGGAGTTGGACGGCATTCACCACTAAGTATCCTCTTCACTGCTAATTTCTGATGCTCATTCAGCACAGGATTGAAAAATTCACAGTCTCTCTGTTCAGGTGTCATGATTCCATTGACTATACTCAAAACAGATGAGCATTACAAATACACAAGGAGAGTTTTTTTTTTTTTTTTTTAATTAGTATTTCAGTTAAACAGATTTTGATTTAATGTGATCTATACTTATATTATAAATATTTTAAAAAGATAGCGATAGCTAAAAATTTATCTGACAACTCTTTAAATTCCCAATCTCAAGTAATAACAATTAAAATAGTAAAACAGGGCCTTCAGTTTTAAAGGTGCAAGGAGCCATTCATAGATTTTTAAGGCCAGAAAGGACCACAATAATCATCTAGTCTTACCTCCTACATAACACAGGCCAAAGAACTTCACTCCAGTGAACTCTACATCAAGCCCATACATAACTTCTGTTTGACCTTTAGAGCATATCTTCAAGAAGGACATCCAAGTCTTGATTTAAAGACTTCACATGACGAAGATTCTGCCATATTCCTAAGTAAGCTGTTCCAATGATTAATTATCCTCAACATTAAAATGTGTGCCTTACTTCTGGTGAGAATTTGTCTAGCTTCAGCTTCCCACTGTTGAATCTCATTATGCTTTTTTTCCCCCCACTGAAGAGTCATCTATAAGAAATTACTTCCTCACATAGATACTTGTAGACTATGATCAAGTAACCTCTTAGCTTTCTCTCAGATAAATTAATTTGAGGTTCTTAAATCTTTCACTCTAAGGTATGTATTCCAGACCTCCAATCATTCTTGCAGCTCTTCTTTTCTGAAACTTTTCAACATCCTTTTTGAAGCGTGAGCACGAAAACTGGACACAGTATTCTAGTAATGCTGTATAACGAGGTAATGCTTCTTCCCTACTTCTAACTTACTTTTTCCCTACTTATGCATCCAAGGATCACGTTCACCTCTGAGCTATATCATCACATTGTGAACTCACGTTCAGTTAACTATCTACCATGACCCTTAAGTCCTTTTCAGTGTCACTCCATTCCATGATTCAGTCAACCATCTTGTAAGTATGACCTACAGTCTTTTCTTCTAGATAGAAGTATGACTTTGCACTTGACTGTATTAAAACATATAGTTCAAATGTTCCAACCTTACCAAATGATTGGTAACATCTGGATCATTCTGGATAATTGACCTGTCCCCATCACTATTTACTAGGGCTATTGATTAAATCACAATTAACACACACGATTAACTAAAAAAAATTTTTTAAACAAACAAACCAAAAAACCCCCACCCAGATCTTGGTACATTGAGGAAGTTCCAGAAGACTGTAAAAAAGCTAATATTTATATTTTATCTTTTTTTTCCACATTGATAGAATATTGAGAAAGCTTAGCATTGGGCCAAGAACAGATCTTTGCAGGATCCCACTAAAAATACCCCCAATGGATAATTATTCTCATTTGCAATCTTTTGTTAACCAGTTTTTAATTCATTTAATAAGGGCTACATAGATTTTGTATAGTGCTCATTTTAAAAAAATCAGAATGGCGTGTGAGACTATGGCAAAGGCCCTAGAGAAGTCCAAGTATCTCACGTGAACAGTTACCTTTATCAACCAACCTTGTAATCTCATCTAAAATTATATCAAGTTTGTTTGATGAGACCTATTTTCTATTAAAAAAGCCCCATATTGATTGGCATTAATTACATGACAATTCTTTAATTATTTACTGTGTCCCGTAACAGCTTTTCCATGATTTTGCCTGGGACAGATGTTAGGCCAAACAACCCTTTTTAAATATTAGCTTTTTTCCAGTCCTTTGAAACTTCCTCAACATACCAAGATCTGGGTGGTTTTTTTGGTTGTTTGTTTAAAAACCACATACATACATACATACATACATACATACATACATACATACACACACACTCTCCATCCTCCAAACCAGTTTACCAGTGCAACTGTCAAATCCAAAACATCAGTACAAGATGGAAAGAAAATATTAAAACATACTCAGTTTACTTGT
Organism: Malaclemys terrapin pileata; assembly: GCF_027887155.1. Taxonomy (NCBI): domain Eukaryota; kingdom Metazoa; phylum Chordata; order Testudines; family Emydidae; genus Malaclemys; species Malaclemys terrapin. The sequence continues at coordinate 38,238,988 of NC_071505.1, read as the reverse complement.
CTGTGTAGCAACAGTCACCATTCGAGGCACAGCCACTATGTTTCTCTCCTTTGGCACTATGCATTTTGTTTGCTCATTTTGCATTTTCTTTTTCTGAAAAGAGCACTATAGAAGACAGACAGACAGACAGACACACACACAAAAAAATCAAGGGTAAGCACGGCTATAACTGTACAGTAACTATTCTCTCTTGGAAATGCTTTTAAGACAGTTAGAAATGTTTAGCATTTCCTCCCATTTAACTGCATATCAACTGAAAAAGTGGGGGGGGGGGAAGGAGAGGGGGGAGGGAGACTGACAAAGAGGGAAGAAAAAAAACCCTAGACAAATACCCTCACATCCTACTTGAACGAAAGAAAAAAAAAAGTTACTCGTGACACCTTCATCTTAAAACACTGTTGCTAATTGCACAGATATTCTGCAGATTTGGATGAGGTTTCAAAAGTTAGCATTGGTTTGTTTTTATCCCCTATGAGAACTGCCAGTATGTACATTTTTAGCTATTTTAAAGGAATAGCCACCTCTTTTTATGGAGGCGTTTAATCAGGAGTCACATCAAGAGTGGATCAATCGCATCAGGAAGCATAATTATGCCTCACAATAAGGATTCTCATTTGCTCCTATAGTCAGTATGATTTGCTGCCCAGTATCTATGTTTTTTTTTTTTTTAAAAGGAGCTTATGAAAACCAGTCTAAAGCAAATCTGGCCACCCAAACTCATAGTTTCATAAGCAGTTTCCCTTTCAGAAATCAAAATCACGGACCACAGGTTGACCCACTCGAAGTACTGAACTGTGAAACAAGATCTTCACCACCAGAAGGAAAACATCATAAATACACCAGACATAACAATGCATTCACTGTTGTGCTGTGGTCCTCTCTCAGACTATATCTGCAGTAGCTAACTGTTGCCATTTAAGTGTAAAAGATTATAAGAAATACATTTATAGTAGATTTACCATGTCTTTCTTCTTGGTATACTGTTCATGATCATCAGCAACAGTACGACATCCCATATTATTCCAAGTCTTGACAACTTGTGGGGATTGTAAAACCAGAGTATCTGGAAATAACACTTTGGGTTTAAGGAAGGGGAAAGAGAAAAAGAGCAAAGTTCTGAAAATGCATTTTACATGACTATCAATATAGCTACATTAAGATACTTGCTGTCAATGTTTAATTATAACTGAAACATCAGCTTCTTTCCTTGCACTTGAATTAGATGTGTCCAATTTATGAGATTTTGATGTAAAAACCTTAGGTATGGTGAGGTAGGAATTGGAAGGTAAAATTGAAGTCCATATTCACATTTCTGTAGGCTGTAGAGCTCATCAGAAATGTGCAACTCTTTTCAATAAAGAGGCCATTATATTTAGCCAACTCTAACAGAGGAGGATTACATAAAAAGTGAAAAGTTGAAAGCAGGAATTCTGCATCTTCCCTATATTCCTCCTGCATTTTTCCCAATTTACCCAAGCTGGGAAGTCCTACAGAACTCTTTCACATTGTGCGAAACATAGTGGCACCAGTAGTTAGAAATTGATTAGATTTGTTAGTTCTAATTGGAGTCAAACTGCTTTCCTCATGTATAGACACCACAGAGAGGAAATCAGTTTTCATAGTGGTTGCTCTGTGACAAAGGATTGCTGCTTTCTGGACAAAGATATGGGGTAATTTAGGTGAATGGATAGAAGCCCCAGAGAAACACTGCGTTTTTAAATCTGACCAGAAGAGTACAGTACATTAACTTCACATCAGTGTTTACTGAAGAGGAGGAAAAATGCCATAGCCCATTGGAAGGTTACCTTTTTCACCCAGATAGATGCCTTGTTCAACTGCAAACTGGCATCGCCTGCTGGTAGTCCTGTCAACAGAATAGCAATAGTGTGGATTAAACTAAAAACGAAAGTTTCCATAGAATACAGCAATACTCACTTCCTCTCTGAGTCAATGCTATATATCAAAGACTTAAATGAAACATTAAGCCTCTATAACATCATATACTTCTTCCCTCAAGTCCTATTTTCATGTGGTACTTAGCTGAAGGATTACTTGGTCCAGTTTCCTTTATAGGCATATTTCACTAAACTTTAAAATAGAAAAATTGATAAAATATGAAAAAAGCGTTTCTCATTAAAGGACAAAAGTTTCCTTGAATTTCAGAGATAAGCAGAATAGGAAGATATTTTTCCTTAAAAAACAAACGTAAAAAAACCCCAACTTGTTTTATTAAGGAAGACGAAGTGATGATTTTTTACTGAAAATAATGCTTTCTAAAAAAGTTTTGATGTTGGCAGCATACGAAAAAAAAATATAGTGAGGTCAATATCAGCCATTCTTGTCCTGCTCTGATGCCATAAAGTTATTTCAATTACAGAGTCTGATTTTCCATTGCTTAGCACCTAGAGTAGTCATTTACATGTAAAAGAATGGGTGTAAAAATGTAAATCACCCCCTTTCTGATTTGATAGCATTTTGCACAGATATAAATGAGTACAGAAGATGCCAGGCAGCGGACTATCCAGTTCTGAGATTTTGTTTGTCCTTCACCTTCATGTGAACTTCTCAGAACTAAGCAAATGGTCATGTAATACGACTAACATAATAAAGGACAGTGAAATACAGCTTTTTAAAAGTCTACAAAAATACCTATTGAATGCAAATTCTACATCCATGGGTTCAGAGTTGTAAACCTGTTCAAACTCTGGGTTAAGTCTCAGAGTAGCATCTTCATTGTGAATCTGAGAGAGAGAGAAAAGACAGTTTATTAGTCATGTAAGATTTGAGGGCACTCAGCACTCCATAGGATCAGATCCCTTATGTTTGTTATGTTTGAAAAATCTCCTGAAACATTTGCTCATACTAGGTAAAAACAAAAAATGGATAACATCTACCACATAATTTCATATTTCTACATAAGAGTTTTACAGAGTTTGCTTTTAATGGGTGAAATGTGTAGTGTTGAGAAGAAGCAAAAGCTTCTGTCTTCCAAGTACACAGTATGAAATAAAGTAGAATCAATAATTTGGGAGAGAGTAACTGAAATGAATCCAGTTTCACAAAAGCTAAATAATTATCCTTTAACTCTCAGTTTCCCCTTAGTTTTGTGGACTACAATATTTCTTAGCAGAAAAGCTAACTCACTCACCTCAGTAACATAGGCAATGTACTCTATTATATGCTCAGAGTAGTCTTGACTTTTTAGTATCACTTTGTCACCTAGTTTTTAAAAAAAATTAAATACAATGTTTAGTATAAAAATACTGTTACAAGATATTGGAAAATTCTCACTGCAATACTAGCCACTGGTGGGAGGGGCAATACAGTGAAACTTAATGAGTTTCAAGGATCCTGCAAATTCACCAATGAAGTGACATCACTGAAGATGATGCACTTGTGCACACCTCGGCTCGATTTAGTCTTACATTCTTAAAACTGGTAGTGTGTGTGTGTGTGTGTGTGTGTGTGTGTGTGTGTGTGTGTGTGTGTGTGTGTGTGTGTGTGTGTGTGTGTGTGTGTGTGTGTGTGTGTGTGTGTGTGTGTGTGTGTGTGAGAGAGAGAGAGAGAGAGAGAGAGAGAGAGAGACTTCTAAGGCACCTATTGAGGTATGCTACTAACACAGTTTCAGCACTATTTATTGGATAACATCCTACACATTGCAACGAATTTCAAAAATTCTGACCTCAAAAAGTTAACTCCTTTAACCTGGTTTTTCATTTAGCCTCTCACATGTTCTCTAGTTTAGTATAATACTAGAGAGTATATTTTCTATGGAAAACTCAATTACTACTGTACATCAGAATCCATAATATACCAGGACAAGCCATGAAAGCAGACACACACATATTGCCTCTTCAAAGCATAACATCTCCAGAAATCAAACATTCTGAGGCATTATAATAAAGTATATTGGCATAATGTTCCATTTATCTAGGTGCCAGGGTTAATAGCTGTCTCTCCAAATGTTTTTTAATAGAAAACATGGAAAAGATAAAATGCATCCGTTTCTATTGTGTAGATTGAGAATATTGCTCATCTTGCTATTCAGCTTTTACAATTTAATTAAGTGTAAACCATCACCTGCATATAAGGAAGGTCTTCCCTCTGCCAACCCTGGCACTTCCAGTACCAAGAAGTTTCCATTCTTTTTCAAAATGATTCCACTCATGCTAAATTCTTTGATCTCCATTTCAGCATGGATCTCCTCAAGCCAGAGCAGGGTAGAAAGGTTTGCTTTATAGTTAGACACATTCAATCGCTGAAAATTTTAAAAAAGTACGTTATGTGTATTGCAATAGTGTCTAGCAGGGCCGGCTCTGGCTTTTTTGCCGCCCCAGGCAAAAAAGCCGCCGGCCGCCCCCCCCTTGCGGGGGGGGGGGGAGAGGGCGGCCAGAGCCCCGGGGGGAGGGCGGCGAGCCCCGGCGGCGGCTCCGCTCTCCCCCCGGTGGCCGGGGGGGAGAGCGCCGGGGGGGGGGTGGAAGGGTGGCCGGAGCCCTGGGAGGAGGGCGGCGAGCCCCAGCTGGGGCTCCACTCTGCCCCCCGGCGGCCAGAGCGCAGGGGGCAGGGCGGCGAGCCCCGCTCTCCCCGGGGGCCGGAGCGCCGCGCCGCCCCCCTCCAGGTGCCGCCCCAAGCACAAGCTTGGTGGGCTGGTGCCTGGAGCCAGCCCTGGTGTCTAGAAGCCACAACAAAAATCTGAGTCCCTTGTGTTAGGCACCATACAACATATATATGAAGACACAGTTCCTGCCTCAAAAGGTGTACAACCTAAGTAGACAATAACAGACAAAAGTAGGGGAGAACAGAGGCACAGAATGACATGACTTGCCCAAAATCACACAGAAGTTAGTGGTAGAGCTGGAAACGTAACTCAAGTCTCCCAGTTCAGTGCCTTATCCACTAGGCCATGATACCTTTCTAATTAAATGTATCAAGTGATAATGGGGATTTGGGAAGAGCATCAGGCTTAATTTACCATTTTCATGTACATGAACAGGGATTTTCAGAAGAGTCTAAGCTGGTTAGGCACCCAAATCCATCAAAGTTCAAGAATTCCCTTTGGTAAATCCAAGCCACAGTACTTCTACACTTTTTGCATTATAATCTGTGAGAGGTCTCTAAAAAAATTAGCTTACAGGGTAAATACAGAAGTACCCTGGTTTTAGCTGTATTTTATTTAGATCACACTACTAATTTTGTAACGAAAACGAGTAGTTCCAAAAATATCTAAGATTTATTTGACCTTTAAGTAAGCATAAGGTTCTCAGAAAGCATTTTTCTAACACCAAATACCAGCCAACCCACCCCCGCACCCTAAAATAACATGCTGAGCTTCTAGGGAAAAAAATAAGAGAATGAACTATTGGAAGAGTCAGAAGGTGTCTTTGTCTTAATTATAAAATAATTTTAATGAGAAGAACTAATAGAAAGGAAAATATTGTGGTTTTTATTTGTATTTAATTCCTTACTTTCAAAAGAAGAAAGCAAGATCCAGTACTAGCACTAAAAAGTAGACAAAATAATTGTAGTTCTTGGTATTAGGGAAGCTATTGGTTCACAGGAAATGGATAAGGCAAAAAATGTTACTGATTTATGCAGTTCAAAAGGCTCTTTTAAAAAGAACAGCAACAACAAAAAGCATTCAGGCTACCCTAGTTCCTTGTAACTTCCTAGGGGAAAAGCGTGTGGGACTGATTTTAGACCACTTATTTTTCAACTGGCCAACATTACTCACATTTACACTGCCAAGGCAGGCGTGTCATTGCACAGCTGGAGGAACACTCAAGACGGGACTGACTGAAAGAATCTCCCTGTCAAACATTACTCCAAGAGGGATCACTTATGAGACTTAACAACAGAGGATGTGCAGCGTGCAGCTCAGGATGGATAGAGACGGTAGAATCTTATTTGTGCCCTAAACTATATGCATCTGAAGAAGTGGGCTGTAGTCCACGAAAGCTTATGCTCTAATAAATTTGTTAGTCTCTAAGGTGCCACAAGTACTCCTGTTCTTCTTTAAACTATTTCTGACAGTGCAGGAGGGATTCAAATTCAGATTACAGTGTGATTCTCACCTTTTTCCCAAATCACAAATAAAAAAGAAATGAGCATTGTCTATTGAATGCAGAAGAAGCGGCACTAGCGGATTTTTAACAAATACTCTCACTGTATTCTGTGCCACGTTTAGTAGCAGATTTAGCTTATCACAGGGGTTCTCAAACTGTGGGTTGGGACCCCAAAGTGGGTCGTGATCCTGTTTTAATGGAGTTGCCAGGACTGGCGTTAGACTTGCTGGGGCTCAGGGCTGAAGCAAAAGCCCAAGTCCCACCACCGGGGCTGAAACCAAAGCCTGAGAGCTTCATCCCTGGGTGGTGGGGCTCAGGCTTCAGCTTCAGCCCTGGGCGACGAAGATCAGGTTACAGGCCCCCACCCAGGGCGGTGGGGCTCAGGGCTTTGGTGCCCACTCCTGGGGTCATGCAGTAATTTTTGTTGTCAGAAGAGGGTCGTGGAGCAATGAAGTTTGAGAACCCCTGGCTTATCACAAGGCTAACATACAGAGATCGTTCTTGGCTTGTGAAAGACTGGCATGTGTCAGAACATACAGGTCATATGGCGTTTCTTGGAAGCAGTCTCATGGCCTTGCTGTCTTATTGCAATGCCTCAGTTGTACCCTTCAGAGGCCACTTGTCAAACCAGACAACAGGTTTTTGGTTAAGTCACAATCGGGATTCAGAGTCCTAGGTGAGTCCCTCTCTGAGCTGAAGCAGTTACGCTTAGACCGTAAAAAGGTAGCTACATGATTCTGAAAGAAACACAAGGAAATGCTGACCAGAAGCCAGGACTTTGAGCTCTGTAGACAAAGAGCTATCATGTTTATGGCTGTTTGGTTTTATATTTTTTATTTGGAGATTATAAAAATTATCAATCTGCATGAAGGGAATGTGACCAGAGAATTCGCTGGTTTATGTTATGTTGTTTGAACAGCAGTCCTTTAAAATAATCCAGAAACCAGAGAGAAGATTCTCCCACCCCCCGCCTGCAAAAAAACCCCCTCAAATCTTCTGTGAACTCTCTCTCCAATCATTCAGACTCAGGTCCTGACACAGGGAATTTTGGGGAAGAGCTGGGACACTGATGAGTTGTGAAACACTGCATTATCCAGAAAGCAGTATAGTAATAAACTCTCTAGAGTTGCTCCAGCCTACTTCACAAACCCTGTCCTTCTCCTCCTACCTATTCCTGTTAATCCTGTGCCTACTTCCTCTCTGTTCCTTCCCACAATCATACTCTGTTATTTCAAGAAACATATTCTCTTGCAGCTCTGGCATCTGAGGTGGCCTTTTCCATACAGCACTCTAATATACTCCCCATCCATTTTCAAACTCTCACTTGCCTAGGCCTTCTAATTTCTTCTCTGGTTCAGGGCCTGCAATATGCTGACTCCCAGTAAAGTCAAGAGAGCATCTACCAGGATCAGACTCTTATTTTCTAATTAGATTCTGTAGAACTACATGATACCCATGAGGGCAGGGGACTGGACTCGACTCTATGACCTCTCGAGGTTCCTTCCAGTCCTAGAATCTATCAATCTAGTCACAGGTATTTTTAGTAAAAGTCATGGACAGATCACGGACAGTAAACAAAAATTCACGACCTGTGGCCTGTCCATGACTTTTACTATATAACCTTAACTAAAACTTGGGCAGGGGGCCACGTGTGCTCTGGGGAGGTGGTGCAGGGGCAACACAGGTGCTGGGGCAGGTGGGGTGGCCAAGACCCCACTAGTGCTGGGGGGGTTTGCCAGGTGGGGGCATGTGACCCACGACCCCTGCTGGTGATGGGGGGGAGGGGACGCATGGCCCGGGACCCATGCTAGTGCTGGGGAGGGAGAAGGAGGGCGGACAGCAGCCCAGGACCCCTGCTGGTACTGTAGGGGGAGGATTGGCGAGGCTGGCAGGCTCCCTACCTGGCTCTGCATGTCCCTGCAGCTCCTAGGGAGAGGGGCAATGAGCGGCTCTCCGCGTGCTGCTCCCACCACAAGTGCTGGCTCTGTAGCTCCATTGACCGAGAACCCCAACAATGGGAGCTGTGGGGGCGGGAGCTGCAGAGCCCCCCTGGCCCTTCCGGCTAGTAGCTGCAGGGACATGCCAGTGGGAGCCGGGGAACCCCCCACCCCAAGGTAAGTGCTGCCCCGCACCCCAACCCCCTGCCCATAGCCCCCTCCCACACACCCAAACTGCTGCTGCAGGCAGCACCTGAGCCAGCATCGGCCGTTGCAGAAGTCACGGAATCTGACACAGACATGCAGCCTTAACCATTATATATGAACACAGCAGCTACACAGGAGTATGTGGACGTGTGTTCAGGTTGGCATTTATAAAGATGCAAAGAGAGATTTTACACTTGCATATATATGTGCACACATACCTCTGCAAGGAGAGGTTGAAAACTCAGTATGTCCAATTTCTGCTCCACACATTTTCTTAATCTATCTGGTATGGGATAGTGTGGTAGGAAACTTGGAAGATGTCTTCTACAACTTCTAAAATGAGAATTCAAAGTTACTTCAAGTCAGTATATTTAGGTTGCACAAAGTAGTTCTTACAAACTGAATTTAGCTGGTTAGTGTGGATTTCTTTACTAAAGAACAAAAAAAAAAAATCAAGATTCTGTAGTTACTAAAATAAGCATCAGTTTTAAAAAAATAAAAGAGCTTCACATGAAGGACCACAAGTTAGCAAATACCAGCCTCAAGGCTACAAAGACAGCAATACCAAAACACAAGTACAGTAAATGAAACTTTTGTCAGTTTAGGTTCAAACAAAAACCAGGAACAGAAGTTTGCTACATTGCGGTGGGGTGTGGGGAAGAGAATGTTGTTATAGAAGCATATTTTACTTTCAAATGTTCTGACCAACTTTTTCCTCACTAACGAAGGTGTTGTGGTGAACAATTTAATGTTAGTTATAGTTTTAGAGTATCTGTTAAGTATATTTTGTCTGTTAAAATTTACTTATCTAAGGACCGCTTCCTGTTTTTCATTCAGGATTTTTCTAGGGTTTGTATTGTCAAGACCCAGCTACATCAAATGACTTGATCAAAATCTCACATATCAGTAATTCAGTCAAGGGACTTCCCGGGTTTCTGTCTTGCTGTCTAAAACACAATTAGATTGCACCAATCCTACTAGTGGGTGCGCTCTGGCAACACCTTTACTACTAATTAGCCTCTAACTCATTCATAAGTGTATAACATGCAGCAGCAGGACAGTTTGTGAATCATAAGAAAAACATCTATAAAGAAAGTTAGAATAGTTTGCTAAACAAGGAAAAACTATTTCAGCCAATGGAATTTTGAAGAAAACCCCCCAGTTTTTATTTATCTTTTTCCAGTTTACTGAATGAATAGTAGTTACAACAGGAGATAAGCTAGTTCAGTACGATAAACTGCCCTGGAACTAAAGTTACACATTTACTTCAATCAGCATTATATAAAGGTATGCCTTTCCATATCCTTCATATTAGACACAGCTGAATGTGGATTATTTGATAGTACCTTTTGTGTTCTGTTACAGGCACTGTGGTCTTCATGTGCTGTAACTCTGGAATAACTTTATACTTTCTTACTGAGAATGGTTCAGTGGCTGCTATTAGAGATTCCTCTTCATTTATTACAGTTACTTCAATGTAACGTCCAATAATAAAATCAGAAAAACAAAGCAACAGAAGTTCTTTGCAGCGGCCAGGGTTTCTTCAAGTAAACAAGCAAAAATAAGTTAGGTTCTTCAAAACCACAGATTTTACTTATCAGTTCAGCGATCACAATGTTGAAAGAGACTGATCAGGTTTTGAGGGACCTCCCTAAAAATCAAGTAATGGCTGATTTAGAAGAATTCTTCATATTCACAAAATTTGAAAGAGTTTTAGTTGAGTCCAGCTACCATTTCCTAAAAGTTTTAAAAAAAACTAAGCACTAAAAAAATCCAAATATTAACGAGCCTGAACTTGAAAAAAAGTTTAAAGGGCAACTGTACTTTAGAAGTATCAGTCTGAAAATTTCCTGTGTACAGTCACTCCACTGCTGAAAGGCCCTCATCCAAGATGCATCTCATTACACAGCAGCAAAAACTCTGCTCTATTGGAGGTCTGTGTTCCTCTGCATGGACCTCCAGCAGCTGACAGAGATAATGAGGAAGAGGGAGGTCCCAGCCTGACTCCTCAAAGACATGCATTTCCTGTCAGCAGAGAAAGTGGCAACAAGGGGAGTGCAAATTCCTGCAAAAGAGAGTTTGAGGAGCTTATGCTCCAGACTATCAGAGCTCTTATCCCACACAACCCATTCATTTAATCCCTTTCCAGGTTCTGTCCCAGCATTGGGCCCAGTACCAAATTTTCTCCTCACCTCTCCAACACATAGAACTTAGTTCTGATCCTCTACCCCAACCCCCCCGCCCACCAGCTGTCTGACTCTTAACTAGCTCTGTCACTGAAACTTACAACAAACATTAAGTCCCAGATCAACAAAGGTGTGTAGGATCCTTACTTTCACTGAAATTAAGAGCCTAAATACCTTTGAGGATCTGGGCTTGCGTGCCTATAAAGGTGCTCAGCCTTATACAAAACAACTACCAAGTGATCTCCAAGCCCTCCACTTATCCCACACCTGTTTCCTCCCTAAAGGTTCAGAATCCTCTTACTGTTCTTTCTCAAGAAGATATGTACAGAGTTATCCAATCCACATATAGTAGGGTCCCAAGCTCTGGTCACACTTTCCACGATAGTTCAGCAATAGAAGGGGAGCACACAGAAAACAATCTGTATTTCTTCTCCTTCAGAGGTGGATTTCACAAACAGATCCTACCCTAAAAGAAGGTTTTTCTCCAATTTCTATTAGGGCTACTCTATCTAAAACAGCTCTCATAAAAATTGGAAATTAAGTTGCTGCACCATTGATTTAGTGACAGTGCAGCAATGGAGATGGAAAAACAGGATAAAATTGTGCTATGTTTAAAATTAGAATCACACAAGCGCGATGCACATTTATAACACGGCTTCACAAAAATAAAATATTTTGCATGGCATGTGCCTCTGTTATTAAATGGAAGAGTTTTCTTTAATCAGCTAACCTCATTCTTCTTGTGAAGCAGAACCTGTGTGCTCTATGGAGTTAAACTACAGAAATCCAATATGTAGGCAAACAAAAAAAGTCAAGTTTCCAGAACAGCTCAATTTTGAATATCCCAGGACAGAGCATTCATAAAGCTCAGGACTTAAACAAGACTATCCATAAAAATATGCACTTTGGGTATTTTTTTGCTCAAAGTAAGACCATGTCTTACTAGTGTTATTAAAAGAGGTACTCACTCATTCTGCTTTGTTTGTCCATTTACTTCTTTACCCTCAAAAAAAAATCACTAACCTTTCTGTTACTGTTTTCTTTGAGATGCATTGCTCAAGTCCATTCCCATGTAGGTGTGTGCGTGCCGCGTGCACAGACACAGGAAGATTTTACCCTCAGTAGTATCTGCCGGGTCAGTCCCAGCACCCCCTGGAGTCTCACCCTCATGGTGCCATAGAGGGGCCTGCCACCCCTTCAGTTCCTTCTTGGCAGCAACTCTGACAGAGGGGTAGGTGGGTGGGCTTGGGAATGACATGAGCAACACATCTTGAAGAACAACAGTTACGGAAAGATTAGTGATAGTTTTTTCTTCTTTGTGGACTTGCTCATGTCCATTTCTATGTAGAGGATTCCCAAGCAGTTAGAGGAAGTGGGTTCAGAGTTCAACAACAAGCAGACTGTAGCACTGCTTTGCCAAATCCAGCATCATCTCTGGCCTGCTGCGTGATGGCATAATGGGTTGCAAAGGTGTGGACTGAAGACCATGTGGCTGCTCTACAGATATCCTGGATGCGAACCTGTGCCACAAATGCCAGTGAAGATGCTTGCGCCCTTGTGGAGCGTGCTGTCAGTGCCAGAGAAGGGACCTTTGCCAAGTCATAGCACATGCGAATACACAAGGTAATCCATGAAGAAATTCTTTAGGCTGAGACTGGGAGGCCCTTCAGCCTATCAACCACTGCTACAAAGAGCTGAGTAGTCTTCCTAAACTATCTGATCCGATCTAGGTAAAAAGCCAGCACCTACCTGACTATTTGCAGGTGGCTTCAGGAAGAACACAGGGAGGAAAACGTCCTGGTTATTGTGGAACTGCAATACCATCTTTGGGAGGAAGGCCAGGTGGGGGCGGAACTAAACCTTGTCCTTGATGAAAACTATGTAGGGCGGTTCTGAAGCAGGGCCCTGATTTCTGAGACCTTCCTGCCCAATATGATGGCTATGAGGAAGGCCACCTTCTATGATAAGTAGAGCAAAGATCATGTTGCCAAAGGCTCGAATGGTGCCCCCGTCAGTCTTGAGGAGGACCAAGTTAAGATCCCAAGGGGGGATCGTCTATTTTACCTGCGGGTAGAGAGTCTGTCCAGTCCTTTAAGAAAACAGCTACAGAGCACAATAGCGAAGGTGGACCTGCCACTCACCCTGGGTGGAAGGCCAAGATAGCTGCCAGATGCACCCTGATCGAAGACACAGATAGTCTCTTGTTTTAGATGTAACAATTAGTCCAGGATGCACGGTTTTGTAGTTTGAGTGGGCAAGATCCCCTTCTGTCCAGCCCAGATAGAGAACCTTTTCCATTTCACCAGATAGCCATCCATCAGGGCCACCTTTCTGCTCCCTAACAGGACCTTCAGAACCGGTCCCAAGCATACTAACTCCAAAGGGTTCAGCCATGGAGCTTCCAAGTTGTCAGGTGGAGGGATCAAAGACCCAGATGAAGGAGATGTCCGTGATCCTGGGAGATCAAGTCTGGAAACAATGGTAGGGTGATCGGTTCTTTGACCGAGAGCTGCAAGAGGGTGGTGAACCAATGCTGGCGCGGCCATGCCAGCGCTACCAGGATCAGGCTCGCTTTGTCCCCTTTGACCTTCAGCAGAAACTTGTCTATGAGCGGAATAGGTGGGAATACATAGAGAAAATAGTCCTTCTAGGGAAGAAGGAACGCATCTGTGAGCGAGCCTGGACTGTGATTCTGGAAAGAACTGCAGACACTTCCTGTTGTATCTTATTGCAAACAGGTCTATATGGGGAGTTCCCCACCTCTGGAAAACATTCCCTATGACATCCGGGCAAATGGACCCCTCGTGATTGGAGAAGGATCTGCAGATCCTTGTGAACTTGTTCTGAGCTCCCAGAAGGTAAGAAGCCTCGAAGTGTATTGAGTGGGTTATGCAGAACTCCCATAAGTGGAGAGCTTCCTGGCATAGGTGAGAAGAGCGCGCTCCACTCTATCTGTTTATATAGCATATTGCTGTCATGTTATCTATAAGCACCGACACACATCTGCCCTCTAGACGGGGCTGGAATGTTTGGCAAGCAAGACGCACTGCTCGGAGTTCTTTCACGTAGATATATAGCAGGATCTCCTCCTGGGACCAGAGACCTTGAGTTCTGTGGTCCCCCAGGTGAGCTCCCCATTCCAACTCTGAAGCATCGATAGCTGCAGTTTCCTGAATGGAATGCCTGCACAAACCACCCCTGGATCCAGCCCCATAAGAGGGAGTTGATCACCGAAGGAGAAGTGTGAAAACTTTGTCCAGGAGGTTGCAGCCTGGCCAGTAAACTGTTGCTTGCCAGGCCTGCAGCGGTCTGAGTCGCAGCTTTGTGTGCTTTACCACATATGTAAAGGATGCCATGTGCCCCAGGAGCTTCAGGCAGGTCCTCGCAGAGGTGGTGGGATGTTTTCTGAGATGGTCTATGACAGAAGTCAGCACCTGGAATCTGGCTTCTGGGAGGGAGGCCTTGACCTGGACTGAGTCGAGAACAACCCCTACAAACTCTATCCAAAAGGGACAAGGATCGACTTTTGTGTATTCAGCAACAGGCCTACCATCTAGAAGGCTGACAGTATTAACTGGATGTGCTCTTTCACCTGGGTTCTGGACCGGTCTCTGACCAGCCAGCTGTATTCTTTGTTTTCTCAGGAAGGCCGCAACTACTGCCATGCACTTTGTGAAGACCCAAGGGACCTCTGAAAGGCTGAATGGCAATACTGTGAGCTGGTAGTGCACCTGTCCCACCATGAACAGCAGTAATCGTTTGTAGTCCAGGACTATAGAGATGTGAAAATATGCCTCCAAGTCGAGGGCAGCATACCAGTCTCCTGGATCCAGAGAGGGGATAATGGAGGCCAGGGAGCCTATGTGGAACTTCAGCTTCTTCATGAATTTGTTGAGGTTTTCCAGGTCTAGAATAGGTCTGAGACTGCCCTTAGCCTTGGGGATTAGGAAATATCAGGACTAAAATCCCCTGCCCCTTAACTCCAGAAGAACTTCCTCTACCATTCGCAGTTGCAGAAGTGTTCACAGCTCTCAGAGTAGGAGTTGCTCATGAGAAGGGTCCCTGAAGAGGGACAGGGAGGAAGGGTGTGAAGGAGGGGAATAACTATTCTAGAATGTATCCCAGTCCTATCATGCATAGCACCCAATGATCTGAGGTGATATGGGCCCATACCTGATAGAAGTGGGATAGCCGGTCCATAGAATAGGAGAGGTTGGATCCAGGTGAAGCTCTGTTACACTGTCCTCAGGCACATCCTCAAAACACCTATTTGGGACGCGAAGATTGCCTGGTGGGCCCAGATCCCTGGGTCGAGGAAGGCTGGTGAGCAGGTCTGTTCTTGTAATTCCTGTCCCTCCTTCTACCATAGTCCTGTCTTAGTTGCGATTGCTAGAATGGAGATAATGATTGTGGCTTGAAATGTTTTATTGGTGGGGTCAGGGTGTGCAGATCCAAAGATTTCAGCATGACCTTGAAGTCTTTCAAGCTGTGCAGTTTAATGTCTGTTTGCTCGAAAAACAGCGCTGTGCCTTTGAAAGGCAAGTGTTGAATAGTCTGCTGCACCTCGTGAGGGAGGCCCGAGGCCTGCAACCGGGAGGATCTCTGCATCACCACCGCCGATGCCACGGTCCTTGCAGCTGAGTTGGCTGCGTCCAGAGCTGCCTGCAAGGACGCCTTTGCCATGGCCCTGACCTCCTCAACCAAGGTTAAGAATTCTGCTCTGGACTCTTTGGGTAAATAGTTCTTTGAATTTTGTCATTGCTCCCCAGTTATTAAAATCATAACAACTATGGAGCACCTGTTAATTAGCAGTGAGAAGCTGGAGCCCCGTGGCATAGATCTTCCTGCCAAAGAGGTCCAGCTTCTCTGCGTTCTTAACCTTTGGGGTAGGATCCAGCTGCCTTTGTCTCTCATGCTGATCTACTACTAGGGATCCCAGAGAGGGAAGTGTGTAGTGATATTCAAACCCCTTTGCTGGGGCAAACTATTTTCTCTCCAGCCATAGTTTGCAGAGAGGTTGGAGTTTGCCACAGAGTCTTAACTGGCTCTAAAATGGCACTGTTTTGTGACAGGGCTACCCTTGACAGCTCTGATGGTGTCTCAGAGTTCCTCCAACTGGATCTCCAGGTTCTGAGCGACCCTCTTTAGCAGTTCCTGATGCGCCTTGGGGTTGTCTTGTGTGGGTGTCAAGGTTCCTGCAACTGCCTTGTCTGGTGAGAAAGAGGAGGATCCTAAGATTGGTACTGGCTCTTGTTCTTGTCCATCCAGTCCTGATGGGGCCCCTGGTACTGGTCCCTGGAGCACGGCACCAAGCTCGGTGCCTTGATCCTGTGCCTGGACTGTTAGAGGTGGTGGTGGTGGTAGCGGGGCTCAACACTCCAAAGCTACCGAATATGATCTCCTTGACTGAGGACCTTGAGCCTGATGAAATGCCCAATGAGTCCAGAAGGGCCATTGCATCGGCACCTGCCATTGCACTGGTCAGCCCATGAGTGGGAGTCCCTGGCTCATCTCGTCCATCCAGTACCATTAGTGCAATCCATGCTGGCTCTTTCTTGAGACATAGGACTCAGGTTCCGAGTCAGATGCTGAGGATTCACTCCTCGGACACTATGGGGGGTGCGATGCTAGACGGTGAGCAATTCCGGGATGGGGATGCTGCATCATCACCGGCTTCCCTTTTGACCACGGGTTCTCAAACTGGGGGGTCGGGACCCCTCAGGGGGTCACTAGATTATTACGTGAGGGGTCGTGAGCTGTCAACCTCCACCACAAACCCCTTTTCACCTCCAACATTTATAATAGTGTTAAATATAAAAAACGTGTTTTTAATTTGGGGGGTGGTGGGGGGAGGGTCGTACTCAGAGACTTGCCGTGTGAAAGAGGTCACCAGCACACAAAAGTCTGAGAACCACTGCTTTTGACAGTACTTGCCTCAGTGTCACATCTGCTCTTGTCTCTGGTGCTGGCTCACATCTAGGTGGCGACGGTAACACCAAGAGGGACATCAGACCTGTGCTGCCCAGAATGCCTCTAGTGTGGACAGGAGTGCCATTCCCGTGTTCCTATAGCACCAGAATTGATGGTTCCCTTTCTGTGGCAGGAGTCAATGGTGCTGCAGCAACACTTGTTGAGCTCAAGTGACCCTGCATGGGAGTCACTCTGCTGGAGTCTTTATGGCCGGTGGGCTTCGGGGTAGGAGAGTGCCCCTATCAGTTTTCCGCTTCTTCTTGCACGGGACCAGGGAGTGGGAGTGATGCCCGTGCACTCTCCTGTGCCAACCTCCTCTATACCAGCAAATTGTGGAGTCATACCATGCCAACGAGGAATCTTGCCTCAGTGCCGGGGAGGCCGGGATGCAGTGCCTGTCCCCCATGGAAGCCAGCATGCACCTTGTGGTGCCGAGTCAGAGTGACCTGGCTCCAAGAAGGATGAAGAGCCACCTCCATTAAGAGGAATTTTAGCCTCTGCTCCCTTTCCTTGAGTACAGGGCTTAAAACCTCTACAGATCCTGCACCAATCACACAGGCGAGATTCACCCAAAAGCCTGAGACAACTAGAGTGGGGGTCACCAAAAGGCATAAGTTTATGGCAAGCTCACATGGCTTACACCCCGGAAACCAAGGCATGCCCCGGTGCCTGGGTGGGAAAGAACCCGGTTAAGTGGGGTCCTTCACTACACTAACAACTATTACTAACTGTAACATTAACTACTAAACTTTTCTATAACTTTTTTACAGGAAAAAGTACAAGAAGCACAAGAAAAGTCCACTGGGGAGTACTTGCAGAGCAAGAATGAGCAGTTCCAGCAACCATCAAAGGCAGAAAGAAGAAACCGAGGGGGACAATGGGTCAGCAGGCCCCTATATACAGCACCATGAGGATGCAACTTGAGGGGTTGCTGGAGCCAACCTGACAGATACCACTGAGGGAAAAATCTTTCGGCGACTGTACACGCGGTATGCACACACCTACATGGGAATGGATATGAGCAAGCACTCAAAGAAGAACTAGATGTTTAAAAGGCAGACTGACCTAAAAATTAAAGTATTATGTTGCTGCCTTGTAAGTTCAAAAAGGATTGGACCAATTCTGCCTTCACATATACACATGCACTTCTCCAACTGACTGCAATGGGAAGTGCCTGGGTAATATCTCATCCTTAAGCTTCCTTCAGCAGAGCAGCTTAAAAAGAACAAAACCACACATACACTGCGGTGCATATGATCACAATGGAAGTCTTTCCATTAGGCGGTATGAAGATTTCCCCACTAGCTTCTGTCTCAACTGTTGGCTGTTCTTCCACATTTTGTCCATTTTCTCCACTGTACAGATTTTCATCTTCTCTGTTACCAAGATCTTCATTCTCTCTTGCTAAATCTGGATCCTTAGGATTAATTCCTTCTGTAGTAAATAGACAAATCACAGTAAGCGTTAATTACTGTATGACAGAGGTTTATAAAATTATGAATGGTGTGGAGAAAGTGAAAGTGTTATTTACCCCTTCACATAAACACAAGAACCAGGGGCCACCCAATTAAATAATAGGCAGCAAGTTTAAAAACAAACAAAAGGAAGTACTTTTTCACACAATGCACAGTTAACCCGTTCAACAACTTCCCCTGGCAACAAGTTCAAGTGAAAACTAAGTGGATTCAAAAGAGAATTAGATATATTTATGGAGGATAGTTCTATCAATGGCTATTAGCCAAGATGGTAAGGGATGCAACTCCTGTGCTGGGTGTCCCTAAGCCTTGGCTGCCAGATGCTGGGACTGGACAACAGAGGAGGGATCCTTGATAACTGCCCTGTTCTATTCATTCCCTTTGAAGCATCTGGCACTGGCCAGTGTTGGAAGACAGGATACCGGGCTAAATGGACTATTAGTCTGACCCAATATGGCCATTCTTACGTTCTTATTTACTGACAAGTGGGGCATGCAAGGTCCTACTGAAGGAACATACAGGCCTTTAAAGAGTTAGACATTACATATGTGTATGATTATCTCACACATACCCGGTAGGGTTCCATTATTCATAACAAATGCGTTATTCAATGGCTGGCACATAGGTTCTCTACTGTTATTGAGTGAATTGATGCTCCCTTTTGACAAATTCTCTTGTTTCACAGGAACAGATGGTGACAAAAATGCTGTTGGAGTCTTCTGGCCTTTTTCAGGCAACTGAAAGCTAAACTGCTTCTCTTTTTCCCAGCCAGCTAGTCTGCAGCTGATTAAGGAATGTGGTACATTTCCCTTATTCCTAGAAGTAATTAAACAGTTATCTGTAAATAACAATTCTAGGAAAAAGAGGTTACTTGCAACACAGAACACACAAATCAAGACAGAATCAAATTCAGTTACACTCCAATACATCCACCCTCACTGAAGTGTGGCATGCATATCAACTCCATTGAGAAGAATTTTCAGGATAACTAAAGTAAGACAAATATAAATAAATAAATAATAAAATAAAATAAAATAAAATAAAAGGATAAACCAGAGGATTAAGTTATCTGTGAAGTTTTAATATAAGCTAATGTAAGTAGGACCCAGGGATTAGGTTCTAGTACAGCATAGCAGATCAACAGAGGTTATACAATATTCCTCTGTATTTAGACTAGGAAATAACTGTTGGAACAGAGTCCATGACGTGCCAGCTATTGGTAAAGGTTGACTGTTTCATGGTGACCATTAAGGTGAGCAACATGGATGCGACTCAACTTTGATACTGTCTCTCCCTCTTTAAAAAAGGGAACGTTAGATATGTTCAAGGTCTGAAATTTAGAGTGTCAGGAATGGAAGAAGAAGAAGAAATAGCACAGTCAAAAGGGAAACCGTTAAGAGAATAATTTAGAGAGCTTACTCTATCCAAATGACCATGTTTTTACTCTCCCCTAGCTTAAGCGTTCCAAAGTTAGTCATTCTTGACACCTCCAGTCCTCCTTTGTCTCTCATTAAATTTTCATATGACTCATCCAAGTTCATTTCACTAGTGGCAGATAGTCTGTAAAAGTCATAATGACACTGTGTTGAATCAAAGTTATGTGGGTAGACTCAGGAAAATATAAAAATAAATATTACATTTAAAAAGATCCAACAAACTTAAGTATTTTCCTCAGTGTTTGAGTATAGAAGTCCCAAAATGCTTTCTCAGCCATCTACCATGACCCCGAGCTATCCAGTTACATTTACTAGGGGAAGCAATGATTTTAAAAAATATGTATGTATTACACCCACACAGCCTTTCTTTAGAGAGGTCAAAAATCTTGGATGTAGCCTGTAATGGCTTGGAACCAACCTACCCACCCTCAAAGGCCTGGTCCAACTCCCACTAAAGTATATGGGATGACACCTATTGACTTCACTGGGAGTTAAACCAGGCCCCAAATCAGCAAACAGAGCAGTTTTTCCATGAGCAACTTCTTATGGTCCATTGCCAGGAGCAGCTTTAGAATCGGGTACAAAGTGAAATGACTGGGTTGGGACAATTCTCATAAGTTTCCTTCTTCTGCTGCTGGCTTCATGGGAGTCCCTTTATGTATGTCTACAACATTTTAAAGGTGACTGCTGATGTCAGCCTAAACTTACAAAAAAAAAAAAAAAAAAAAAAAAAAAAAAGTAACATGCAACCCACACCAAAATCAAAAATACCCCCACCTGCAGTTTCCCCATCAGTATCAGTGACTGCAACTCTGGCTATGTCTAAATTATCTGGCTATGTCTAAATTATCAGTAAAAATTACAGTTTCCACCCTCAGTATTACAAAGATGTTCAACTCATATTGAGGGAAATTTCAAAGCAGTAATGAAAAAATACCTGAAATTACATATTCTGATTGAAATGAATTTTCTGTAGTTATCTAAGGCAACCGAAGAAAAAAAAATCAGTGCAGCTTTTCTTTAATAAAAAAGTTTTTGTTTTTTAAATTGCACTCAACCCCCACTAGATGTCTCCCACTGCTGTGACAGTGGACAGATATTCATCCCTACCCTTTACGATACTGGGGAATATGCTAAAATTGGCAAGTAGAAGACAACCCATAAGCTCTATTTTTAAAAACAGATAATTAAAGCAGTAGTTTAGTACTATGGACTTCATCCAGAAATAAAAGAAATGACAAATTTAGAAAACAAAATAAGGAAGAATACAAATGAATTGCATGGTAGTACAGAATATCAAGAATATAAGCAGGAGTTTTAGGGACACCAAAACAGCTGTATAGTGTTGCTGTCACAAGAGACTGTTAGTAGGACATAGTGCTACGGGAAGCATTTCAAGGTGATGAACACAGTTCTGCAGCATGTCCCTATAAACCAATTTAAACTGAACCATGGTCATCAGAATGAACCTCCTACTAGGGCTCAACGAGGGTTTTTAAAAACAGGTTTAAAAAGTTGTGGGAGGATAAATCATGTTATTTCCTTTCCCTTCTAAAAAAAGAGTTATGTTTAACTTCAAACATGAGAAGTTACCCATTCTTGTCTGAGGGAGCCATGCAGAGTGCTCTCCAAATGTAACATGACTGGTTACTCTCCACAACCACCACATTGACCAGGTCATGTCTACGAGGTGAATAACCATCAGGAAGTCTCAGAGAATCCAGAATGAAAAATATACTGTCATCTACTACGCCAATTCTTCCACAAACACTGGAAATACGAACCTGTAACATTTACACAAGTCTTATTGCATGTCACATGCTTAATTGGCTTAGGTAGTAACTTTTAAAACAGTAGTTCTCAAACTTTTGTACTGGTGACCCCTTTCACATAGCAAGCCTCTGAGTGCGACACCCCTTTTAAATTAAAAACACTTTTTAAAATATTTAGCACCATTATAAGTGCTGGATGCAAAGCGGGGTTTGGGGTGGAGGCTGACAGCTCACGACCCCCCACGTAATAACCTCATAACCCCTGAAGGGTCCTGACCCCCAGTTTGAGAATCCCTGTTTTAAAACAATCATCACAGAATAGTACATGTATCAAATATGTTTATAATTGAAGAAAACTGAATCCTAGGCATTTCACAGAACGTCTACAGATTTAGTATGCAATATTTCTATGAAAGAGGGTAAGGTAGTAATCACTACAGTGTTTCCTTAAATTTAAAAGTACCCAAACACAAGCAATTACATGTGCAGGGTAAAAATCATGCTTTAACCGTATGCTATAATACATTTATGGCTGACTATTGAGCTTCAAGATACCATAGCCATCGAAGAGTTCCCTCACCCTTCCATGGAAGTAATGGAAATGAGAGAACAGTAAAACCTAAAACTTTTCACCAGTTTGGTAAGCTGACAGTTTTATCTTTTAATTGGACACTCAACTGACTTAACACCTGTAAAGACTTATTTGTGGATATACTGGATATGTGGTGACTCAAGAAGGAATAGTAACATTTTCACTCACCAAAAAAGACAAAAAGAAGAACAGGAGTACTTGTGGCACCTTAGAGACTAACAAATTTATTAGAGCATAAGCTTTCGTGGACTACAGCCCACTTCTTCGGATGCATATAGAATGGAACATATAATGAGGAGATATATATACACACATACAGAGAGCATAAACAGGTGGGAGTTGTCTTACTAACTCTGAGAGGCCAATTAATTAAGAGAAAAAAAAAAAAAACTTTTGAAGTGATAATCAAGCTAGCCGAGTACAGACAGTGTGATAAGAAGTGTGAGAGTACTTACAAGGGGAGATAGTCAACGTTTGTAATTCATTGAATAAGGACTGGGAATGGCTGAGCCATTACAAACGTTGACTATCTCCCCTTGTAAGTACTCTCACACTTCTTATCACACTGTCTGTACTCGGCTAGCTTGATTATCACTTCAAAAGTTTTTTTTTTTTTTCTCTTAATTAATTGGCCTCTCAGAGTTAGTAAGACAACTCCCACCTGTTTATGCTCTCTGTATGTGTGTATATATATATCTCCTCATTATATGTTCCATTCTATATGCATCCGAAGAAGTGGGCTGTAGTCCACGAAAGCTTATGCTCTAATAAATTTGTTAGTCTCTAAGGTGCCACAAGTACTCCTGTTCTTCTTTTTGCGGATACAGACTAACACGGCTGTTACTCTGAAACTTGTCAAAAAAGACAAGCGTCCTTGTATAACCCAGAGCGCTTGGAAGACTTTTAAAGCAAACATAATAATAAGCACAGCATTTGAATAATGATATTCATTAGTTCTGGATCAAGTGTAAGTGTAAGTATAGATGTTTGAATTATGAGCAAGTCTGTGTATGACAGGATGCTTTGGGTATTTCTCAACAAGTGGTTGGTAGCTAAAACCACAAAAGCCAACCAATAAAAAACAACAAAATTCCCCACAACACATTTAAGATTCACCTCTCCCCCAACTTTGTTTTAGAAATAATCCCATATCAACTCATGAGCATTAGAATGAACTTAATTTTCTTTTTTCTTTTAGCTGAATACTTGTCAAATACTTAAGCCTCTTCATTTTCAGTTTAAACCAAAGCCCCCCCCCCCCGCAAAAAAAACTGTGTTTTACAAAAATTATTATTTGTTCCCCTGATTTTCACCCTACTTTTGTATCATTCAAAAATATAAAAAATAACTTGTTTTACTAGGAAAATACAATACATTGCATGAGATATATGTATTACGATAATACATTAGTCTGTGTGTATATGCAAAGCTGCCTGTTGAAGTAAGGTTCTGTATTAGTATGGAAGATACACACAATAAACAGGCACCCACGCAAGCTCTGAAGTGCATGCACATCTGAACATAATGATAAATCTTACGCCTACCGTGTACACATTTCAAGCTGTTAGCAGATAATGGTTTCAACATTATTCAAAGTTTTATTTAGGGATTAGAGATGTATTGTTTTCTTAAACTCAAAGGTGGCATTGTGTTTTGAGTTCTGTTTTAGTTCTGCAGCAAACCACACTGAATTCCGTTCAAAGCATTAATCTACTGAATACTTCCCCCCATCCTTACATCCACCAAAATAAATCCCGATATTTACCTAGAAAAATGAATAGTTTTTTGCACCGATTTTCAGTGGTTTTTGTTGTAGTAATAAACACCGATAAATTCCCAGGAAAAAATAAATACAATAAAAACTGAAAACAAAGGGCACTATCAATACTATAGTAGACCTACTAAGATAAGCAGACATTTTTCCTCCCATAGTACAGCGTGAATATTCCTCTGCCAAATGCCAAGAGCAATATGCAAAATACATACTTTGTCCACTCGCTTATATCTCAGTGGCTTTACAGAAACTGCTTCACTGCTCCATGTTGTTGGGTTAATAAAATATTCAGCTTGCACCCAGTCACCTTTACAAGGTTCGAAGCCTACAAAAACAGTGACATTTTTGCAAGTTAAGTTGTCATAAAAAGACAGTTGTGTAACTTTGTGGAAGTGTGTAGTGTTTTTGCTATAAGAGGGCATTTTGATTTGACATAATTTAAGGAACTTTAAAGTTACCTGCTAAAATGTGTTAAAAGTATACTTATTACAGCACTATATATTGAGTGCTACACGTAACAGGACATACAGAGAACTTCAGCACTTAATTTTAACTTTGTTTTATTTTTTGTGTCTACCAAAAATCAGGCCCTTGAGCTCCCACCCTGTTGCCTGATGGACTGTTGCAACAGGCTGAGACTTCACTGGGAGTGCACCAACTTTTTGACAGGGGAGGGGGGAATTTAATTCATAAGCTACACTTGCTAGGGATAAACCTTTGTCTTTAATACTTAACACAGATTGAGGAGTACCATTCTAAAGACACAAATGTTGGCCCTAATCTGGCAACAAGTTCTGCACAGGAAGCCACCTACATCTGTACAGAACTCCACTGAAGTCAGTACAGCTACATGGAGGTGCCAAGTGTCTACATAGGTGGCTTTGGATAGCCCACCCTACTTTGTGGAGAAACATTCACTGTTCAAGCTGTCATGTCAGCCAGCAGCATGAAGCCTATGCAGAGCTGTCCACACAGAGGATTTTAAAGCTTGTTTTAAAAAAAAAATAGCTACTGAATTTTACTAGGTGTCTGAAATAAGATTTTTTTTAAATGTTCATCGCAGTAAACAATGAAGATTAATTAAAATGTAATTTAATTTTACAATTTAAAAGCTTTCAGATGGCTAGCAACAATGAAAAGATCTCTGATCAAACTGTGATCCAAAGAAAGTCACAACATTTGCTAATCACTGATAGGGGAGTTGTTTAAAGGCCAAAACATCATCAACCTCAGGCTATGGCTACACTAGAGAGCTTGCAGCTGTGCCCCTGTATGCTGTCTAGTGTAGCTGCTCTAAAACAACGGAGGAGCGCTCTCCTGTCAGTTTAATTAATCCAGCCCCTGCACGCGCACACACACACACACACTCCCTCCCCTGCAAGCAGCGGTAGCTATGTTGGCAAGAGAAGCTCTCCCACTGACATAAGCATCAGTGTGGACAACGTTAAGTCAACATAAATTATGTCGTTCAGGGGGGTGGCTATTTCACACCCCTAAGTGACATAATTTATGTCGACTTAAGCTGTCGTGTAGCCATAGCTTCACATACT